>NC_143530.1:10070341-10370341 GCF_031878675.1 Megascapheus bottae
GTATTATATAAATGTATACACAATATTAGTTCTGGTACTAGGACTTGAACTCAGGGCCTTAAGCTTTTGTGCACAGCTGTGTATGCCATGTCTCCTGTTGTACTTGTGGCTATCATTCTGTGTTAATAGATGAAAATCTGATTTATCCTTTTTAGGAATAGCAGAATATTTGGAAAGTATTGTTTTTCTAACCATTTCCACATCTGAGGAACTTTTTAATGGTTTCATCTTTGCTATTATAGAACAATATTAGTGGTGGGAATTGGCTTAGTAGTAGAGTGCTTGTCTAGCATGATTTTTCGATATGCTGGAAGTGGTGCTATGGGTCAAGTGGTAGAGCTCTAGCCTTGAGAAAGCCCAAGGCAGTGCGCAGGCCCTGAGTTCAAGCCCTAGGACTGGCAAAAAAAAAAAAAGGAACAATATTAGTCTTTTCTCACTTATCTGATTATCTGTAAGAGGTAGACTCAAAGGATTATAGACATGAACTAACCTGTTAGCCTCCTTTGTGGAGGAATGAATTGAAGGGAGAGGGAAGTGAACCTAAGGAAGCCAGTTGGGAGATATTTGTTGTATGGTGGTTTCCCATATAAACATGGTCGCAGTGGAATTAGAATTAAGTGGGTCCTCATGAGATATGTTCTAAGACTTGTGACTTCTAAGGAGCATTGATAAATGTTCACTGTAAAATGTAGGAGCTGAAGAAGGAGATCTGAAAACAAAACTTCAACACACTAGTGTTTGAGGATGATATCTAAAGCTGTAAAGTTTGACTAGATTCAAAAGAAATAGAATGTAGGAGAAAAGAAAGATTCTGAATATCCAGGCATGATAGCTCATACCTGTAATCCTAACTACTCAAGAGGCAGAGATCTGAAGATCGTGGTTCAAAGTCAGCCTGGGCTCTAAAGTCCCTGAGACTCTTTATATCCAGTTAACTACTAGAAAACTGGAAGTGTCGAGGTGGCTCAAGGGGTAGGGTACTAGCCTTGAGTTGAAGAGCTCAGGGACAGCGCCCAGGCCCAGAGTTCAAGTCCCACGAATGACAAAAAGAAAGAAAGATAGATAGATTGATTCTGAAGTGCTCCAGCAAGAGGACAAGTAGAACAGGAAGGGATGCTTTCAAGAGAGTATAGGGCAACATGAGAGATCAGTAGAAGAAGAGTGGAAATATAATTGGCCCTGGCAGTTCAGGGGTCACTAGTCCTCTGGTCAATAGCAGTTCACCTGATAACTAGAGGTGGGAATTCAGATTAGACTGAGTTAGAGAAGTAAATGTGTACCTTATGATAAGAGTAACATTTGTGTCCCTGTTGATTTGGTAAACAGTTGGTAAAACTGTTTACAATATAGGTGAGCATGCTAATTGTATCACTGTTTATAACACTGAAAATTACCAAATGCCTGTCAGTAAGGAAATTGTTGAAGAAATTGTATGCAGCCAGGTGTGGTGTGTGTGCCTGAACTGCTATGAATTTGCAAGGCTAAGGCAGAAGCATCATGCATTCAAGTACATGCTGGGCAGCATAGTGAGATCTTGTCTCAATAAAACAAACAAAATATTTCATATGAATTTGGAGAGAAATTGCCATGAAAGTTGTTAGGTTAAAAACACATTAGCCAGGCCAGGAGTTTGGCCTGGTGGTAGAGTGCTTGCCCAACAAGCATGAAGACCCTAGTTTGATTCCTTGGTACCACATACATGGAAAAAAAGCCAGAAGTAGTGTTGTAGCTCAAGTAGTAGAGTTCTAGCCTTGAGAAAGTCCAATGACAGTGCTCAGGCCCTGAGCTTAAGCCCAGGACTGGCAAAACAAACAAACAAAAAAAAACAAAACCCATTAGCCAGGCATTGGTGGATCACACCTAGCTACTCAGGAGGCTGAGTTTTAAGGATTTCAGTTTAAGGCCAGCCTGTGCAGAATAGTCTGTGAGACTCTAAATTCTAATAAGCTACTCAGAAAAAGCCAGGAGTGGAGCTATGGCTCAAGTGGTAGAACAGTAGCCTTGAGCACAGAGAGACTCAGGGACAGTGCTCAGGCCCTGAGTTCAAGCCTCAGGACTGACAGAAAACAAACAACACACACAATACACACTTATAGATCTCATTAATTGTTATGTTTCTTTTGTCAGCTAACTAATAATATTATGCATGTGTTTATGCATTTATATGAATTTATATGAGCACAGAATGGAATGAAGGGTATCAAGTTATAATTTAGAAAAATATAATTTCAGGTAATTTTCATATAATTTTAAGGAAATGAGGATGGGGTAAGAAAAGGAAGAAGTATTAGGATGGTGTCTGTTACACTTATTATAATATGATCTTTAGTATATTGAAGAATCTGTATATATTTGCCATGATGGGGATCAACCCAGGGCCTTGCAATTGTGAGCAAGTATTCTACCAATGAACCACATTCCCAGACCTCATAATAAATATATATATATATATTATATAATATATTATACTAATATATATATAGTCATTTGTAAGGCTTGCACTCAGAGCCTAGGTGCTGTCCCTTAGCTCTTTTGCTCAAGACTAAGTGCTCTGAATCATAGTACCACTTCTAGTTTTTGATGGTTTATTGGAGATTTAAGTCACATGGACTTTCCTGCCCAGGCTAGCTTTGAATCTTGATCCTCAGATCTTAGCCTCCTGAGTATGCTAAGATTACAGGTGTGGGCCACTGGTGCCCAGCTTCCTCGTCATATTTTGATTTATGATTTGAGAGTTGCATTTTAAAATATTCTGGGAAGTGGGTAAAGAAACAGGAAGAAGAAAAATCAATTTTTTTGAGACTTTGCTATAAATATGAATAAAGAGAAAGAAAGAAAGCTGGAAATGTATGTGGTTGGTACAGATGATAGGTACCAACACATGTTGAAATACTGAATAAATGGATCTAGGAATATGAAGTGGGTTAGTAAGAAAGTCTTATCAGTGGAATGAGAAACCCTTCATTTGTGTAAAAAGGAAAGGAAGGACAAATGTAGTTCTAGATCATGAAGGCCAATGAAGGCTATTGTTTGTTCTTTAGGACAAAATGAGCTGGGAGTGGAAGAGGGGGTAGGAAGTAGTTGCTGTAGACAGTAGGTGTTTTTAAGGAAACTAGAAAGCCAGGCAAGATTGACTAGCCATTTGATATTGGTAAGTATGGATCTATAGTGATTCCATCAGTCTGTGTACCTTTCTCTTTCAGATGTTCAAGATTTTGCTTAGAAAAGCAGGTTGTTGATTCGTGTAGGATGGGAACTTGTCTAGTGCAGTAGAAGGTGGGAAAGACAACAATGGAAAGCATCATTGTAGACTCAAGGGCAAAGTCTAGAGAGGATGGCTGTTTGGTGGGACAGTGTTCTAGTCCCTTCACATCCAGTCCTGCTTTCTGCCTCCACTTTTGTGAGTTATGCTACTGCCTCTCCACTACTACCAGTTTCACATGCCTATAAAATGACCTTGTTGATGGTTTCACGATGAACAAGCCATGGTTATTTGCTGGTTGTCTTGTATGGAAAACAAAGATCCTATTCTTAAAGCATAAAACTTCAAGAAACATATGTATATGCCTAGAATCTGCAAAGAAAATATAGTAAGAAACAGGTTAAATTAAACTTAAGACAGAAGTTTAATTGAAACTGAAAATAGGTCCCAGGCGGTATTCATCAGTATTGTCTACATCATACCCAGATAGATGATAAGTTTGCAAACTTTCCAATTGCTTTGATCAATTGAGGGATTATCTTGAGCATTGTCATTGAGCAGTACTCATTATTTTACTATTATACCATTGATTTTATCAGTTTCTCATTTATGTTGTCATTTTAGAGAAGACATGGCCAAGAGATATGACATCTTAGGAATAGACCTTGGAAATATAGTTCATTGCTGTCATAATGTATTTTCACATTTAATCTACAGAATTTGAGTCTGAAGATGTCTCATATCTCTCTCATAGCTTTTAATGTTTGCGGCATTTAAAAAACTCTACAAATTATTGTTTTCTTTCTTTTTTGTCGGTCATAGGGCTTGAACTCTGGGCCTGGGCACCGTCTCTGAGCTCTTCAGCTCAAGGCAACCCCTCTACCACTTGAGCCACAGTGCCGCTTCGGTTTTTCTAGTGGCTAATTGGAGGTAAGAGTCTCAAGACTTTTGTGCTCAGGCTGGCTTTAAACTGAGATCCTCAGATCACAGCCTCCTGAGTAGCTAGGATTGCAGGCATGAGCCACCAGTGCCCAGCTGTTTTATTTCTTAAAAGGCATTATCAGTATGGATCAAGATGCCTATTGCTCTATCAGCAAATTAGATTCAGGGATCATAAAGAACTTGATCAGATAGCTAGAACATAATATACCTGGGGTTGAAACTCAGGCTTGTTCACTCTAGAGGATCCCCCCCCCCCACACACACTTCATTTCTTTTATGGGTTAGGGAGGCAACTAGTCCACCATTTACATCCCCAGCCATCATCATCATGATAGAATCTTCCTATATAGTCCAAATTGCCCTTGAACTCTCAATTCTCAAGTCACTACTTCCTGAGTTCTGGGACTAAAAGTATGTACTACTGTGCCATCTATCTATCTATCTATCTATCTATCTATCTATCTATCTATCTATCTATCTATCTATCTATCTCTGCATGTGTGTAGATGTAGTAATCACATTTGCCTTGCATACTTTTTTCCAGTGGAGTTCAGATTTTTAGGGTAAGGCTCAGAAAAAGCTTTTTTGTTTGTTTTTGTTTTAAATTAGCAAACAGTTAATACAGAAATGTGGGAGGACTTCACTGTGACATTCCTGTCCATGTTTATAGTGTATTGTAGAGAAGTAAGTTTTAACATTTAACACTATTTCCCAATCCCTCTGTTTCGTCTTGTGCATCTTGTTTCTTGTGAGTCTTCAAAGATAAAATGGTTTTGTTCTGGGGCTGGAAGTGTGGCCTAGTGGTAGAGTGCTTGCCTAGCATACATGAAGCCCTGGGTTCAATTTCTCCATACCACATACACAGAAAAAGCTAGAAATGGTGCTGCGGCTTAAGTGGTAGAGTACCAGCCTTGAGGAAAGACTAAGGACAGTGCTCAGGCCCGGAGGCCAGGCCCCTGGATTGGCAGAAACAAAAAACAAAACACACACACACAAACACACAACCCAAAAAAAGTTTTATTGTGAACTTCAGAATTCTGGAATAACAACTATATCAGTAACATTAATTCACCATGATGAATTCTTTCTCCTTCCCTTCAAACCCCTGCCCATTATGAGATAAACATAATATCCATATTCTACATATATTAGTTAATTTCCTAAAAGCATGTCATAGATTCTGCATTCTGGCACTTGCCAGATACACATTTGGATGCTTAAATTAATAAGTCAAGATTTTAATTTTGCTGCTGTGGTTTGTGAATGATGCCAGATTAAAATAATTTTTATTATCAAACAGTGAGATGCACACCAGCATCATTTGTTTATACTGTGATGATCAGGTATGCAGAAAAGATGTGCTTCCAGTCCCCAGAGATACTTTCCTAGTTCAAGAAGATAAAAGTGTTTCTGTGATGTCTGTTGCCTTTCATATATGGGTGCCTCTTTTATCTGAATATTCATTATCTAATGCTTTGCGGTCTCAGAGGTTGCATAGGGAGACAGAAGTCATAATAATATAAAAATGTTCACTAATGAATTTTCCACGTGTAAAATTAGTTCCCACTCAAATATTCATCCCTGATGAATACTATCCCTGCCTATCCATTAGTTATAGTGTTTCACTGATTGTTGGAAAGATGTAAAAATCACTATATTCAATTGCAAAGTCAAATGGCAGATTTTGCAAAAATTTAAGCAATAAAGATTTCATGAACTCAAAAAAAGTGAGGTTATCGAACTGCCAGATTCTCATACTAAGCCACTTGCAAATGAAATCTGGCTGCAACAATCGAAAAAGAAACTCCTGCTAAAATGATGAGCTGATAGACATTTGGAGAGAAGTATATGACAATTAAAATTAAGAGAACCTTGATGATATACAGGTATTTTTGGAAGCATTGGGAAAGTTAGTCAGGAAATGTTGGAAAGACTTTCCTGAAACTGAGCAATGGTGGCTCATGCCTGTAATCATAGCTACCCAGGAGGCTGAGATCTGAGGGTCAAGATGCAAAGCCATCCCCGGAAAGAAAGTTCATGAGACTCTTATCTCCAGTTAACCACCGGAAAACTGGAAGTGGCGCTGTGATTCAAGTGGTAGAGCACTACCCTTGAGATGAAGAGCTGAGGGACAGCGCCCAGGCCCAGGGTTCAAGCCCCATGACCACCAAAAAAAACCCCCAAAACTTTCCTGAGTTGTATGCTGTTGGTTCATGCCTGTAATCTTAGCTACTCAGGAGACTGAATTCTGAGGATCACCATTGAAAGCTAGCCCATGTAGGAAAGACCAGAAGACTCTTATTTCTCCTTAGCCATCTCAAACCAGAAGCAGAGCTATGGCTCAGAGTAGTAGAGCACTAGCCTGATGCAAAAAAGCTCAAGGACAGTGTGTAGGCACCGAGTTTAAGCTCCATGACTAACCAAAGAACAACTATTCTGAAAGATATTTGATGACTATTTACTTATTTTTGCCAGTCCTGGGCTTGAGTTCAGGGCCTAAGCACTGTTCTTGGACTTTCTCAAGGCTAGTGCTCTACCACTTGAGCTTCAGCACCACTTTGGCTTTTTATTTCTATGTATGTGGTACTGAGGAATTAAGCCCGGGTCTTCGTGCATGCTAGGCAAGCACTCTACCACTAGGCTAAACTCCCCGCTCTTGATTACTATTATTTCTACTGTTTTAGTTGGCACAAAGTTGCTAATTCATTACTTAAATTTTGTTAAATAGAAGATAAAATAATACTTTGATCTCAGTTTTTAACTTAATGAAATTCTTCCAACATTTACTAATGAAATTTGTATTCCATAGAAGTTCAGTGGCAATGTCTGGAATAATGAGGGCCCCTTGAAATGGAGTACTGGTTTGCCTGTGTGTCTGTGTTTTCACTCCAGTGTTGCTGGTAATCCACAACAGCAGCACCATTGTGTACAGTTTAGAGGCAGTGGTGATTTATCCTGAGTAAATAGCTGTTACCCAGTGAGGCTGAAAAATACTACCTTGATGAGTGGGCACTTGTCTCTTATAGAGGATATACTAACCAGATTACACTTCTATCTTGCAGAAAGGACTTGAGGTCTAATTAAATAAAAAAGGCATTATATAAAGATTTCCAGTTTGAAGGTTGAAGAGAATAGAGCAATATTGTTTTCAAGTCTTTGCGTTTATTCGGAAGCATGGCCTTTGTCAGAGACGTTGCTCAGACTTTTCAGATGAGTATTTTTTGGAGCTTCCTAATCCATTTGTGTTTATAACTTTACCAGCCTTAATTTACTGGTAGACTCAGCAGGCTTAAGAGGTTCTGGAAGCTACATTATACCTAGGGATGCCATCCCTTTTTGGGTTTCTGTTGTTAAATCTTAAGAGTCTAGGGAATATCCCAAGATGGTTTGTGTATTTGTAGTATTGTGTAACAACTTAGTATTCTGGGTTTTGAAATGTGTGTAAAGAACATACATCAACTGAAACTATAGTTCCCCTCCCTCTCTCCTTTCCTCCCTCCCTCCTTTCCTCCGTCCCTCCCTCCCTCCGTCCCTCCCTTCCTCCCTTCCTCCCTCCCTTTCTCTCTTTCTTTCTATAATGGGACTTAAACTCTGGGCCTGGGTGCTGTCCCTGAGCTCTTCAACTTAAGGCTAGCACCCTACCATTTTGAGCCATAACACCATTGGTGGTTAATTGGAGAGATAAGAGTCTCATGAACTTTCCTGCCCGGGTTGGCTTTGAACTCAATCCTCAGATCTCAGCTTCCTCAGTAGCTAGGATTATAGGTGCCTGGCACACATGGTTGATTATCTAGTTACTTCTACAACGTGTGATCCATGGTCTAATAAAAATCAGATTAGTTTCTTCCTTTAAAAAAAAAGACACTGAGCTGGGCATGGTGGGCAGAGATCTGAGGATCAAGGTTCAAAGCTAGCACTAAAGAATGCGAGACTCTTACCTCCAATTAATCAATAGAAAATGGGAAGTGGCGCTGTGGCTCAAGAAGGGCTATAGGGCTATAGCCTTGAGCTGAAGAGTTCAGGGACAGTGCCCAGGCCCAGAGTTCAAGCCTCAAAAAAAAAAAAAAAAAAGACACTGGAAAGTCAGTATATATAGTCAATTTTCAGATAGAGCTCTTTCACTGTGATTCACATTTCCATTCATGCTTTCTTTTAGACCAGAATATTTATCTGTGCAATTTAAGTTAGCAACATGTTAGTTAAGTGCTTGATTTAAATCAGCTGGCATTTCAATCTATTTTTCTTTTATAGGAAAAGTTCATCCCTTTGAAAGGAATTGAATCATTGTGTTGTTCAGATATGTCCTTTGGTCTGGGGACAGAACATTTGCAGGATTTGTGTAGAGTTGGCCAGCACTTGTTTGAGGAACCCATCATGACTGTTTTAATAGTTGACATGACTTTTCACTGAATAGTGAGATGTGTGATTGATTCCTTCTCCTGTAGTTTATGACAGATCATGTAGCTTGTTTGTCATGCTAAGCCATAGATCTTAATTTGTGTTTATCTAACAATTTTACTGAGATTCACCTTCTTAGAAATTGAAGACTCAATACTGTATGGTTTCTTTTATCCATACAATCAAGAATGTATTTTAATCAAAATATACATCTGTTCTAAGGAAAAAGTTAAATACATTGATATATATGCTTTACTTTCTTTCCTCTTAAACTTCCATCTAATAGCTATAAAGTATAAATCTTTTATACTAAATTATTTGGAAAATCTTAAAATGTATGTTTTGGAGCCTAATCTCAAGGATAGGTATATGACATATATAGTAGAATTTCAGAAAAAAATTGTTAAAGTTATCTGTAACTATGATGCTTTATGTTACATTGTAGCTACAGAAATAGATTATCTGGCTGGAATGACACTTAGGTAATGCTATGAAAAAGAGGCATGCATTTTTAGAACATTTCTTGGATAGCTTTGACCTCACTTTCAATGTTGGCTTAGAGGTAAGGGAGTGCAGGCAAAAGTTTTTCTAGAATCTCTTTTCTGTTATGCTGTTGTCTGCATTTTCTTCATGTACACTTACTCTAAGTCTTCAGTGGCTGCCTGCTTTTATGATTTCTTCTTGGAATGGCAAGTCCTTTCCTCATTAGGCAAAGCAGTCTTCCACCCCCAGTTCTATTTCAGGCCCCAATGTAATGTGCTTCCAATTCCATACCATGGTGGTGACCCGAAGACAAGAAGGTTTCATAAGACATTTGTTTATTAAAAGAAAGAAGAATAAAAAAAAAAGCTGGCTGTAATCCTAGCTACTCAGAGGCTGAGATCTGGGGATTGTGGTTCAAAGCCAGCCTGGGCAGGAATGTCTGTGAGACTTTTATCTCCAATAAACTACCCAGAAAAAGCTGGAAGTGATGCTTTGACTCAAGTGGAAGAGTACTAGCCTTGAGAACAGAGAGACTTAGGGACAGCACCTAAGCCCCTGAGTTCAAGCCCTAGGATTGGTGAAAGGAAAAAACAACAAGCAGAATACAAACCCTTCTCTCTTGCTGCCAGAATTTTATTCCAGACATTAGGCATCATTCATTCCTTCTTTGATTTCATTCATTAATCACACATGTATTTATCTAGCACTTATTCTGTGCAATGTGCCTTCCAGGGCTGGAGGTGTGACCCTTAAGGGATTTGGAGTCTATCAGAGATTACAGCAAAACAAAGAACAGTCAGTTAAGCCACAGTATGATAGATGTACAGTATGGAACACATTAAAACTGTGACTTTCAACTTGAAAAGATTTGTTGTTAAAATAAAAATTCTGTTGCAGTTGGTTTAATTCTACGCCATCTAATCACTAGATTTATTAAGTACTACAATTCTTTGTTTTAAATGTACAGTTGTTTCAAGGTAGACTTACCTAGTGGTATTGATGGTATTTTGTCATTTCTTCCCAAATGAATTCCAAAGCAAAATGTGTCAGATGTGTGAATGATTCTGTTGTAAATGGCAAGATTTTAAATCCTTTCCCCAAATTCTTAGAATATAGATAGGTATTAAAATCATTATAATTAACTTTCTATAATCAAAAGAGATACTATACTTCCTTGACATGACTAATGAGCTTTTCCCAAAGAATCTTAGGATGTGAGAGGTGGGTTGGGACAAGTGTCTGTAGTAAAACTGAACTAAAACAATTAAGTCAGTAAGCAGTGTATTTTCTTGATGTCTTCCATGTGCCCACTATTAATAGCTGTAGAAACCACTTGACACACAACTTCGCAGTGGTTTAATGGTCTTAAATCATTTTAGCTATAATATTTACCTATTATCTAATTCTTTTAGGTAACCAGTGGGAAGCCCTGTCACTGTTTCCATTTTCTCATAACTAGAAGGATTATTTCTGTTGGCTTTTATGGCCAACAGGATCCTATTTAGAATCTTTTAAGAAGACTTTGCCCTTGGTCTATTGTTATTGTTGTTTTTTGCTAGTTCTGGGCTTGAGCTCAGGGCCTGAGCACTGCCCTTGGGCTTTCTCAAGGCTAGAGCTCTACCATGTGAACCTTGGCAGCACTTCTAGGTTTTTTTGATGTATGTGGTACTGAGAATTGAACCTGGGCCTTCATGTATGCTAGGCAAGCACTCACTAGGCCAAACTCTCAGCCCCTTGCTTTTTTTTTTTTTTTTTTTTTTTTTGCTAGTTCTGGGCTTGAGCTCAGGGTCTGAGCGCTGTCCTTGGACTTTCTCAAGGCTAGAGTTCTACCACTTGAGTCTCAGCATCACTTCTAGCTTTTTTCTAGGTATGTGATACCAAGGAGTTGAACCCGGGTCTTCCTGCATCAAGGCAAGCACTCTACCACTAGGCCAAACTCCCGGCCTGTCCTTGGTCTTTTAAAGAAACTATGTATCCCAGTCTTTATTGGTAGTGGAGACTGTGGCCTAGGTTATTTATTTATCCCTTCAGTACTTGATGTCAGACTTACATATACTAGGATTCAAGGAAAGCTGGCTTGGATGACAGCTTTTTCCTTGATCTGTTTTTTGTTTGTTTTCAATTGTAGGGGTTGGGGGGCGTGGCCTAGTGGTAGAGTGCTTGCTTAGCATGCACTAAGCCCTGGGTTCAATCCTTGGTACTACATACACAGAAATAAGCTGAAAGTGGAGCTGTGGCTCTAGTGGTAGAGCACTAGTCTTGAAAAAGCCCAAAGAAAGTACCTAGGCCCTGAGTTCAAACCTAAGGAGTAGCAAAAGTTGTTAGTGTAAGTGGGGTGCAGTGGCTCACTCTTATAATCCTAGCTAATCAGAAGGCTGAGATCTGAGGATTGAAGTTCAAAGCCAGACAGGGGCACTAAAGACCATGAGACTCTTATCTAGAAATTGGGAAGTGTGGCTGAGGCCTCAGGGATAGGGCAGTAGCCTGTGCCGAATAACTTAGGGACAGTGCCTCAGGCCCAGAGTTTAAGCCCCAGGACCCACCAAAAAAAAAAAAAAAAGAAAAGAAAATTGTCAGTGTAGATGATATACAAAGGGCTTAGAGTTATGTAAGTAATGAGTACATTTCTTTTTGGTTATTGTTACCCCTTACTGGCACTCTTAGTTTTTCCCTTTCAGTCCCACCCACAAATTATATAGCTCATTTTCAACAGAGTAGTGAGTACCACTGCTACATTTGTTTACCCTTTGTCCTTCTGTTTGTCTGCCTTCCCTTATCCTCCTAAAGACATATACATAAACAAAAAGGACAAAAAGAAAAGTAAAATGAAAATAGCAATGAAGAAAAAACTCTCCATAGACCTCTTTGCATTGTCTTGACACTGTAATCTCAGTGTAAACCTTTAGAGGGTTCCTCTTCGTCAGTATAATGAAACCAAAGTTCCTTTGCACATAGACAATTTAGTTTATTGATAAAGGGTGCCCTTTTTGAGCTAGTCTGGTCTTTAGAGTGATTTTTGGCCAAGTCACTTACTGTCTCTGTCCTAAATTTAGACCTCTATTTAATGGATATAGTAATCATGTGACTTTTTTTCCCTTTTTCATTTTATTTTTTTATTATCGAGGTAATGTATAGATGGGTTACAATTACATTCGCCCAATAGTAGGTGCATTACTTCTCACTCTTTGATACCCCTTCTTATGTTTTTTTTTCCATTTCCTTCCCCCACCCCCTCCCAATCATCTTGTTTCCCCCTTCCCTTTCCAATTTCAAATAAACAAATAAAGGTATATACAGTATACCAGGTAACAAAGTCAGATACAGTAACAATATGAGATTAACCAAAGGGCAACAAAGGAGAAGAGAAATAACATAGTACATTTAGAATATAGTGTAACTCTTTTATAGGAAAAAGGTTGCACTGGATGAAAACACCATAAAGGAATTAAAATAATGCCCAACATGTAATGAATTCTTAGTATTAGCTCCCCATCTATTTTGCAAGTCTCAAGTTCTGTTGAAACCTTATGTTCAACCCACCTAAGTTTATACTGTGTTAGTTTTTTATTCTGTCACTGTAGAATGTCTTTTGCCCAGGTTGATTCTTACCCCACCTGATATCTGAGCATTGCCCTCCCTGTAATGGACCAGAAATGTTGAAGATTGAGCTCAGCACAGATTGCACACAGATGACTAGTGTCTTCATGGTAGCTTGAAAGAGGGTAGAAGCAGCGAAGGTAGAAAAAATACTTTAAATTGTGATAACTTTTTGAAGATAGAAGTTAAATGTAGGCGTCATCAGCATAAGATGCTGGGAGAGTGGTTGTAATTATTAGTATGAAGAAGTTGAAGACAGGAGGTGGATCCAGGATCCAGGCTGGGGGCAAGGGTGGAGTGCTGTCTTGGTAAGGTACAGGAAGCCAAGGAGGGAAGTGTTTATAGAACCAGGTGATCCACTGCATTGGCTGCTGAGGGGTCATGTAAGATAGGATTGGCAATGGGAGCTCTTGCTGCCTTTAAGCACTTTCAGAGGAAAATGATCGGAGGAGGCAGAGAGGACAGCATGTGTGGACAGGCTTTGGGAGAAGCAGGAGGCAGTGGAGTATTGCTTTGAGACTCAGCTACTGTCACTACTATTATCAGCTGCTTGGGGTAAGTTAGTTTTGCAGAAGCCCAGTAGTTACTGTAGAGCTTTTCCTTTCCTGACAACTGTTATTTTGTGTTGCTTCCCTCTTTTAGTATGACATTGCCCAAATT
Organism: Megascapheus bottae; assembly: GCF_031878675.1. Taxonomy (NCBI): domain Eukaryota; kingdom Metazoa; phylum Chordata; class Mammalia; order Rodentia; family Geomyidae; genus Megascapheus; species Megascapheus bottae. The sequence continues at coordinate 10,083,624 of NC_143530.1, forward strand.
AGGGCCTAATGAAATTATTATTATTTTTTCTGATTCTCAGATTGCAGACATACTATTTGGGCACACTTTTCCCAAACAGGTTAGCAGGACATCATGATATGGTGATATGACACTTGTAAGATGGAACTAAGGAGTTAAATGCTATCTATTAGTGTCTGTCCTGTGCCAGCAGTGTCCAATATCCATTTCACTGTAATAGTTACTTGGGGTGACAGCTTTAGAGAATGTTGCAGGTAAATATCTGGGATTATGTGATGACTGTTAGCATCCTGCTTTATCTTCATCATTGGAATGCCCAGGGATGCCTTATGACTATCTCTGTAGTACCAAGCACACTTATGGAACTGGGCATTAAGAGGAGTCACATCGTGGGTTACTAGTTAAAATGTGAATGTTGGATTACGAAGTTAGCCTTCACAGTCTTAAACCAAGGGGCTAGATATTGGAGGAAAATACCCAATCCAATATAAACCCTCTCAAATATCCTAAGTCTTTAGAATTTATAGGTTCTCCTCCTCTTCTCCCTGGGCTCTGTTGTCTCTGCCTGTAGTTATTGATTTTTTTCCTGGTATCTTTTCTAATATCTGCTTGACTGTATCCACTTCTTTATAGATTTATTACTTGTCTACTCTCTTTAGAGGAATGCTCGGCAAACTTTTATTCCTTCCATCAAGTCACAACAATTTAAAGGTAGATTGTGCTTCTGGCCCAAACATGTTGACAGTGACCCTTAACAGAATCTGAATTATAGTGTGGTTTTCAGATAAAAATCTTATTGTAATGTTTTCTTTTCATATAGGTATCTCACTTCTCATTTGCATATCTCTAGGGAGAGATAAATGGCTAAACTGTGCAAAAAAGAAATTTTGCTTTGAAATTTCTCTATTCCTTTCTAAAGTGCCATCTAGGAATGCACTGTTTAAAAATTTTGAGCTTTGTAGTCATATTTTCATTTTAAAAGAAGAGGAAAAATGACTTAAAGATGTATTGGTAAAACCTGAAAAGAAATCTCTTTAAAAAAAGAGAAGGAAAGGACTAGCCTGACAAGAAAATAGAAAGAAATGATTACTGATGATTTCAATTTCCAGCAAATTACAAAGCATACATATAATTTGGGAGGAGAGGCAATCCCTTTGGCATTCTTCATGCTGCCTTCACAGGAAGTGTGTAAATGAGTGGGAAATGAATTGTTTCAGTCTGACAAACCTATACCATTTGGGTGGATTGAAAATGGCTGAAATTGAAATCATTCTGTTCATCTTTACTGAAATACATAAATGTTTCTGATGTGTTTCTAGGAACAGTGTACTTACAATTTGCTCTAAAGAGGCAGTTCTAAATCAGGGTAACTAAATGAGTATCACAAATAAAGTATAATAGTTTCATATCATTTACACTACAGAATTTGAAATTTTGAAGTATGACTTTTGTGGCCAGGAGTATTTTCTTAAACAACGTAGAACTTAGTAGATTTTTCACATCATTGAGCCACTTATTTATTGGAAGCTTGGAGTGCTCCAGTCATATGAGTAAGACAGGGAAACCTCTCGGCCTTTAAGGAGCGTGGATTCCAGGAGGGAGATGATAATAAGCAGGCTGTCACCTAGCTAATTCTGTCATCTCATTTGCCAAATGATGAGTTCTGTACAGGAATGTTTCCTTTTCCCTGCAAAGGGCAATGATGTGCTAGTGAGACCTGAGGAAGACAGAAGTGTAAACCAGTGAAGTAGGGGAAGGAGGTGCAGGCAGGAGCCATAGGTACAAAGCCTCAACAGGAGGAGCCTGGTGGTTCTTGAGACTTAGAGGAGCCCAGAGCTCACAGCAAACCAGAGGAGAGAGGTTCAAAGTGAGGTTCTGGTACTAGGTTGTGTTATGTGTTTTTAATTTTATTCCGATAGAAAGGGTTTAAGCCATTAGAAGAATTTTAGCAGGTTAGCATTTTTCAAGGATAGTATGCAAATATATTGAGGTACCAATGGCCAAAACTACATGGTAAGATGTTCAGTATCAGTTATTTTTTGTTTTTTTGTTTTTTTGTTTTGTTTTTGCCAGTCCTAGGCATGAACTCAGGGCCTGAGCACTGTCCTTGGACTTTCTCAAGGCTAGAGCTCTACCACTTGAGCCTCAGCACCATTTCCGGCTTTTTTCTATGTATGTGGTACCGAGGAATTGAACCCAGGTCTTCGTGCATGCTAGGCAAGCACTTTACCACTAGGCCAAAGAAACTCCCGGCCCCAGTATCAGTTATTTAAAAAAGCAAATAAAGGCCACAGTAGGAACCACTTCATATCTATCCGTTAGAATGACAATTATCAAAAAATTAAAAAAAATCCAAGACTTGGCAAGAATGTAGGAAAATTACGCATTGCCAGTAAGAACATAAAATGGTCTACATTTCCTTAAAAAGTTAAGCCTAGATTTACTGTATATTTAGCAGTTCTATTCCAAAAGAAGGGAAAGTGAGACCTACCTAGGTACTTGTGACACCAGTATTTATGGAAGCACTTTTCACAATAGTCAGGAAGTGGAAATGGTCATTAACAAGTGGATGGGTAAACAAAATGTGATATCTACATATAGTGGACTATTATTCAGCATTGTTAAGGAATGAAATGTTCATGTATGCCACAATATACTTAAGCTTTGAAAGCTTAATTACACTGAATAAAATAAGCTGACACAAGAGGATAATTTCTTTTCTTTTTTTTTTGTCAGTTGTGGGGCTTGAGCTCTTGGCCTGGGTATTGTTCCTGAGCTCTTCAGTTCAAGGCTAGTGCTTTACCACTTGAGCCACAATACTACTTCCGATTTTCTGGTGGTCAACTAGAGATAAGAGTCTCTTTAACTTTTGTGCCTGGGCTGGCTTTGAAGTTCTGATTCTCAGATCTCAGCCTTCTAAGTAACTAGGATTATAGGCACGAACCACCAGCACGCAGGATAATTTTTTAAAAAATTCATTTATATGAAGACCCAGAATAGGCAAATTCCTGGAAACTGGAAGTATAATACAGATTATCAGAGTCTAGGGATTGTAGGACATTGGGAGTTATTAATTAGTATAGATTTTCTATTGAGGAAAAAGAAAAAGTTCTAGAACTGAATATTAGGGCTGGTGAATGTACTTACTGCTGTTGAATTGTACACCTAAAAATGGCTAAAATAGCTAATTGCCGGTGACTCACACCTGCAATCCTAATTCCTCAGGAGACTGAGATCTGAGGATTGTGATTCAGAGCTAGCCTGGGAATAAAAGTTTGTAAGACTCTTATCTCCACTTGACCACCAGAATACTGGAAGTGGCACAGTGGCTCAAGTGTTGGAGCGCTAGCATTGAGCTAAAGAGCCTAAGGATAGCACCTGGGCCAGAGTTCAAGCCTCATGATTAACCTAAAAAGGGGGGGGGGCAGCAAAATTAGGCTTGCTGGGTTAGATCATGACCTTATTCCTAGCTTTATGGGTGATAGAGATCAGAGGATTATAGTTCAAGGCCATCTAAGGGAAAAAAATCAAAACTTCATCTCCACATGATCCATGCATAATCCAAGCCAGGTGGCCAGCATAGGAAAGAGGATCATGACTGGAGTCAGCCCAAACAAAGACCCTAGGGAAGTAAAAAGGTCTGATTGGTGTGGCTTTAGTATTAGTGTCTGCCTAACAAGTTCCAAGTCCTGAAAAACAAACACCCAAACTTACCAGCTTTCTCAGAAATGCATGCTAGTAGAAGTTAGGGAATTTTGGCTTAGGTAACTGGAATGTATATTGTTCTCAGATAATTGTGGAGCTCAGCAGCGTGGTCAAGGCCAGCTCTTCTGTGTTACTTTCATATCCTCTTATGTTGACATTTGTCCTTACACTTGTCTCAGGAGACAAATGTTTCTCCCTCTACAGACCTTCATTAGTATAACTGGCAGGAAGGGAAAACATTGGATCAAAAAGTCCAAGTTCAGGGCTTAGGCAGGCACTGAGTATCATCCTACATTCATTTTTTCTCTATTAAAGTTTTTAGAATGGTTATTATAAAGGTGGTGTACAGTGGGGTTACCATTTCATAAGTCAGGTAATGAATATCTGCCTCCCTGCCTCCCTGCCTGCCTGCCTGCCTGCCTGCCTGCCTGCCTCCCTGCCTCCCTGCCTGCCTGCCTCCCTGCCTCCCTGCCTCCCTGCCTGCCGTCTGCCTGTCTGTCTGTCTGTCTGCCTGCCTGCCTGCCTGCCTGCCTGCCTGCCTCCCTCCCTCCCTCCTTCTCTCCCTTCCTCCCTCCCTCCCTCCCTACCTCCCAATCCTGGGGCTTGAACTCAGGGCCTGGGCACTGTCCCTGAGGTTCTTTTGCTCAAGGCTATCACTTTGCCACTTCAACCACAATGCCACTTCTGGCTTTTTCTGAGGAATTGAACCTAGGGCTTCATGTATACTAGGCAAACACTCTACCACTAAGCCACATTCCCAACCATAAATATTTTTCTTTAAAAATGTTAAAAGAATTATCATAAAGGTGATATACAGAGGTGTAACTGTCAGATAATGAGTTTATTTCATTTTGGACAGGTTCTTCTTCACTCCCAGTTTTTCCTCCTGTCCCCCCCCCCTCTCCCCCTGCCCTCCACCCCTCTCCCCCTCTAGTAGTACACCTAATGGACACAAACTCTATTGGCCTTACCTTCAGAATCTGTCAGGACTGGAGCCACATTCGCCATCCCCAGGCCACTCCCCGGAACCAACCACCGGGGTCTAGATTGCTGCTGCATAGTCAGTTCTCAATCACAGAATTCGTTTCAGTAGAAAAATAAGACATATTTTACATACCACAAAGTGCAACCCTTTACAACATGTGTTTCAGTGGTTTTTAGTATATTTGGAATTGTGCAACTACTACCATTGTCTTAGTCCTGAGTGGCTCCTTTGTAAGCATTCAACCCTTCTAGTCAATATCTTACCTCTCACTCACATTTGGAAAAGCCAAATATTTTTCTTTGTTCTCCTCTTCCTTCTGCTTCCCTCTGTTCCTGAAGTTGTACTTAGGGCGTTATTCTGCCCTGGAAGCAATATTCTTACTTCAGCTATACCCTTGTTCCTTTTGCTTTTTATTTTTATTTTTGTTATTGTATTTTATTGTTGGGGTGATGTATAGAGGGGTTACGGTTATGTTCATCAAGTAGTGAGTATATTACTTCTTGAACATTGATACCCCTTCTCATGTTTTTCTCCCACTTTCCCTCCCCCGATCCCGCCAGTTATCTTGTTTTTCCCCTTCCCTTTCCTATTTCAAATAAACAATTAAATGAACATTGACTTTGCCCAGATTGTCCTCAAATTTCAATCTTCCTTCTCTCTCCCTCCCTTTCAAGTAGCTGGGACTGTTGGCAAAAGCTATCCTGTCCAGCTTTTTTTTTTTTTTTTCTCCCATGTCCAGATTTAAAAAAAAAAATAGAGCAGTACTGAGGTTTGAACTCTGGACTTCAGAATTGCTAGACAAGCGCTCTGCCATGTGAGCCATATCCCCAGTACTTTTTTTCTATACATAGTTTCATGCTTTCTGTCCAGGACTGGCCTTGGATCATGATCCTTCTACCTGTTCATCCACATACTTGAGATTACAAACTTGAACCATCATGACTGGTTTGTTTGTAGAGATAGAAGAGGGAGAGATCTTTTTTTTTTTTTTTTTTTTTTTGCCAGTCCTGGGCTTGAGCTCAGGGCCTGAGCACTGTCCTTGGACTTTCTCAAGGCTAGAGCTCTACCACTTGAGCCTCAGCACCACTTCCGGCTTTTTTTTTCTATGTATGTGGTGCCAGGAATCGAACCTGGGTCTTCATGCATGCTAGGCAAGCACTTTAACCACTAGGCCAAACTCCCGGCCCAAGGGAGAGATCTTTTAACTTTTTGCCTGAGCTGGCCTTAAACTGTGTCTTCCTGGTTCTGGCTCCCTATGCCTCTCACACTTCATGTCTAGTTTAACCTCACTGACTTCTTTGGCTCCATACCAGACACGCTGCTATTTCAATTCAGTTATATATATTGTGCTCTCTCCTTCTACTTTTTCCAGGGCCCTTTCTGACCACTCTTAAAATTGTGTCCTTTCCCATACATGCATAGCACCTTCCAGTCACAACTTGCTTGGCTTTTTTGCTCAAGAAGGGATTCTACCACTTGAGCCACATTTCTACTTGTGGCTTTTTGCTAGTTAATTGGAGATAAGTGTCGCAAGGATTTGTCTGCCAGGGCTGGCTTTGAGCCTTGATCCTCATATCTTGTCCTCCTCAAGTAGTTAGGATTATAGGTGTGGGTCAAGGCCCTCTGCCTGAAACAAGGCTCAGAAATACCTTTGCTCTTGATGATCAAGTAGGTCGAAAGAGCAAAGCAGGCTCATCGGAACATAGCAATATTGAAACAGCATTGCTGATGGCATCCTCTCCTCTGGCCTAGGTAGTGAGAGCCAGTAGAATCCTGGCAAACAAATCAGAGAGCTCAGCAGTAGAGAGCCCCAGCCACGTCCCTTGCAGTTAAGGCCAAGTCTTAATTTAATGCCAAGTGTTGCCAGCTCAGTTAATTTTCCCAGATAAGTCAGGAATCCAGAATGCTTGGCTAAACTCTTCAAGTAAGTAATAAGCTACTAATTCAATTGGTTTTTATGAAAATGTTATGGGCCAAGCAGGACAGTCCTATGGGTAAAATCAGGTCTCTTAGATGACCTGATGACTTGGCAACCTCTGGATTAGGATGACTGTAGTAGAAATGAAGAGATATAGATGGGATTAAGATGTATTTTGAAGGTGGTAACTCCCAAATTGAGGACAAAATGGATGTGCAAAAGAGAGGAAAGGCAAGGGAGATCTTGTCTTTGACACTATTTCTGGTGTAAGCAAGTTAGTGGCCTGTACCATTTACTAAGATAGGGAAATTTGAAAGAAGGGCATGTTCTAGGTGTCAGAATGCCACGCATTTAGTATTGGCTCATAAGCAAGTTTGAGATGGGTATGGGTCATCCAAACAGAGGTTTTCAGAGAGCTGATTCTGGGACTTGATTGGAGATTCAAATTGGGGGTTACTGAGATACAGTTTGGTGAATCTGTTGGGGTAGATGAGATCTGTTGCTGAGAGAATAGAGGGACTGAGTCCAGTCCTGAGTTCCAGCCCTACTTGGGGCAACCGCTTGTGCTCTTGTCTGTATGTATTCTTTCTGTATAAATATAGGTTAAATATGGAGTTTCATTTTTTATAAGCTTTCTATATAGGAAAATAAATAATTTTCTTTTTCTAAGTTTGCAAGTGTAAGGACCTCAGGGACTCAACTCATGTACAACTAGAAGAATTGGATGGGTTTATATTAAACTTGCTAGAAACAAGGGAAGAGAAGCAGGATTTTGACTAGCTCTTATTAGAGATATCAGGACATGGTCAGGACATGGTTCTAGAATTTTGTAGTTCCTTTTCACTTCCATGCTCTAGTTTAAAATTTCTGGGGTTATCAGAAGCATTGACATTAATATTTTTTGGTTGAGGGGGTGGTATTGGAGCTTGGATACTAAGCATTACACTTGCTGGACAAGTGCTCTTCTACTTGAGCCACTCTTCCAGTCCCTTTTACAGGCTCCCCCCCCCCTCTTTCTTTCTTCTGGAGATGGAGTCTAACTTTATGCCATAGCCTGCTTGGATTGCAATCGAGTTGTTTGTGTGTTTCCTGTGTCACTGGAATGGATAAGTGCATGCCACCACACCCAGGCATTAAGCTTTCCTTGTCAGTTAGGATGGTGGGTGCACACTATCACATGCAAACTTATCTGTGAAGGGTCTAGGCTGGCCTTGAACCATGATTCCCCTCCCCCATTTCTACCTTCCAAGTAGCTAGGATTGCAGTCTTGTACCATGGAGCCATCATGCTGGCTTATATTGTCATTAACTTTCTACTTACCATTTTACTTTTGTCCAACATTAAGATAGTTATTGTGTTTTTTTTTTTGACTTAGTCCTTCTGATCAAGCTGTGAATGTATATGAAAGAGAAGATTCCTGTCAGTACAGTGCATAGCCGCATGCGTATATATGGCATCATAGAATGCAGCAGGAGACACACCATAGTTCTACGTTGCTTTGGAGTTAAGTTCAGAGTATTTTTTTTTAATTTGTATTTAAGACTTTAGGTATCTTAGCAATTGCTTCCAGGGAGGCATTGCTGAAGCTTTCCTGCTAGTTGGCTCAAGTCTTTAGTATCCATAGATAGCAGTGTTTTCTTGAGGTAGACTTTTCATTGTATAAATCTTTATAGAGCTGGCCCTTTAGGTTGACCTTCAGGAATAAGACATACTGCTTTTGTTTAGTACTTTAAAAAGAACAAAAAGTAAATCTGAACAGAGCAAGGCTTTTCTTTTTGTTAGTGTTTTGTACCTGCTTTTGTACTACATGAGTGCCCAGAGGCGTCTTAAGATGGACATGATTTTTATAAATCTTAAATAAAAAATAAATGCCTTATAGGCTTGGGATTTGCAAGTGTGTAACACACTGTAAGCCAGTGAATCTTTTGTAACACAATAAAGTTTATTGTAACATAAACTATTTATCAAAAGTATGGCTCATGAATTACTAGCCTCTTCCATAAAATGGACCCCGTGGTGTAGCATTTCATATTAATTTACTATACCTCCAATATGTGTATTATTGCTTAACACTTTAAATGAAATATATTTTTATGGGGACTGAAAAAAAAAAACACCCAAATAGACTTGACCCAGGTCAATTTGACATAGGCCCACTTTTCTGTGTACCCGGGTCCATATGTATACACGTGATATTTTGGCTGTTTCAGACCCACTTAAAAATTTGGAATACATACAAAAGTGTTTATGATTCATCTGTCCTAGTCATGAAAGCCTTAACTTTTTTTTTTTTTTTGCCAGTCCTGGGCTTGAGCTCAGGGCCTGAGCACTGTCCTTGGACTTTCTCAAGGTTAGAGCTCTATCACTTGAGCCTCAGCACCACTTCCAGCTTTTTTCTATGCATGTGGTACCAAGGAATCGAACCCTGTCTTCGTGCATGCTAGGCAAGCACTCTACCACTAGGCCAAACTCCCGGCCAAAGCCTTAACTTTTAAGAGGAAAGCACCAGTGACATCAGCATATCTCTGTCCTTCATCTTAAGGATGGTTATCCAGCCACATGGGAGACTTGAGAAATAGATAGTTCCTTCAGTTTGGGAACTTTGAGAAAATTATTCTTTTGTTGTATATCGATGAATGTATTTCATAGCGAGCCCACGAAAGACTTATTTTCAGTAGCTATAGGCAATTATCTTTTATAATTGGTCTATGTGCCATTTTATTTATGGTTGATTTTTATTTCCAATTTGAATTGGTTTAAGTGCCAATTTTGCTTCCATCATTTTGGTTGTACCCAGAGAATACAAAGTCATTTTTATATTATCCTGAGAAAAAGGTAAATATACTTTTAAGTAAATGTACTGAAATAAGGCTGATATTGGTAGTTGGGAAGTGAATGAAGTTATAAACAGTAATTAATGTTAAATTGTTCACATTAGTTAAATGTAGAACAAGTTATTAAAGTTGGTCAACAATGAGTGGTAGACTATAAATTTAGATTAAAAACTGATGTAGATAATTTTTGGTATCATGATTATTTTTTCTAAAAGAAATGTTAAAAGAATTTTCTGTAGATACCTGTCACTCCTAGAATTTACTTAGAGATTTAAAGTTGAAATCATATGCATGCTTATATCATTTTCCCCATTCCTATTTCCCTTATATTGTTGACAGTACATGGATTCCTTAGGAACCTCTTAATTTCCCTGAAGTAATATATAATTTTATCTCTTGGTTTTAATACGACTCATATTTAAAAAGCCTGTGTTTAAAAAATCATTTTTGTACTTTTTAATCTTAAATTAATGAATCACTAGGCATCAAGTGTGTAGGAATAAGTTGACACTATAGTGGGAGATTTATTTATTTTTCCTGTCAGATAAGTAGCTCTGTACTAAAAGCATGCAAGAGTGGCTGTGGATTTTAATATATGATTTGTAGGTATAATTTAATTGGCATCTGTATTAGTGAGGTAGAGATTAAGCTATTATGTCAAAGAGACTCAGTGGCTTGGATATAACTAAAAGACTGTTTTCTCTTCACTTAACAGTTCAGTGCAGGTAGACAGGCTTTCCTTTATGCCTGGAAGACAAGGTGGCTGTGCCATCTTGCAACTTCTGTGGCTACCCTCTGAGGGACTGTTAGCAGAGGATTGTGTGTCCATGCATTAGGACCACAGCTTGAAAGTGTTACCTTTGACATTTCAGGGATGTGATATAACTACTGACTGCATTACTGGACAAGGAAGCTGGGGAATGGAGTCTCAAATTTGTTGGCCCATGCCAGCTAAAAGTTGCTGCAGAGTAGGGAAGAACAAAATTGGAAGTTCTGCTTCTCCATCATTCATGTAATTATTTCTTTTTACATAACAAAATTCATTGTCATGTTGTCAGTATTTGAGAGCCAAAGTGAGACATTTCCCTAAAGTCTACCCCATCCCCAACTCTAAATAACAAATACAAATTAAAATCATGCCTATCCTGTGTTGAAATGAAAGATTAACTACATAAATTAGATCTACAAAATCAGTAGAATTGATAGAATTGTTCCCTATCCTGCAGGAATTTTGGATAATCTTGGCATATTTGTGTATCTACAAAAATGCATCATTCATCGGGCTTTTGGGTCATTAATGGATAGTAGTAAAAAGAAATATTCAGCTAAATTCTGGGAGAAGCTAAGCACTTACTAGGGGAGTATTTGTTTACAGTGTCAAGAGTGGCCATGTGGATGAGTACCTTTGTTCTTCTGGGTTATCAGGCACCCTCTTGTTCCTGCACAATTCTCTCAACATACCAACCCTACAGCCTAAAATATTTCTATGAGTTAATTTTCTTTAAAAAAAAATAGGTGATTTTATCAATAGTGGTATAGTTGCCCCTTCAAAGAATTGAGTTTTTGATATGATTTTGTGCTCTATGAAGAAGTTTAACTTAAATGGGTAGAAAGACAGTAAACATATGTTTTTCACCCATGTGACATAATATTATTGTAAACTAATGAGTCATTCCAGTACTTACACCACTCTTAAGTGAGGTTCACTAGGGGTAAGAACTTTTAAAGGCTTGATCACATAGGCAGGGACTACATGTCTGCCCTCCCCCTGTTCAACACTACCTCTCCTTGCAGATGCAGAGGGGAGGGAGGGAGAGTGCTAGAGAGGAAAGGAAGAAGGTGGGAGGAATGAATTGTTTTGATCTCCATTGACTCCTTCATCATGAGTCTTGAAAAACTTAGGCAGAGGGCAAAACTCAAAACACTGTATTATGTTATAGTATTTATCAAGCAAGGATGGCTTTAGGAAGCAACTAAATTTGTTACTCAAATATTGTTAAAATAAATATCAGCTATGCCAAAATCGAGACTACTTTCTGAGTGGATAGAATAACCCCATGTTATTTAGTCAGTGTTTCAGAAGACTCATAATGTTGCACTTATTGGAATTTAGTTCTGCATAAAAATCATGTTCTACAGGAGACATCTTAGTTACTTTTGTGGTCAGGGTAGCTCATTCATTTCTTAAGTAAAGCATTGATTTAATTCTCATTATATGCTCACTGTCTAATACTAATCCATTTGTCTACTTTCAGGCAAGATATTTTAGTTTTTCATAGGCATTCTTTATTTGTACAGATCTTAAGGAAAAGAAAAAATTCTTAACTTATCTTCTATTTAAAATATAATAATTAAAAACGGGTTTCCTGATATTGTTTTGTCATGTGGGAATGGAAAGTTGGCCAACTTTCTTTTAGCAAGCCTTCTATATTTAAAAATGCTTGGAGCCAGGAGTTTGGCCTAGTGGTAGAGTGCTTGCCTGCATGCACAAAGACCTGGATTTGGGGTACCTCATATATAGAAAAAAAAATCCAGAAATGGTGCTGAGGTTCAAGTGGTAGACTCTAGCCTTGAGAAAGTCCAAGGACAGTGCTCAGGCCCTGTGCCCAAGCCCAGGACTGGCAAAACAAAAAAAAAAAAAAGAAATGCTTGGTGCTTGAGTCATATTGTAGTGGTAGTGTGCCTACTTTATACAAGAAAGGCCTCTAATTCAATCCTTAGTACCTCGAAATACCACAAGGAAAAACAAAAACAAAATGAAAACCAAAACGCATAAACACATAAAACTAGCTGTATTTCCATAGTCTGGTACTATAGCTAACTTCTGTAATCTTAGCTACTCATGAGGATAAGATCTAGATGAGCACAGTTCATGGTGAGACTAGACAGAAAAGTCCACTACAGGCCATCTTAAAAATAACCTGCAAAAACTGGGCTAGAGATGTGTGGCTCAAGTCCTAAAATGCTAGCAGAGGAAGAGACTGAGGGAATGCTAGTCCTGAGTTCAAACCCTAATCCAGCCACAATGACAAAAAAGATTGGAAGCCACCTCCCAGATTTAAAATATAAGGTGTTTTCATATATTTTTACTTAATCTATAATATTTGCAGATAGCAATTCGTAACTGTGGACATCCTCTTTTTTGCTTTGGTCCTTTTTGACATAGCTCACAATTTCCAAGCCTGCTTTGGCTGCAGTACTCTTAGTTGTACTTAACCCTGTCTCTAGACACAACAGGCAGGCACATGCCACTGTACCCAGCCAATGTGCTTTTCCTGTACCTGGGGTAACAGGTGCCCATTAATGTACCTGACCTGGAGACAACCAAGGTTGGCAGTTTTTTTGTATTTTCATGCACATTCCCCCTATCTTTTTGCATAAGTGGATCTCAGTGTATGTGTATATGTACATATAGATGTATATATATATATATGTGTGTGTATATGATATACATAGAGTTTATTTAAAATTTTACCCAAAGTATTATTTAATGCTATCAAGCATACCATGAAATTTTAACAATCAGGTCATTCCTGTATTTTGTTCTTACTGCAGTGCCATCTTTCTTTGTCTAAAATTCTTGTTACCTTAGGCAATAGATGCTGGTTATAAGCACTAGGGATGTATATTGAACTAGCTTAGGTAAAAAGCAGAGGTTCTTGGCTTGTGTTACTGCTGAAATGGCAGAGATGCACCCAGTCCACAAGGGCAGCTCAGGCTAGAAAACAGTTTTGGCACTTCACATCCCTCTCCACCTTGTTGCTGGTTCTGGCTCCATGCTCATTTACTGAAGCAAGCTGCTGCCATGCCTCTGGGAAACGTGACCTGAGATAGCTCATCAGCCGTGCTCTCAGTATCGCTAACGGAGTGGGACTGCAGCTTGCCCTAAAATTTTATCAGGAATTTTTCAGACAAGAAAAGCAAAGCAAAATTGAAGGAATTTTAAGGTGACAGTTTACTAGCCAGGTATGTAATAAATGCAAACATATCACTGTGCTTGGTTATTACATATCTATCAATCTACTTCAAAATAAATCCTAGATATCAGTACATTTATCTGAAATACATCTGTATTTGTATCATAAGTTTAGAGTTCAATATTTGCTTACTTTTATTTTGTCAGTACTAGAGTTTGAACTTAGGGTCTTGTACTTTCTAGGTAGCCATTCTACTACTTGAGCCAGTCCACCAGCCCTTTTTGCATTGGTTATTTTTTGAGATAGGGTAGATTGGTGCTTCTCTTTGTTGCTAAACCCATAACTTGGGATGCCATTGTACCCAGCCATTGGTTGAAAGGAGTCTCATGAACATTTATTTGCCCAGGCTTTGAACCATAATCCCTCATCTCCACCTCCCAAGTAAGTGTCATTACAGGCTTGGGACACTGTACCCAGCTTACTTTTTGTGTGTGACTTAATTTTTTTGAGGCAGGTGATAGGTAGCCCAGACTGACTGCCCTCTAACTCACGTTCCTCCTGCTTTAGACTCTCAAGACTAGAATTACAGGTGTATGGCATATATTTTTCTTTTCATGTAAGGTTTGTATGCAAAGAAATGCATACATCTTTTAAAAAATATTGTTTTGTAGAGGTGATGTACATAGGGGTTACAGTTATACAAGTCAGGTAATGAGTACATTTCTTTTTGAAGCATGTCATCTCTTCCCTCACTTTCTCCCAGTTTTTCCTCCTTTTCCCACCCACAAGATGTGTAGTTCATTTTCCACAGTGTCTAGTGAGTACCACTGTTTATTTGTTCACCCTTTGTTCCCCTTTTTCTGTGCCCCTTTCCCCTCCCAAAGACAAATAAATTAACCAATGAGCATAAATCTTTAATGAATCCACATACCTGTCTTTGTGTAATTTTTAATAATCTTATGTTTTTAAAAAACCTGAAAAAATATGGCTATCAAACTGGTTTTTGAGCTGACACTCATTCAGAGTGAAAGAACCATTTTCCTCATGCAGGAAGTAGCTGTGCTGAAAGCTAAAGCTATGGAGACCTGTACAAGAGAACTTCTTGTAAATTGAATTACGTTAATGTAATTTTGTGTTGTAGAGAAAGAATGTATATCAGTTTCTTAAGTGAGCTGCTGTAAATGTCTCACTCTGGTGACTTTGTTTTCCTGTGAATCAGAGCTTTATTGTTTTTTAATTGATAAGTCATTTTGTTCCCAGCTTGCTTAAACAAAATAGATTGTAAACTCTTGAAGGTAAAGACCACTTCTTTTCAAATCTAATCTTATCATAGCATGTGATAGGGCATTCAAATGCTTCTCCAACCACCAGAAGCTTTATATAATCATTGTAAGAATTGTCTTCAATACTCGAGAAGATACACAGGCTTTGTATTCCCACACATCTAAACAAAGTTGAAATTGAACTGTCTTTTCTTTTGCCATAACGTTACTTTGGTAGTTAATTATTAGCAAATGTTAGCTTCATAGAGTAAACCAGCTTATTCAAAACTGTAGAGTTTAAGATAAACATTTTACTGGTTTATTGATTTATTTTTTCTTACTTTGGTAAAAAATGTTGGCAGAGTTCCAGAGCTCACAGATCATCTTAGTTGTGGATCCAGGTCCACATCTACTCCTAGTCATTCTGAAATATGACAGAGGTGGAGTAGAATGACTCTGGGTACCCTTAGATTGCTCAGTCTCTTCAGGTTTACCAGAATTGATGGGCTCTTTGGAGCTCTAGACACTTGGAAATCCTCAGAGTATAGGCTTTGAATTCTGAAAGTTCTTACAAGGCCAACTTCTTTTCAAAGAGAGCAATTTTCACTTTTTATTCAGAGTGCAGTGAGAAAATTGTGCTGAATTGGTGGCAGAAGAGGCACAATCTGATGGAATGAAGGAATGTTTTGGGTTGGTTTGGTCTTTGGATTCTTCTTATAAGCCATCTATTTATCTATCTATCTATCTATCTATCTATCTATCTATCTATCTATCTATCTATCTATCTATATCTATTTATTTATTTTTGGCTAAGTAGCTCTTTGTTTTTCCCATTAATGTACTTTACTTAGATCACTGTGACTGCTTAATAGGTATTACAGAGTAATGGTAGCTGTTTTTGTGTGGGAGATTAAAGGATGAGCTTGTCAGAAATGAATGTTAATTGGGTGCTTTTAATAAGCCTGAGGAGCTGTCCTGTTTGTGTGTCATAGTAGAAACTTAGGCAAAGCATTTGGATATTCCCAGCATGTCACTAGCTGAGTGCTTTTGACCTGCTTTGAACTTCCTGCACAGGCAGAGCATGGAGCCACATAGCTTTCTGAGCTGCATTGGAGATATTGGAATTCTTTGCTAGGATCTGGTTTGTGCTATCCAAATCTTTGGACATTTTCTAAAACAACCTGCCTTCCTTTACTTGATGCTAGGGACTATATTTAGGGATATAAAGTTGCATTAAGTCTATTGATATTTAAACACATAGTTATGCACATTATCTGAATTTCTGAATTCATCTTCTAATGTTTAAAAATTCATGAGGTGGCAATGTATTTATTTTATTTAATGTAACCTTGAAATAAAAAGGTCTGTATTCCCATAGGTTGTTTCCCCTCCCTCCATCTCCTAGACCACTGAAGATGATCACTTTGTTTCCTCATTTACCATGGACACTTGTTTCGTGCCCTGGGGTATGAGGTTAGTTGTATGACTGATTTAAGGTGAGATTTTTCCCTTTTTGAGGCTCTGCTTAGGAGCTAGAATCATAAAAATTCATGAATTGTGCCAAATTTTCTTTTGTTGATGACTGTGATTTAGTTGTTGTGTAGCTGTAATGTATAATTTATACATCCTGAAGATCACCCATCCCTGTATAAGTGACTATATTTAACCCTCACTTCTTTGGAAAAAGAGAACATTACCAATTATCTTTGAAACTGTATTTGTGAGAGAATGTACATTGATCCACCCTCTGTCTCCATTTTTAATTTTTGGTTCACCAAGTAGTGCTTTGTGATTTATTCAGTGCTTTCACATATAAAGGCTCCGAGGAGAAAAGCTCAGTAGCTGATGACTATATCTTGAGCTTCCATTGTTTATATTATCTAAACCAAGAATAACAGACGTAAAGACTGTGACTATCTTCTCTGTTAATATGCAAAAGGAGAAATCTGTTCCACTGTTATCTTTTAGATGTAGAAGGCAAATGTAGAGCGAGTATATTAAAATATTCATATTAAAATATTAAATTTAATAGAAGTTTATAGTAGTAACAGAGTTACACACCTGTGTCATGATACTTCTAGTTCCTGGGTGATTTGAAGAGTTTCTGAAAAGAAAATGGCTAGTGTTAGTTTATTTTAGTCTCGTATATTTTTAAGCTCATGTTGCCCAATAGTGTATATGTCATTTAAAAAATTAGTTTAGTCTTATTTTTAAAAAATTGTCTGTAAGTTATTGTGTAAAGAGGTTTCAGTTCAGCATGTCAGTTCATGAGTACAGTGCATCTTGATTAATATCACCCCTTTCATCCCTTTCCCTATCTCTCCCAACCCACCCAGCCCCACGATTTACATATCTGCATGCAGCATTTTCCCTCATTGTTCTGTGCATCTTTGTATGAAGTGTTCATGATGTCAGAGGAAAGGTTGACTGTTTTCCTATAAGACTATGCGCCCTTAAAAGAGAAAGCCTTGACTAGGAAAATGATGTTCTCATTAAGCCAGCTCTTTAAGAGTAGATGGGAGGAATAGTATGAATCTAATGGATTTAATAGTTCATGTACAAAGTCTGTGGAATAGAAGTAATATTCTGCAGCTGAGTAACTGTAGATTAATCCATCTTCAGACAGAATTCTGGATGCATCTGTAAAAGTGGAAAATTACTTTCTCTTTTCTTTTTTTCAGGCACAACTGGACGAAATGTATTTCCCAAATACTTTTAAATTAAATTATATCCACATAAGTAGGTCTACTAAAAATTATATGAAAAATTGAAATAAAATTGTGAGATATAAAAGTTAGGTTCTTCTTAGCTACATTTACTTCAGTGCCAGTCAGGAAGAGCTACAGTGTTGAAGGATATTCAGAGGTCACTGTGGAAACTCTTTCTTTGCTAGCTGGTCCCCTAACAAGTAGTGGTAGTCCATTTTAGCTTTCAATTGGATGAAGTAGCCCTTTTAAGGTGGGTGGTGAAGTTCGGCAGTTAAGCTTCTCTCCAGGCTCTTCCTCTGACCCCTTTAAAAACCTTTCCTTTCATTCCAACCACTGAAAGCACATCACCAAGTCCTCCTTCTTTGTCAGGAAAGGCCAGTCACTCCCTCTCCCATCCTGCCCTAACCTTTAATGAGTGCTTGCTTCTGTGAAGATACAGGAACTCCCAGGACATGTGAGCATTTTAATAGCCTTGAATGACATTCTGCAGATGTGTTTGTAAGACATAAAAGGAGGTGGGCTTTGTTCATGTTTCATTTTCATTTAAGTTACATATTCCATTTATAGGATACTAAATTTTCCTTATATGTGCTACTTGACAGTTCTTGAGAAAATATAAAGTAAAGCAATGATACCATTAATTACAGTTGTGCTTTTTTTTTTGGATGGAATTGGAACTTTTTATAAAGATACAAGGAAAAGAATAGACAGACACATTTTTGAGAATGAGAGCAGTACTGTGTGTCTATAGAGCATCGCAGTTTACAAAGCACTTTTTTCATACTTCATCTGATGTTGGTGTGGTCTTATATGATAGCAGGGGGGTGGATTGCCCAGACTCCCATGGTTTCTTTAGCCTTAAGATCTCTGCATCGAAACCTCCTCACTAGCAATTTTAATTGGCATTCTTGGTGCACTGTATGATTAGACTGCTTGAATAGTCAGATAGTCTGCTATTGGTGACAGCTGTTCCTCTTCATGTTTAATCTTTTCCCTCCTCAGCTTCTCTCATCACTGTCGTTTACAAGTTAGAAATCTAGAGCATATGTAGCCATCTTTATTTACTTTTGTTCTATGCTATCATTTTCCTTCTACTAAATGAGATTGTCCTTTATAAGACAGCTGGTAGTTTGTTTCTACAGACAAGACTCCTATAGTGCATTTTGAAGCCTAGGATATGTTACTAAGGCCATAAAAATAAAAACATTAACTGGTGTTGGTAACCTGAAGACAGCTTTCCCATCAAGAAAGCCACAGCCTGGACATGTATAGTTGATGACATTAGAACTTCTGCTTGTCTTCCTTCACCTCCTTTGATAATTTTATAATCAGTGTACACAGTGATAAGAGCAGTAAATAAAAGAGTAAATGGTATATGTCTTCAGTGATCTTTTCCTCTAAAGAAGAAGAGTTACTCTATCAGTTTTTTTTTTCTCTTCTCCTGCCAGTCCTGGGGCTTGAACTCAGAGGCAGGGTAGTCTTTGGGCTTTCTCAAGGCTAGTACTCTACCACTTGAGTCATAGCAACCACTTCTGGCTTTTTCTGGGTATGTGGTACCAGGATAGTGAACTCAGGGCTTCATGCATGCTAGGCGAGCATTCTACCTCTAGGTCATGCTCTCGTGCCCCCATCAGTTCATGACTATGAGCAGTACTACTAGTGTGATTTTAATATCAACCCAGGAACATTTCTTCTCTTCCGTGTATGTTGGCATTGGCAGCTGTTATTGTGGGGTTGTTGACCTTTCAAGATGCAGTATCGTTTCTCCCTACTAGACTAGGGGATGGCTTAGTGGCTAAGCTCTTCACATGCTCAGGCTCCAGGTACCAGGTCCATTCTCCTTCACTGCTCAGCTCAATGATAGTCAGCTGAGGTCTGTTGTGTTTGGATGAGCTTATATGTGAGTTGAGGGTAAGACTGGTCAAAGGTCAGCTACCCATTTCTGTGTCTCTTTCATTGTGGAAGCTTCCCTTCCTGTTTATTAGTGGAGCAGATCTTTTGTTTTCTGAAATGTTCCCCAGGCTTTTGAGGTTGCCAACTACTGAGGCCTGTGTTGAGTCTTCCTCCCTATGTCTGTTTCTTATGGTAGTCTGCCATCTGAGTTCAGGCTCGATGTCCTGGACCTTCCTATTACCAAATGTTCCTTAATTTGTGGGTCAATCCTGCTTCTTGCCTGGCCATAAGCTAGAAATCCACCTAAACTGATCTCTAGGTGATCAAAGCTCTTAATTAGCATATTAGGTCCTTTGTGTTCTAGAATAGCTCTGACCTTGCTCTCACTGAGTAAGGGGCCCATTCCCTCTATGTCCACCTCTGTTATCTGTCAGCCACCTAGACACTGGATGTCATAGATGCATTTAGCTAATGTAATTTGATACCCTGGGGATCCTTAGTCCCAGGCAGGGAGAGCTTCACAAAACATTGCCTTGTCTTGCTCTGGAACATGTGGGGAGAAAGGGGTGGTACCGGAGAAATCCTTCATATGTCAAATCCCAGCACCCAGATAGGACACTACCAGAAGGTGTGGATTTGTCCCACAGCTTACCTTGTAGTGGGGGCTTCGTGGAGGCAAGCTGGAGTTGCAAACCATTTCCTAGTTTTTACTGTCATTTCTGTTTTGCCATACTTCTCAGCTGTTCTCTTGTGGCTCTCTATGCCTTTCCTCTGTTTTCCTTTTCTAAACAGAATTTAGTTTTTGTTTCATGGACTTCTCACTTATGGAGTCTAATGAAGAAAGCCAGTACTCTACCTCCTTTTGAAAAATATTAATACCGTATACAGTTAAAAAAAAAAACAAAAACCTTGCTTATCCTGAACTATACTGTTGATGACTGTCTACAATGAGATTATATGTGTTGGTATGATATGTGTATGTGGAGAGAGAGAGAGAGAGAGAGAGAGAGAGAGAGAGAGAGAGAGAGAGAGAGAGACAGAGACAGAGACAGAGACAGAGAGACAGAGAGAGAGAGACAGAGAGAGACAGAGAGAGAGAGACAGAGAGAGACAGAGAGAGACAGAGAGAGAGAGGTTCAAACATAATAGCTTCTCAGCAATACAGCCCACTCTGTTATGGAAACTGGTAAAGATTTTGCTGTAGATATTTCATAAAGCTGTTAAAAGAATTCACTTCAGTAAGCAAGGCCCTGCCTGTTTCTTCACACGGCAGCACAGTGGTGAAGGAGCCTATGTTTCCGTGTTTAAACAGCTCACAGCTTACATGAAGAATGAATTTTAGTTGTGTTATCTCAGCTGAAGACATCATGTGGTGTTTGATATACACATATTCCATGGGCACTCTGTAATTAAATGAGTGGTGCAAATGTTCTAGCCATTTTTTTTCTGAATTCAAGCTTAGTTTATTTTTTATTGTCAGGATAATGTATAGAGGGGTTACAGTTACATTCATCAGGTGGTAAGTACATTAATTATTTTATATTATAATTTTTATTTCAATGTATAGAGGGGTTACAATTATATTTGCCACATAGAAGGGGCATTACTTCTCAGACATTGATGTCCCTTCTTATGTTTTTGTCCCCATTTCCCTCCCCCACCTCCTCTCCTCATTTTCCCCCTCCTATTTCAAATAATAAAGTAAACATCTATATACTATACCAGGTAACAAAGTGGGATACATAACTTCTTTTTTTTTTTAGAATTTATTAATGTTGATTTTTACATCATATTTTAAATGACAAGTTTAACAAACAAGTGTTCAAGGAGGGAATCCCTATTTACAATCACTGGGACTTAGTATTTAGAACTTAATCAAAATTAGGCTAAGGGTTTGTATGTCATAGAAACATATTAATTTAAGAAATAAAACATTATGTCTATAGAGTCATAGGTTTTTATGTCTATATAGTTATGTTTATATTTCCATGTTCTAACCATTTTTTAAAACTTATGTCCAGTTCTTTCTTGCTCCAGCGATAAAGTTCTGGACTCTATGCTTTGAAGATAGTCTCTCCCCTCTCTTTTTCTTTTTCTGTAAGTCTACTTATCTGAGGCTCAGTACTTCCTGGGATTTCACCTTAGGTTAAATACCCTTCTTGTCATCTTTATTCTTTTCCCTTACAGGTAAATGAAATGTTTCCCTATCTCTGAGAATAAAGTCCAAAATCTTTGATTTCTTATACTTTGGATTGTGCTTGGTTCATCATCATAATTGAGAGAGAATTCAAACCACAGTAAGGATACCTACAAAATATTATGGTTGAGCACAGGAGGAGGAAATGATCACTTGTTTCTGAAGAATTTAGTAACAGTTTGGTAAAGAAATTAACATTTTTCTAGGTCTAGAAGGATAAATAGGAGTTTTCTAGGTGGAAAGGTCATTTTAAGCAAAGGAAATGTTAAGCGTGTATGGAAAGTTGTGGTGTTTCAAAAGAATATAGCATGTTTAAAATTTGATGGACTGCAGGATGTCCATGTTTATTTGGTGGTGGTGGTGCTGGTATATCCGAAAGGAAAACACCAGGCTTAGGCAGCTGTGTTTTATATATTGTGGTACAAACACATTGCTAGCTAGGTTTAGGCACACTGTAAATAATTTTTGTGTTGAAACATGAACCTAGTTGGCTCTGAGCAGGATGGGAAAATGTGAGTTGTCTTTTAATAATCATGTTTATTCATTTTTCATCAGCCATTTGCTCAACAAACATACTGAGGCTACTGTGTTCACGGCAACAGGGAAATATAAACATGCTTCTGCCCCAAATTTAGTGTTTCATTGGATTTTTCTTTTGAGATGTGTTAATTCTATGCCATTTTATTATGTTTTATGCATGCTTGCTACTAAAGTACTGTGCAGTTACTGCTCTCTGGAAGATTTAGAACCATTTTAACCTACTCCACAGCTTTATTTCTGGAGTTCTCACTCCGTATTTTGATGAGAGTACG
Source organism: Megascapheus bottae (assembly GCF_031878675.1). Lineage (NCBI taxonomy): Eukaryota > Metazoa > Chordata > Mammalia > Rodentia > Geomyidae > Megascapheus > Megascapheus bottae. The sequence goes on from NC_143530.1 coordinate 10,105,834, forward strand.
TGTGCTCAGATGGCTGGCATTTTCCTGTGTATTGTGCCTTTCTAGTCACTATTTATAAGATCAAGAAGGTGGAACATGAAGAGTTATAGATGGGAAAGTGGATTTGTTCTGAACCTTTTAGGCCTAACATCCTGGCTGCTATTTTTCACTTACATTGATGCAAAGAGAACATAGTTTAGCTGCAGCAAAGAAAAATTGAAAGCATTGAGAGCAAAATAGGCCTCATTCTTACAGATTGCACTCCTGGTAATATGTTTTTTTTTTTTAATCCATGTATGGGAGGATAGTCTAAGTATATTTTGGGGATTGATTTAAATTCTTAATGACTGTTTTATGAAAGATGAATTATTAATGAAGGTGAGGCAGAAACAGAAACACGGAGGTCAGTCAGTTAGTCATTTGTTTTTTAGGCTAGGAGCAGTAGGTAGAGTGAACAGTGTGGTTAGTGAAATGCACTGTGGAGAAACAACATTATTTCACTAATGTCTGAGGAGGAGGTCAAGCCACAAGGCAATGCAGGCACTTTGGTTTCTGAGTTTAGTAGTTCTATGTATTTTCTGAGAGATACCCACATTTCTAATGCAGGTTGGTTCTGGGAGTATGTAGAATTAAGACTTCTTATGAGCTGAAATTCAGTTGCATAGGAGATTTTAAGTTGGCAATTGAATATAGATCTATGGAACTTAGAGGGGAATTTGGTCTGTAGATGCTGTGTGCATTGAGCCTTCTCTTAGTCCCATCTCAAATAGAAAAAGTATATTTGAAAACTGTTGGCATGTAGATGTGTTTAAACCATGAGAATGGATGAGATCACCTGAGAGGAAGATTCAGGGCTAATCCCAGAGGAATGCTAATAGTTAGCAGTCTGACAGAGGAGACAGCTTTCTGAGAAAACAGCTAAGAAAGTAGGAAGTAAACTTAGAAGATGATGTCATGTGAGTCATGAGGAATGTACAAGGAATGAAGGTAGTAAACAGCTCTGGTGATTGATTCTGATAAACTCAGAGAATTGTCTATGGATGGATGATAGAGTAATATTAGTAATGTTACCAGTGCAAAACATTTCCAGTATTGTGGTTTTCGGTCATAGAACCCCATCAGTTTTGCACTGGGATAGATCTATTCTGTGTGTGTGTGTGTGTGTGAGTGTGTGCATGTGTATGTATTCACGCATGGAGCCCTAGAGTTTGAATTTAGTGCTTGGGCATTGTCTTTCAGCCTTTTTTTTTTTCCCTTTTGGCTCAAGAGTAATGCTTTTGAACTACAGCATTTTTTTCCATGATCCTTTTTTTTCCATATATTTTTTATTGTAATTGTAATTGATAGAAGGGTTACATTATATTCACCAGATAGAAGGTGCATTACTTCACAAACATTGATACCCTTTCTCATGTCTTGGTCCCCATTTCAGTATTTCACTTTGTTATCTGATATATTGTATATATGTGCTTTTGGTTACTACAACATTTTTTAAGGACTATATTATTGCTGTGGATAGTTATACTATAATTCAGCTTTTTGCTATTGATGAGTGTTGGTTGTCTGTTTGTCATGAAAAATAATACTGTAATAAACGTTGTTTATTTTTTTCTCATACTACTGGATTTATTTCAAGAGGACTGGATTCAAGATTCTAGAAATGGGGCTCACTGAGATTATATGTGTTTTATATAATTTTAACTGCTATTGTTAATTATGTCCTGAAAGGCTATAATAATTTACAATTTTACCAGCAGTTTATGAGAGATTAGGGGATCTAACTCTGAAATACAGCGTTTGAATAGGTAAGAGAAGACAGGGTCTAAAGGATATATAGATTAATGGGACTTTAATGGCCATTATCAAGAAATCTAATAACTAATAATCTAATCTAAATTTAATAATCTAATAATCTAATGCTGGGGGTGATGGCTGGCCAGAAGGGAACACTACTACACTGTTGGTAGGATTGTAAACTTATTCATCTACTCTGGAGAAAAGTATGTAGGTTCTTCAGAAAACTAAACATAGAGATCTCCTATTACCCATCAATCCTACTTCTGGGCATTTACTTAAATGGTCAAAAAGAAATCCATATTGAAGTTACCAGCACAACCATATTCATTGCAGTATTATTTACCATAGCTAAGATATGGGACCAACCCAGATGGCCCTTAGTAGATGAATGGATAAGAAAATGTGGTATATATACACAATGGAATTCTATGCTACCATTGGAAAGAATGACATTGCCCCGTTCATAAGGGAATGGAAGGACTTGGAAAAAAAAATCATATTAGGTGAAGTATGTCATACCCAAAGAAACATAGACTTCATGGTTTTCCCTTCATTTGTAATAATTCGTATATGTCTAGGATAATCTTAGAAGAGGGTCAGAATAGCTCAGTAGCTATGTGCATATGACTATATAACATGATCCTAAGTGAAATGAACTCCAAGATATGGAAACAAGAGGTTTTTCTTTGTTGTTGTTTTTAATATACTGTGTGAAGTCATTTCTTTTTTTCCTTTGGTTTATCCTCTGCTGTCACTGTATTCTGGTACCCTGTGTCTTGTTTATCTTAATTGGGGAAGGGAAGGGGAAAAATAAAATGGTGAGATAAAGGTCAAAGGCCTAACAGGTGTAACAGTGATACTCACAAGATGATATGTTGGAAATGAATTTTACAGCTTTAGGGGTGGGAGGACTGAGAAGGGATGGAAAATAGAGAAAAATGAGGGAGGGGTAGCAATGTTTAACAAAAATGTACTTAACTATGTAATGGTACCCCCTCTGTATATCACCTTAACAATAAAATTTAAAAAAGAAATGATGAAAAACTTGATCTTTTAAAATTGTATTATTAATTAATTAATTAATGTCACTTGTGGGGCTTGCACTCTAGGTCTGGGCATTGTCCCTGAGCTCCTCAGCTCAAGGCTACCCGCCCTATCCCTTGAGCCACAGCGCCACTTCCTAAATTGTATTTTATTGTCAGGGTGATGAGGGGTTACAGTTACATTCATCAGGTAGTAGGCGCATTACTTATTGAACATAGATACTCCCTCTTTCCCTCCCCCCATTCCCTCCTAATCATCTTGTTTTCCCCCTTCCCTATTTCCAACATACAAATAAACATATATACAATATACCAGGTAACAAAGTCAGATACAGTAACAACATGAGATAAACCATGAGGGGAAAAAATAAAGAAAAGAAATAAATTCACATAGTATATTAACAACTATTACACTTTTTTCTAGTAGCAGGGTTGGTTTCACTCCTAATCTTTTACCTGCTCAGCTTGTTTGCTCAGCCGGCACTCTACTACCGAGCCATGCCTCCAGCCTGGATTTTTCTGTTATTTTGGAGATGAAGTTTCTCAGGCTTTTCTTTCTGTGATGGCTTTGAACAACCATCCTTTGGACTTCAGCCTCTTTTATAGTTAAGAATTCAGGTATAAGTCACTGGTGTTTTTCTAAAAGAAGATTTTTTTTTGTTCCCTTAATTTTGCAGTCTTCATAATAAGAAATGTAAGGAAAAGAAAAAAAGAAATGTAAGAATTTCCTTAGTCTCAGGATATAACATAGGAAATCACCAGTAGAAAAAGAAGTACATAGGTGCTGTAGTGGGTAAGTTTGGGCAGAGCATATACTTGGTGTGTACAAGGACATATGCTCAATTGAGTTTCATGTTTACCACACAATCAGTCCATTTTAAGAAATAATTTTTATCTTGTATCTTGTTGAGCCCTCAGTACAAGAAGGAAAGAAAGAATAAAGGTAAGAAGAAAGGAAAGCACTTAGCAAACACAAAGTAGACAATAGTTCCTAGATGATAAGGAAGGAACTTTAGGATTCATGGGTAGGGTTGAATTTGAAATGAAATCTGATTGTGTGATTTATTAGGCTATGTTCAGAGATGCTTTAGCATGTCCTCAGATACTTGAGGTCGTCTAGTGCTGGAGTACTCCAGGCAAGTATAATGAAGAAAGGGAATTGAGACCAAGAAGTGAGGATAGTTAGACACAGACTATATGACCTAAGCCCAATGGAGGGAGGCAGTAAGAACAGAAAGGGGCTGTAAGGAGGGGGTAGGGTGTTGGGGTCAGTGAATTAGAAAGTTCAATAAAGTAGAAAAAAGTTTTGGCAATGGGGATACTAAAGCAAACAAATGGGAAAGACTATTAGAGCATGGGATGTTTGCATTTAGAATTTTGACAAGGTCTGATTTCTCTTGACCAAGTCAAGAGTGACCCTGTAGATTTTGGTCACTAGCGTATGGTTAAGGAAATGAGAATATCAAGAACTCTCACGGCCCAGGTATTATTTGTACACTGCGCAGTGTTGTTGACATGTGATAACAGGGACAGGAGAGAGGTGATATGAGCCAGTAATATGTGGTTTCTGTTTGGAGGAATGAGTCTGGAGAGAAAAGGGAGGAACTGAGCTTTGAAAGGGTTGGGAGAGTTGGCAGAAGGGGAAGAAATGGTTTAGACAAAGATAATTGTCTTCCCATCTTCTGGCCCAAGGATTCATGGCACATTGAGAAAAATAAGTCACCTCTTAAGATGAGTGCTAGAGAGGAATGTTTGATTGCTGGCTGTAGGAAATCCCAGAGTGAGGGAGAGGATGAGAGGAAGATTGGGGAGTAGAGTCCTGACAAGGGAGTCTTCCTGATGAGATTAGCTTTGGCCTTCTGGAGGGAGAATGTGGCTGCAGAGTGGGTAGCCAGAACCAAATGCTCCCATTTTTCTTTGCAGAAGGCAGTGAGAACCACTGTTATAGGGCCATTGGGTAGAAGGCCAGAAGAATGGAAAAAGTTTGAAGTGATACTTGAAAGTGAAGGCTTGGTTGGAAACCAAGAGTTTGATACAAACTCTTCTCCCTTCCTCCTATTACATGTATAGTATTTATTTTTCCTTATTCCTACCAGACTAAATTACTTTTTCTTCCTTTACCTCTGAACTCACTTACATATTGTGCTACAGAGATTTAGATGTTTTTTCCTTTTAGAGTGTAAGTTCTTGGTTGCTATCAGCTTATGTTTCATTTATCCTCTCTTCGTGATCACCTAGACTAATTACTGGAACCTAACAGGCACTTGGTTAACGTTCACTGAATTGAATCAAATTACACAAGTATGCTCATTTAATTTTTCTAATAGTTCTTTTCCTTCATGAATCTGATGTCATGTATTCTAAACAATCTAGTGGCTTCTATGGATATGGTTTGCTCATTAAGGATAAGCCCTGCTATTGCTTTGCAAGAACAAGAGCTGTGTAGAAGATAAAAAGATGTTTCACTCATCTCTATAGGCTTGGCATCATTTGGTTGCTTTGGGGATTGCTGTCAGTAAAATGTTGCTTGGCTTGTAATCCACCTTGTCACTTGGTCCTAAGATAGTTCACCTTGTTACTTGACTCTAAGGACATGCTTTGAAAATATGGTGAGTGGCCATTTTTCTCTGAGCCCTCATCTGATAGCTTTCTTGCTTTCCTAAGTAAATGCTATCAGGTTACATGGGGTTTGAAAGCTTTAGGAGGCTGGGCACAAAGGACAGAGCTTGGCTTATAAAAAGGAATGCAGAAAACAGCAATAATATTTTTAAAAAGTCACTTTGCTTCCAAAGCATTGGAAATATCATAGTGACATGAAGTTTATACAACCATGGAAAAATATTAATTCTCTCATTAATGTGCTCATATTGTTTTGTGGGTAGTAAAAGGAAGGTCCATTAACTATTATTCATTGTTCATGTCAGTAGCCACAGGTCTGGAAGCAGCTTTCTTATATTCATTCCCCTTAAGACAGAATTATGAAATGCCATTTTAGAAGGGAACATATACAGCAGTGATCCATCCACCCAGCCCCACATTTGATTCCGTTTCTGCATTCCCTCTACATTCCCATCAGCTGAGGGGTCTTGCCTCTGCTTGTCTACCTCCAAGGGTAAGCACAGTGCCCTAGACAGAAACCAGGTTCTGCATGAATTACCAGCAGAATGAAGATGGCAGCCCTGTAATGGTCCTCAGGAGGCTTGATACTCTTAAAAATTACTGAGGACCCTAAAAAGCTTATGCTTTTGTAGAATATAGTTATCAAGATATATTTGTTAATTAACTTGTAAAACAATTACATGTTAATATAATTAAGATCTTCAATGGAAAGTAGCTCAGTTTTCCAAAATGGAGCAAATTTAGTAAAAAAAAAAAAAAAAAACCCAAAAAACAAAATAAAAGTAACCTTGCAAATTTTACTGATTTTTGATACAATAAATAGAAGGCAGCTAGATTTCTGTATTTCTCATTCAACCTTTTTTGGTATCACAGGCAATGGAGACATTTGGTAAATTCAAATATATAGAATTGAGAGGTTTTGACCTCAAAAGGGTCTGGGATTGCTGGGGTCTCCAGACCTCAGTTGGAGAACTTCTGCTATTTTGTACACTGAGAGGTAAGGTGAACTAATGAAGTGAAGTGAAAGGGGAAGGGGAGAATATGTAAGAGTTGAAGAAAAACATCCTCACACCTGAAAGTACTCAGATACTGAGTGCTGTCGTAGTGCCTAGGAGTGCTTTGAGTTCTGACAGTTGTTCCTTACCATCTTTAGTCCTATCACACTGACATAAATGAACTATGTTAATTCTTTTATTTACAGCATCCACTCACTGAGAAAATGACCAAAAAAAATCCACAGCTGTAAACTTAGCTCTGGCTTTAAAATTTTTTTTTTGTTTTGTTTTAAGCAATGTCTTATTAATCACAGCAGTATTCATGGAAGCAGCTACCGTGCCTGTGTTTTACACATGATACGTTTGGTCTGCAGACAATGCCTGGTGCCTGGAGGATTTGCAGAACCTTTAAAGTATCACTGTGTCTGCCCTACATCCCTGTCCTGTCACACAGGAGCCATAGGTTGGAAGCTAAAGTTATTCATCAGTTCTTGACACCAGCTGTAAAGGTGATAAGTGATAGATTTGTCTGGAGGTCATTTTTAAGCCATTAAGACTTTTGATGTCGTTAATAAAGGTGGCCAGATACAAAGAGAAGCTAAAGGAAGATGTGTGAGCTCCCATGGCTCTTCCTGGAATCATCTTGTTTCCAGGAGCAAGCATCAAGCATCTCAGCTGCCTGGTGAGATGTGGCTGAGAGCTCAGGGATGAGAATTGTGTCGAGAGAGTTAATATTGAGTTAGAGAAAAGTGGAAGTGTGGTCCTAGTGCAAGGGGAGGAGTGAGAAATTAAATGATATCTTTTTAGAAGTCTGCCTTATTGCAGGCTGCATTGCTCCTTGGGGATTTTTCTACTGAGTACAAGAAAATCAGCAAGCACTTCTTGAAAAACCCAGATGAAATTACTGCCATAAATTTTTATTTTTTTTCATGGCATAAAACCCTTAATTTAGATGGGGAGGGTTTATTACCAGTGTTTTCTTGGCATGGCTAAGTTCAATTAATTTCAGATGACAAGCTCCATTCCCCTCCTCCCAACCCCCCCCCCCCCAATATGTGGAAGGTACCATTTGTTATTGGTTTGCCTTTGGCTCTGGAGACCTCATTAAGGGCCTGAGAAAGGATTCTATCGCTCTCTCTTTGACACCTTTCTGTTTCCTGCTGGATTCAGACTATTTGCATTGTCACATGGAAAGTATATGTGGCATGTATAAGGAGGTTTTTATACAAACGTAGTGGTTTTTATACATTTTAAATATTGATTTCAAATGACTATTGCAAGTTAAGAAATGGTTACCATGGCGTTCAACTAAGATATGCAGCCCAGCTTGAGATGAGTCTCTGAAAAGACTGTGGTCACATTTCAACAGAAAAACTTATTTAGCTGCTCACACATTTCATATGAAACATACCTGCTTGTTTGAAAGCAGGAACAAGATGTCAACAGAATATCGCATTTACTCACACTCCTAAGGCATAGCATGCTGCACCTTCAGGTTCTTGATCCTATCAGCGTACTGTGAGCCCATCTTGAAAACAAGGGAAATAATCTATGGTGTTTTGTTTTGTTTTTCTGCATGGTAATATAGAATCTATTGTAGTGTGAATAAAAGGAGTCGCTAGAGATTCATTACTGTTTGTGAAGTGTACTGTCTGTGTCTTTCTGCATGCAGTTCTTTATTTTACTTACAAAGCAGAGACAAAAATTAGAATTGAGGTGATAGAGAATATATATTGCATAAATAAGCAATTCAAACAAAAGTTTTACCATTATAACAAATAAATACTGTGCTTTGAAGGTTGGAGATTAGAATCCTGTTACAGTAAATGCTTGGCAATTAATTAGCTATTGTCTATAAAGTTCCCAGGATGACAAGTTACTTAAATACTATTATTAGGAATGGTTGGGTTAGTAATAGTACTATTCAAGTACTATTGGCAACAATGAGGAGATTTTAAAAATAAAGATAAATGCATGTGATCATGGTCAAAGTGATTTGTGTGCTGAATGCAGAGCAGGCGGTCCCTGAATGCAGTGTTTTCTGAGATTGCAGTGTGGAATGTGCTGTTCTTGGCACAGGATTCTAAGGCGGATGAGACAAAAGTGCTTAATTTGTTAGTATTTTTTTTTGTGCTTTTTGTGTATTGCTTAACCCCTTGTCAAAATAGTGCTCACTTAAGCCAAATTAAATAGAAAAATAAGGAAGATGACAGAACATAGTCCCAGCAAAAGGCCAAGTATAAAAGATGAACCACTAGCAATTGTTGACAGGCATTGTTTAGACTCCAGCACACTAGATCACTCATTAGGTATGTGTGTATGTGTTTATTTTTTTTAAGTGGTACATAATTGATATAGATAAACCATGTAGGGATTTAACTAAATTGCACAGGGTTTGTTTTGTGAATTTTTTCCCAGGAAGACTGCACTTGTTTTATAATGCTATTAATATGTTAAATAAATGATGTGGGGAGAGGTCAAAGGCGAGGCAACATATGAATCCTTCATATGGAAAATAAACCTTATAGGGGGTGGGGTATTGGACATGCTTATTTTTAGAGTAAAATATTTAAATTAGTATGTATGCAGGAGAAGTATTGCTCACTGAATATTTCGTGTGTACTTAGACTCTGTTGTTGAGTTTGGGTTGTGTGACATGGTCAGGAAAGGACACAGGGTATTAAAAGCCATTGTGTTCCTTCCCAGATTTTCTAGGTTGCTTCTTACTACTGCTGCTGCTTCCTCTTCCTCCTCTTCTTTCTATTATTATTATTATTATTATTATTTAACAAATCTAAACATATTTTGAGAAGAATGTGTCCAAATAAGGAAAGAAATTTAGTCCCTGTTACATACAACTCTGTAGCACAGTCTGCTATTTAGAAACACTTAGTGTTCCCTGTGTATGAATGTGAACTATAGACTGGTTTAATGTTATTACTCATCTCTCATTTGAGGGCTAGGAAAGCTTCATCATGAAAAAACTAAGACAGACTGAATTTGGTTTTAGGTATTATAGATAGGTACTAGAGACAGCCAGATTCATTTAGTGAGTTACTTTAATAAATTATGGTTCATGATAAGTTGTTGCAAATCACTTGAATGCTAGTCTTGCTAAAGAATTTTATTAATTAGAATCACTTGAGAGTGTTTGTTTCAAGCCAACAGTATTCAAACAAAGCAGAGTTGAGTCTTGGGGCACTTCAGCTCTCAGTCTATTTGTTCTCAGCATGCCTAACACACATCTTCTTAGTGAATGCCTCCTGTAAACCTGGCTGCTGCTGCTGCCACAGTTGGTTGGATACAGTTTTTTAGCCAAGCTTGTTCAATTAAGACTTGAAATAATACCTTCAGTCCTGCCTGGAACTTGAGTGAATTGCCAAATCTGAAGCTATTGCTTGCTGGAATAGTTGATTAGTAGTTGGAGTTTTGTAGCATTAAGGTTTAGAAATCCTCTAGTAATCAGTAGTTTTTCTTGCAAACAGGGAGTAAGGAGGGGGCACCTGCTTTGTGGCAATAGTTTTTCTTTGATGAATATTCTTAACAGTTTTCTTTCCCTGTCATGTTGTCTTTCCAGTCTCTCCTTATCTTCCCTTCCTTTCTCTTTCCATGTAATGAAAAGGTAAGTTTGAAGAAAAAGAGATCTTACTTTATTGCCATAGGGTCTAGGAACTTTTTTTGTGTGTGTGGGTTACAAGGCTTGAACTCAGACTGGGGGCTGGCCTTGAGCTACCACCCTATCCCTGGGCCTGGGCATTGTCCCTTAGCTCTTCAGCTCAAGGCTACCACCCTACTCTTGAGCCAAGCCCCACTTCCCATTTTCTAGGGGTTAATTGGAGGTAAGAGTCTCAGGTTCTTTTGTGCCCGGTCTGGCTTTAAACCTTGATCCTCAGATCTCAGTCTTCTGAGTAGCAAGGATTACAGGTGTGAGCCACTGCGCCAGGCTGGGTCTAGGAATCTTAATCATTTTGAGGAACTGGCCAATTCTAACACTGTCCTTAAGAAATAACTATTGAATGTGGCATCTTTTGTGATAACTGAAATGAATACTCAGTGAAAAAAGAGCATATTCACAGGATCAGCATTAAAGAATATAATAAAAAATCAATATAAATTTCACATAATACTGTATACAGCAGTTGTATGTGACAGCAGTGGGTGGTGGAAAAAAATCCTTCCCTGTGTACATTTTGAGAGATACAGTGTTTTTATTTGGTACAGTTGCATATTCATTTTCAACAGACTGCATCCTAAAAGAATTGGACTTTTATAGATCCTATGAATATTCAAAGAGTCACCAAAACCAATTCTATCCATTACCTTATGTATCTAGACCCATCTGTCATTTGCTTGCTAGATAGTTCTGGTTCTGTATGGTGGCATTTGCCTTTTGAACAAAAGGTGTTTCTGGTTTTGATGAGGGAGACATGACGACATCTTTGTTGCTGTAATGTAAAGTTTTCCACCCATGGGGGGTGGAGGGAGGATGTGTTGCTAGGTCCTGCCTGTCTCATGATCTGGCATTATCTCTCTTAAGCTCCTAGGGCATTGTTTACGACACTGGCAGAAAGGGAAGGTCTGGCAAAAGCTAGATGCCCTATCCATTTGCATTTTAATTGGCATGACCATTAGCCCAAAGCTCAAAATTTTAAAGTTGTCCCATGTGCCCTTTCTCCTTTTACCCACCCATTTATTTCAATCTGAAGTATATCTTGAAGAAGAACAAGAACAACAACAATCACAAGAAATCCCATATCTCTCAACATTTAAACCCCAATTTCTCTTGATAAATTTAGAAACTCTACACCAGCCTTAATATTTAAGATACCAATTAAAAAGTAAAAATTGCAAGAATAACTGTGTATAAAGATACCATTTTTTTTGAATGCCAAGTGGGATTGGTGTGTAAGTGAGGCTGGCCTGCTGGCTTTGCGGGCTTTCCCTGTTTTTGCTGGTGACAGAGTCTGGTGTAGGTCACGTTCACATCAATCCTGATCAACTGCTTTGTTTTCATAGTCACACAGGATAGAATGCCTGCTCTTCAATGTAGTGGTTTTATTATGATTCCAGAAAGTATCTTTTCAGACTACACATGTACCTCTTTATCCCCACATATATTTTAATATACCTCCTGTATCATCTCGTACCTCCTTTTTGTTTTAAATATTTAAATATGAAGAGGAGAACGGATGAGAATAACCAAAGATGGGATAAGTAAGACATTCTTATTCAAGACCACACCCCCCCTCTCAGACAGTAGTCCCATGAAACTGTGTTACTGCTCCTCCTCTGCGCTGTCTTTATCGCTCAGATCTACCTGAGTGGCCAGAGGGGTTGGCCTTCTCCTCCAGTCTTACTTTCACAAAATTGAGCCAGCCTGTCTGATTCCTGTAACAGTAATTGTAACCTTTGCTCTGTAGAGACCTATTGAACCTTAGGTAATGAGATTTTTAAAAATATTTATATATATGTACACACATATATATGTATATATAATATATATATAGGCTGAATGCAATAGCAGCCCATGAAGCATATAAAAATGAAAACATAGGTCCGTTTCTATTCTTCCCCCTTCCAGGATTTAGTGATTTTGCTTTGAACATTGTCTTTGGGTCTTCTGATGTATGATAGTTAAAGGGGACAAGGGTTTCATAGATGAAATTCTAGATAGGTTTACTGACTTATCCAGTGCTCCTTGTGGTGTGACTAAATCTTCTGAATTTTCTCAATGGTAAGGGTGGAAGGTCTGTGTAAATTCCAGGGGCTCAATGATTATACTCACCTCATTACATTGAATCCTTATGGTATTCCATGAGATAGAAACAAAACATGGCTGAAGAAACTAATCATAGCACAATCATTCACGTAACGCAGTATATAGTAGTGGGGCCAAGATCCATTCCCAAAGCCATTGATTGTTCTTCATATATGAAGAGTTGCTTTTGAGGTTCCACAGAAAAGGCTAATTCTGTCAAAGTGTGCATTAAAATTTCTTTTTAAGGTAGCTAGAAGAGGAAGAATTTAGAAAATTATCATCATTCTTTTGAAAATAAACTGCCTCATTCTAGGTACTAACTGGAGGGAGTAAGATCTGAGCAGTGCTTTCATGACATAGTTTTTGTTGAGCAGAAAACCATGACTGTTAGGATCAAGTTACTTCATTTAGGTCCCTATTATAAATAGAATTATGATTCCTTCTATGTGAGAAATCTCTGTGCTTTCAAGAATAGAAGTGTTACAGGTTGACTTAAGGAAGTTGATGACATGTTAAAGGCATTTGAAGTAACCTTCTAACAGCCTCAAAAGAATATGGAGCTCTTAATTCTGGGTTTAATAGGAGTTGTAGTGATGAAAAATTAGTATGTACACAATTACTCTTTTTAAGATTTCTAGACCTATTTATTTATTGTTATAAATAAATTGTAATACCTTACTTAAAGGTATTACAACTACATAAGTCAAGTTGTGAACACAGTGATTCTTGGGCAAGGTCACCCCTTCCTTCATTCTCCTTTTTTCTTCTCCTTTCCTTACCCATAGTTCAATTTTTACATAATATACATATTGTATATGACTGTATTTGCTGACCTTTCCTCCCTCTATTCATGTTCCCCTCCTAGCTGCCCTCCTTTCTGAACATGTTGCAATGACAAAGTTTTATACTATTAAAGTAGAAATGTTTATATATAGAAAAAAATGAAAGAATTTTTTTATTCATCAGAATTTGTCATAGATGAAATAAAATTAAAGAAATGTAAATTTGATAATTGGAAGATATTATGACATTGAAAATAAGTGCAGAAATAGGCAACTGAATTATAAAGAAAAATTTAAAAAAGAGCTTAAGTTATTATCACTATTCAATATGAAAAATAATTTGCTACTGAACTTTGGCCTTGGAGAAGCTTCATTTTGAATGGTTGGTCACTGGAGGGCGCTGTGCTACTGCAAACTACTTACTGTAGTCAAGTCATCAGATCTCTTCATTTTTCCTTCTCACTAAAAAGATAAAGGATTTATGTTCTTGTAATGCCAAATCAGTTCATACTTAACATTCAGCCTTTAGATGTGGAAACTTGTTTGAATGACAGTAATGGCTTCATTTCAAGTTATTTAAATGTTTAATGCTGTGTAATTTACTCAAATGTGTATAATCCTTTATTTAACTAGATGAAAATAATATACTGTTAACATTGTTTTTAGCATTAATTAATGTAACTAATTAGAATTAAGAACACTAAAACCAATCTCCTTGACTTCTCACATGATCAGACTATCAAGAGGCTTCATTACAGCCCACGCTGGCCCTGGTTCAGTGCTCACTTCCTCTTAGTCCTGCCTTTGGCCCTCGTACATGTCCCCCGCACACATGCCCAATCTCTGCTGCTTCATATCCCTGTAGATACTGTTGATAGCAAAAATGATTCATCAGTAGAGCCTTTTTCTGCTAAAACTTGCCCTTCCAGTGCTGTGGCCTTAGCAATAGTATTTTGTTCTTCCAAAATGGAATAATGGCTAAAACCACTAAATTACTATCAGTGCGTAAAAAGAGAGGGAAAAAAAAGAAAGAAAGAGAAGTCTATGTTGACATCACTCATCCTGGCACCTCTGAGATGAGTGAGAACTCATTTTCAACAAGAAAAGGTGGAACCTCAGGATTCCTACCTGAAGACCTTGACAGCTCAGCTCTGGCTGCTGTTGCCTCTAATAATGCAGAAAATCAAAAGCGTAAGTCACTGCTGCTTTCAGAGCTTTAGTCTGGTCTTGGAAATCAGGTGAGCACAAGTCAAAACCAGGTAACAGGTTTCTGCTGGCTGCTTATAATGCTGTGATGTATTACATTGAAACTGCCCGATTACAGCTCTGTTTGTAGGCATTAATTATTCTCCTCTTTTTAAACAGGATTCCCCAGAGCTGTCAGAGAAAGGAACATGTTTACCCTTTGTAATTCTTGATAAACATCTTTTGTTCAGGATAATTAAATCGCAGCAAACTTTATTGCTATTTAAAATCTATGGATATTTTGTTTGTAATCTGGATAATTTCTTAATGGTTAAAGTTGTAGAAGTGTCTCATTCTTTTTAGAATAAATAATGGATTAGCATTGTTGTAATAGAATAGAATTGTTGTTGAATAGAAGTAGTTTCTCATGAATTTTATATCATGTGGCTTTTATATACCATGGTACTGTTTTATTTTGTGAATAAAATCAAATTCAAAGCTTAAATTTAACTTAATGAACAAAATGTAGTCTTATTATTCAGCGTATTGACTGAAGTTTATCCACAGTTTTAAAAAGGGTTTATGTATTTGTGCCACATCATAATTTTAAAGATTAGCTTTAAAGTATACACACATAGGCAAAATAAATAACTGGAATAAAAATGTTTCCCTTTTTTAAAATAATGAAAACCATGTATTATTCCTATACAGAAGAAAATGTAAGCATATATAGAGACAAACGCGTCATATATGAGCATGCTGACCCACATATGAAAGCGACTGAATTGATGTGCTCTGAATACCTGTGTCCCACTATCCCATTTTCATCTTTTGAAACATCATCTCCATGGTGATGACATTGGAAATGACTGCTCATTCTTAAATATATGTGGTCCCATACTTCAAGATGAGGTTATAAAACTCATGAATGAGAGTGATAGAAGTTCATAGTTCATTGATTTAGTTGCTTTTTCCTGCTTTCTGTCCTTCAGTAATACAAATGATTAGCACTGCTGGAGTCCTGCCCTGCATTTGATCCTTGCACAGTGGAAACATTGTCTCATTTTATAACATGGGAAGTAGAGGCCAAGGAAGATGAAAACTAGTTTACCAAGACCTCAGACACAATATGATGTAAAGCTCTAGTTTCCTGCTCTTCTTTCTCCAGCAAAAGGTGGGGTATAGGCCTGGAGGGAAGACCATTGAAGCCTGAATGGAAGCCCATGCCTCTGAGCTGGAAGGCTAGCCTTTGTCTCCCTTGATATTGAGTTGCTGTTGTGTGTTGCTTCTCTGTTCCTATTTTCTCATCTCCAAAAGGGGACCTGGTTATTCCATTGTATTCAAGATACAGTAATCTATAAAGGAATTTTGATTTAATGGGAACTTTGAGCCTGAGGAAAGAAAACTATTTTCAGTGCTTTTACCTTTTGGTTTTGGAAGGGGAAAGTGACTCCTTATAATTTTTTTTCTTTATATGAAAGGTGGTAAACAAGTTTGAAAAAGAAAGCATTGGAAGTGAACAGATGGATGGGCATCCTCCATTATAGAACACAGAGAAGAATTGCTTTCATCACCCTTGAGATTCCCGTTGGAGCAGGGAAGGACTTGTGATTTGGTTTTCTTCCTGCATTGGCTCTTTACTTTACAGTTTCTTCTCACTTGAGAATGATGTCTTTTTTTAAAAAAATAAATGGTTGGCATGTGATAATAGGTGGATTTTCATGAGACATCCAGTATTATCAGGGTTTGACTGCTAAGATTAGGTTAAACCACAAATTAGGACATGTCTTCTCCTATTTGACTTTTACTGTGAAAAGGACATGTAGCATCTGGACCAGGCTCTTCATGAAAGATGTTAGGTGAATACAGTTGTCCCTCCAGATCTGGGTTTCATATCTCCACATTCAGCCAGTCACAAAACAAAACAGGAAATGTTAACTTCTGCCTACACTGAGCATGTACTAACATTTCCTTATCAGATAAGCTAAATAATTCAACTATTTACATTGCATTAGGTATTATAAGTGATCTGGGGAGAATCTGACGTCTATAGCTGGAGGAAGTGTGTAGGTGATATGCAAATAATGTACTGTTTTATATAAGGGACTAGGGAATCCTTGGATTTTGATATCCAAGGGCATCATGGAGCTCAGCATTCCTGCATTGTGGAGAAAAGATTGTAAATGGCTGACTAAAGAAAGAATCAAGCTCATGGTTAAACACAGAAACTCATGCTGTACTTATCAGATAGAAAAATGTTTTCATTAATGCTCATGGTCCTTGTTGGCGAGGGCAAGGTAGAATACCCTTGGAAGGATTAGTTTCACCTACGTAAATACCACATAATTGTGCAATCATTAAAAATGTTAGGAAAATTTATATGATGCAAAGATGCTCACAATTTCAGTGGAAAATGCTAAAATAATATTCTAATGTTTAAAATGACATATGTATATGCTTTTTAAAAAAGCTGTAAGGAAATACACCAAATGTTAAAGTGAATTTATCACTGCGTGGAGAGACTTATGAATGATTATTCTTAAACTTTTTTATATTTTCTCAATTTTACATAAGGAATGATACTACTTTCAAAATTTAAAAGGCATTGTTAAAAGAGAAATTGAGAGTTTTAAAATCAAATATTGTTTGCAGAGCTGCTGGTTTTGTCTGACCTTTTGAAAAGCTGTCTGCTATCCCTCAGTTTGCAGCATGCGTCTCTCTAGTGCGGTAAAGGCCGCGCAGCACTGCAAGGATAGACGTGGCCTAGGAGTGTAGAGCTGTGACTGTACTGTGCCAGCACAGCTGACGTCACTACCCTCTGAGGTGATCGCTTGTCTTCATTTACAGAGACAGGCCTTGTCCACAGTTTCTATTAGACGTCTTGCAGCTTTCCAGATGGGCAATTCTGATTCTTCCCCAAGCCTTGTAGTGTCTTCCTTCTCTGTTTATATCTCCTATTGATATCTGATGGAGCCTATGTTGAGAGCAGATCTACTTTAAAATCTCTCTCTGGCAAGTTTTATACTCTTTGTTTGTCTCTCTCTTTGTCTCTTTCTGTCTCTGTCTGTCACTGTCTCTGTCTGTCTGTCTCCCCCACTCAATGTGCCCCCTTTGGATATCTTTGGATATACTTTTTTTTTTTTTTTTTTTTTGCCAGTCCTGGGCCTTGAGCTTAGGGTCTGGGCACTGTCCTTGAACTTTCTCAAGGCTAATACTCTACCACTTGAGCCATAGCACCACCTTTGGCTTTGTGGTAACCAAGGAATCGAACCCAGGTCTTCGTGCATGCAAGGCAAGCTCTCTACCACTAGGTTAAACTCCCAGCCCTGGATATACTTTTATAAACCTTCACAGAGTCACTTTTTTCCTTTTAAGCTAAACAATACAAATATTTGCGTTAGGTATTGTAAGTGATCTAGGGAAGATTTGACATCTACAGCAGGAGGAAATGTGTAGGTGATATGCAAATGATGTACTGTTTTATATAAGGGACTAGAGAACCCTTGGATTTTGATATCCAGGGGCATCATGGAGCTCAATGGGACTTTATTCAGTACTACAAATATTTTATACTTTTCACATCTTTCCCTCCTCTTCTAGAGTTTGCATCCAGGGTTTTTGCTTGCTAGGAAGCTGCTCTCCCACTTGAGCTATACTTCTAGCTCTTTTTTGCTTGCTGTTTTTCAGGTAGAGCTCTGGCCAGCCTCACATCATGATCCTCCTCCTGTGCTTCCTATGTACCTGTGATATCAGGTGCAGGTCACCATGCCACACTGTTTTATGAGATTGGAGGGGAGGTCCTCACTTGCTAACTTTTTGTCCTAGCAGATGTTAAACTGTTTGGGAAGCTGGAATTATAGGCATTGCACCTGACCCTTTATCCATTTTTAAGTTAGAGATCAAGATCACCAAACTTGATAAAGGACCAAGTAGTAAATATCTTTGTAGATACTTCTTCATTCTTTAAAACATCCTATTTAAACACGTAAAATCTGTTCTAAGCTTATTCTAAGCAGACATAATTTTCTGATACCTGTCAAGCTCTGAGAGGAAACAAGGAATGGCAGAAGAAAATTTGCATAATAGATAAGTAAAAGCACATTATTTTGTCTAATTCCTCAAATGTCTAATAACCCAAAGATGGAAGACAAAATCATTATAATTAGGACTGTTGTTCATATTGTATACTTTAGCCATTTCTTAGAACCCTAGATTGGGGTAAAAACTCAAAAGTTGACCCCTGTGCTTAAGTAGGACTGAATTTAGTGCTTTAAATTCTCCTTGCTAAGCAGCCTAAAACACACAGATATTTAGGCCAGCCTGGTCATTTACCAGCTGTGTGGCCATGACAAGTTAGCCATGTGAATCTTCAGTGTGCTCATCTCTAAGAGGAGGGTAGTTGTAGTTCCAGAGTCACAGGGTTGCTGTAAATGCCCAAAACAGTCAGGTTTGTAAAATGGCCTGGTGCTCTCTTGCTCACTTATCTCTTTTTCCTTCTCTTTTGGTGATAATGGGGTTTGAAATCGAGGCCTTGCACTTGCTATGCTGGTATTTTACCACTTGAACAATGCCCTCAGCTCTTTCATTTGCTTTTTGCTGGGGCTAGCTTGGATATTGGTCCTCCTATTTATACTTCCTATGTGGCTGGTGTGACAAATGTATACCACTGTGCTCAGCTTTATTGGTTAGGATAGATGAGGTCTTGTAAACTTTTTGGCCCATGCCTTGATCCTGCCATTCTCTGGCTAATCCCCCACCCTCTTAAACTTGAGAGGATATTTAGAGCCTGTAATCCTTACTACTCAGGAGGCTGAGATCTGAGGATCTTGTTTCAAAGACAGCCTGGGGAACGAAAGTCTGTAGACTCTTATTTCCAATTAACAACCAGAAAACCAGAAGTGGCACTGTGGTGTGGTGAAGTGCTTGCCTTGAGCTAAAGAGTTCAGGGACAGCACCCAGGCCCAGAGTTCAAGCCCCACGACTCACATAAAAAAGGAAGATAGTTAATATTTTTCCTCAGGTGCTAATCATAATCTCAAATGGTAGTCAATCCCAGGAAGTGTTTTCGTGACTCTTACTCCATGTTATCTACTCTAGAGCTTGTCCCCAAATCCTTTTTTTGTCAATTCTAGTTCTTGTGGCTGAGGTCTGGTGGATTCCCCTGTGCACTAGTTATTTTTGCATCCCCCTTTACCTACCTTAAGCCCTTCTGCAGTTGAAGAACAAAGAGCTGAATGTAGGATCCTAAGTAAGGGTTCTATCATCATTTCATTCATACATTTAGTAAATATTTACAAAGCTAAATAACGTACCTGTAACCAAACAGCAGCAAATGAGACCCAGTTCCTGCTTTATAGTAGGCAAGTTACACAAATGACATTTGACAAATGACATTTGAAAAAATATTTGAAGAAACTGGGATAGGGGTCATGGGCCCAGCATGGGGCTGAGTTTGGGCAAAGTAGAATAATCAGGGAAGGTCTGGCTGAGAAAGTCAGTTGAGCCATGACTTGAATTGGGAGAAGTTGGCCAGAGAGCATTTCAGGCAGCACATAGCAAGGGTAACATTTGTAAAGTAGGATCCAGTTGGGGTGTTTGTGGAACAAGAGACCTTCTCTGCCTGAATGTACACTCTGTAAAGTGTTCAGGAAATGACAGTAAATAGGTAGACAGGAGAAAATCCTGCAGGACCTCAGCAATGTAGAATTTGTTCTAAGAACAATGAAAAACCATGGAATGACTTAAGCACATGAAGCACTAACTTGATTTATAGTTTTGAAATAATACCCAAGAGTTGTAGAGGAGACAAAAAATCAGATAAGGAGGAAAAGTAGACAGAGGAGCCTGGGAAGGTGCTGCCAGTGAGGTAGGAATGCATTGTCAAGGACACCTGAAAAACAACTTGTCCTTTCATGTGGGCAGAGGGAAGGTAGGAGTGGGAAGTGAATGTTGCACAAGATGTATTGAACTTGTCTGCAACGTGGAGCTTATTGGTGACCTTGTTGGGAACCGTTTCAGAGGAGTCACGGGAGGAGAGAATTCAAATGCAGAAGTGAGAGTACTGTCATTGGTAAGGAAAGCAGTGGCATAGAGAAAACACTGGAGGAGAATCCTGGGTTAAGGGAAAAGAACATGGAGGTATGTGTACAACCTGGAATGATAACAAAGGAGGATGGATTGGCTGACTGATGAAAATGGTTTTTCAGGGGCTGTGTAGGGACACAGGACAAGGGTTGGATCCCAAGGTCAGGGAGACAAGCTTTTGGTAGGATTGAGGTCACTGCTTTCCTTCTACTAGGAGGAGAAACCAAATGAGTGGAGTGAGTGTGCATGGGTAGATGGAACGAGGCAAGGATGGAAGCATCACCCTTGAACTCATGGGCCTTGTGCTGTGCTGGGTCTTAGTGGCTATGATGGCTCTCTAGCTCTCTTTTCACTGCCTTGATATTGGTGCAGTATAATTTATTTTCCCTGTCCAGGCCTGCAGCTCAAATACAGGTCTGTTTATATGTCTGTCTTCCCCATTAAACTAGCATCTTTTCAACAAGAGCAGTTATCTCTGTATCTTCAGACAGCTGAATGTTTGTCAAGAGCTGAATTGAAGGAATGACAGCTACATTGGTACAAAGAATTCATATAATGGTTACACAAACATGTACTACAAAGGGAAGTGAGTGGAGAGCATGAATAGAATTGTTTACATTATTAAAAATTGAATGAGCTTCTAAAAAAAAGTTGAATAAATTATCATGGATTAACAGAATTGAGTGGCTAAAAGTGAAATACGCACTCTCCCTTGACCATGTGAGAGGAGATGAGGTCTTCATAGCCCCTTGAAACATGGATGTCTTAATGGTGGGTAGATGCATTTTTTTTTTTTGCCAGTCGTGGGGCTTTAACTCATGGCCTTAACACTGTCCTTGGACTTTTTCTCAAGGCTAAAGCTCTACCATTTGAGCCATAACACCACTTCCAGCTTTTTGCTATGGAATCGAACCCGTGTCTTCCGTGCATGCTAGGCAAGCACTCTACTACTACGCCAAACTCCGGCCGAGGTGCACATTTTTAGGTTTGGAGAAATGTGGGAACCCAGTGTGTGTGGGGACAGCAGATGCCAGTTTGCTCCATAGAGAGTAGAATGTATGAAACAAAGGTAGCAGGCGATGGCTTGAGCAGACTTGTGCCCACTGAGAAGGCACAGCCTTGCAGAAAGTTGCAGTTGGGCATTTGTAGCTTTTTCCCACAGCCAAACAAAAGAGCTACTTGTCCCTTCAGTGTTATGCAGCACATCCTAAATGAAACATGACTCTCTGAGTTACAAGCCTGCCACTGGCAAAGAGGCTGGTTTGTCAGAGCATAATCTCAATGTGTGCCCTGAAATTAATGTTCCATGGGCACTCCAGATTGGTGTGACATACTGTACGTTATATCTAACCCAACTGTTCTTTTAATTGCCTGCATTAACTATCACAAAGTGAGTTGCTCTGAAAGGTGCCATCTAAATAAGGAAGCTCTTTTGCCTTCCTATCTCTTTACTGTATGACCCCAGGTCATCACTGTTGGTACTGGAAATTTTCTCTCCCAGGTTTTGCTGTCTTTTTTTTACTGATAGGGCACCTTCAAACCTTGTTTTCTCTCTTTCAGCTGCCAGGTGCTGGCAGCTGTGCCGCCCGCCCCAAAGAGGTTGGATGTAACATGGCCTCTTCATCATGTATTCCTCCTTCCCAGAGGCCTGTAGGATACTAGCTGAAGACAAGTGCAGTGAGAGCGCCACATCCCAGAGTTTATTTGCTCCAGACTCATTACACTGCTGCCTTTATCACTCCCTTGCATTTTTACTTTTCAAAACACTTTTACATTGAGC
The DNA here is from genome assembly GCF_031878675.1 of Megascapheus bottae. NCBI lineage: Eukaryota > Metazoa > Chordata > Mammalia > Rodentia > Geomyidae > Megascapheus > Megascapheus bottae. The sequence goes on from NC_143530.1 coordinate 10,127,856, forward strand.
TGACAGCCTAACATCTCACCAAGTATCAACTGGGAATACAATTCTGCACTCATTGTGCTATGCCATCTTGCCAAGTCCTGTCTTTGTTACTCTCCTTCAGAAAGGAATTAATTTGAATTACATGATGCTGTGATTGACTCCTTGAAGAGAACTGGATTCATGCACACTTTAGGAAAGTATCTGTGTGTGAATGAAATTGAGACTTGCAGCTTATGTGCCATTGCTCTTCTTTCTCCTTTCCTTTTCATGTCATCATGGAGCTCCCTCATGTTAGCATTAAATCCTCCTGCTCTCCCTATTCATTGCTTCTGTCTTTGTTTCCTTTACCTAAGAGATACTAGTACAAATGGAAAGGCATTTTAAGTCCAAATATAATGCTCTACATTTAGAGGAAAGGCTTTTTAGAGAAGAGCATTTTTTTGGAGAAGGTATTTATGTTGTTAGAGGTGCCAGTTGTTATCGTGCCTCCCCAGGTGCACGCCATGCCATTATGTCTTACTACTGAACCTTGTGGGATGGCTATTTGGTACCTCTCTGTAGTATGAGCTGCTCAGGTATGGCTAGATCTTGGATGAGCACTGGATCTATAGTTGTCACTGGAATCCACTGTGCTACATCTGTGAGGTGGCATCACGAAGCCACATTGGTGGATGTGTCCATTACCGCTGAATCCTATCTTAGAACAAGCACTTTGAGAATTCAAGATTTAAGTCAAGAGAACTAAAATCTTTAGATAAATTAATACCTCTTCTGTTTTTCTTGACAATTTTTAAAAGGTAAAACGTACTCATTGGGCCCTTGTCAGCTCCACTCACTGTTTGTCATGTGCTTTGGAACTGTCTTATAGCAGAGCAATGTGCAAGGAAAGCACCACTTGAATGGTGTTAGTTATATTCATGTAATTTCCATTTGATAAGAACATAGTTCACAGAGAAATTTTCCAGTTTTCTGAGATCTTCTGAGACTCTTATTTTGTCTTCATCTGCAGCCAAGATAATTGGAGAATTGACACTCTATTTCACCAGCACTTCTTAAGGTAGAGTGTGCTACTGTTGGGGATATGCAGCTAGACCAAAGGAGATATAGTGTTCAGTACCTCCTGGGGCTGTGCTGTGACCCTCCTTCTTTGTATCATAACTAGCTGGAATTTTAGCTCCAGCCCAATGTAGTCATTATACAGTAGCTTCCTTCCTTATAATTTCCAAAGATTTCCTCTGATTTTTTTTTTTTTTTGGTCTTTGTAGTGATTTTTCAGTCCTTACCTGAGTTGCTAAAATAGATTTCCACTAAGTTTGAAGGTAAATGAAATGGGCCAGTTCATTGCCAAAAGCCTACCTTTTCTCCCCATTTTCACTTTTCTGGTTTACTTGCCTGTCTACATTCATCTCATAAAAAAACAGATGAAAAGTAATCTTCTCAGGGGAGCATGTAAAAAAATTAGTTAAGTTTAGCAATTGCTAAAGAGCAATGGAAGGTATGGGAGGTGAGGGTGATGTGTGGCACTACGATTTGAATTCAGGGCCTTGTGTGTTAGGCAGGGGCTACACCACTGAGTTACATTTTCACCTTTGTTTATGTTGGTTATTTTTTGGTTATTAATTTTTTTTGCCAGTCCTGAGCTTGAGCTCAGGGCCTGAGCACTGTCCTTGGACTTTCTCAAGGCTAGAGCTCTACCTCTTGAGCCTCAACACCACTTCCGGCTTTTTTCCACGTATATGATACCGAGGAATCAAACCTGGGTCTTCCGTGCATGCTAGGCAAACACTGTACCACTAGGCCAAACTCCTGGCCCCTATGTTGGTTATTTTTAAGATAAAGTCTTACTCTGTGCTTGGACTGTAGTTACCCCCCTCCCCCCCCTTTTTTTTGGCTTTATACCATATTTGAGATTATCAGGCACATGCCAACAGGCCCAACTTTTTTCACTTAGATTCACTTTGATGATCCTTTTTCTGCCTAGGCTGGTCTGGAACCACCATATTCCCAATCTCAGTCTACCATGTAGCATGGTAGACACAAACCATCACTTTCAGTTATTGGTTGAGATGAGATCCTGTGAACTTTTCTGTCCAGTTGTCCTCAATAAAATCCTTCTGATCTCAATTCACCAGGTAATTAGGATCATAGGTGTGAGCCACTAGCGCCCTTCAAATTTGATATCAGCTTTCCTGCTGGTCATTGGAGAAACCATGATCCCCGATGGCTCATATCTGTAATCCTAAGATATTTGGAAGACTGAAATCAGGGGGATTGTGGTTTGAGGCCAACACTGCTTTAAAAAAAAGTTTATGATACCTCAGTTCCACAGCTGGGCACAATAACATACACACACACACACACACACACACACACACATACACACATACACACACACACATATTTTTTTCATCTCAAGCTGCATGGGAAGCTGAGAGCTTGGAGGATTGGGGTTCTAGACCAGCCTCAATGGAAAAGTCCTTGAGACTGTCTCCACGTAGTGAACATTGGTAAACACCTGCGATTCAGCAACAGTGAGATCCTAAAGTAGGGAGATTGTGGATCAGGTGCCCTGGCAGTAAGTGGGACCCTATCTTAAAAATAACTGTGAAACACAACGGTGGAGGTGTGGCTCAGTGGTACTCTGCTAGTTTAATAAGCACGTGGCCCTGAGTTCAAACAACAGTACTCCCAAAAAGAGGTGGGGGGAAGAGGAAAAAGGAGGCAGTCAAATCATAGACAAGTTTATAAGCATCTTCATTCCCTGGGATGCCAGGATTAAAAACAACAGTAAATGGATGTCAGACGATATATGTAGTTAAACTAATCTAATATTCAAATCAATAGGATAACAACAAAATGCTTCAAAGATGACAAAGTTAATGAGAACATAGTGTATGTAAATATATAACCTTTGTAGTTCTCATGTACCCATTCACACAGATAGTGGTAGTAAAATTTTGGGACTAAGCTTCCCTCCCTTGTAGAAAGCCTTTGAGGGAGTAGAGAGGAAACAACCTGTATTGACCACTTGCGAGTACTTCTTAGGTATTCTTCTTAGATAAAAATTTTCTACTTTGGAAGTGGCGCCGTGGCTCAAGTGTTAAAGTGATAGTCTTGAGCTGAAGAACTCAGGGACAGTGTCCAGGCTCAAGAGTTCAAGCCCTGTGACCAACTGAGGGTGTGTGTGTAGGGATTTCTATTTTTACTGACATATATTAATTATACAGAATAAAAGAGTTCATTATGATATTTATGTATATAATGCACTTGGATCATATTCATCTACCCTCCCTCCCTGTCCCTTTCTCTTCTCAAATAGTTCCCCTTCTACTTTCATGTCTTTTTAAAAATCAAGATTTTACATATGAGGGAATATAATATTTGTCTTTCTGAGTCTGGCTTCTTTTACCTGACTTGATCATATCTAATTCTACCTATTTTCATGCAGATAACATCTGCATGTATGTGTGTAGTGTACACATGTATGCGTCTATATACATGTATTTTTTTCTTTGTAGTTGGGTACCTACACTGATTCTGTAACTACCCAGGATTAATACAACTGGATTATATATTAGTTTTATTTTCTGATTGTTAGTATTCAGGTGATGTACAGAAGGGTTACCATTTAATAAGTCAGGTAATGAGTTCATTTCTTTTTGGGCAGTGTCACCCCTGCCATCACCCTTTCCCAGTTTTTCCCTCCCATTCCTGCCCAAAAGTTGTATAGTTCATTTTCCACATACTGTCTATTGAGTATCACTGCTGTGTTTGTTAACAGATTTGTCCCTCCATTTCTGTGTCTCCCCTTACCCGTCTTCTCACTTCTTTTTGCAACCTCATACTGATTTCCAAAAGACTGGACTAACTTAACAATCATACACATTTTTGTCTCACCTAATCTTGTTCAGTATCCCTGTGTAATAGGAACATTCTCATTTTTGCAGATGAAGAAATTGGAGCTCAGAAAGATTGCACAGTTAAAAAAAAGATGATGTGACTAGATTTAAAAAATAAGGTTTAGTTTTTCCTCAAGCACGGGAAACTTACAGACAAAGAGCATTTAGCCTAGAAGTTCAAGACCAGCCTGGGTAGCATCATGAAACTCCATGTCAAAACCAGACATGACAAAATAGGTTTGTCTGATTCTGTAGGCTGTATGTCCACATCTAACTTTGCCCTGTCACCAGAGAGCCATCAATATCTGCATAGCAGCCAGTTTGAGTCAAGTTAGTAATCTTGAAAGTATTCCAGGATAAAATGATCTCCTGTAGGCCATGTGCAGGTTACTTGTACCAGTTTGGGCCTAGAAGTGTGTGAGACTCATCTCCAATTAGTTACCAAAAAGCCAGAAGTGGAGCTGTGGCTTATGTGGTAGAGTATTAACCTTGAGCATAAAACCTCAGGAACAGCACCTAGGCCCTGAATTCAACCCCCAGGACTGGCACAAAGATAAGGAAGGAAGGAAGAAAAGGAAGGAGGGAGGGAGGGGGAGAGAGAGGGAAGGAAGGAAATGAGAAGAAAATAGACCTCTGTAGAGGTTTTACAAAAAACAAATACCCTGTTATTATTGCTTTCACCCTCACTTTCTTAATTATAAGCAGCATTGATTGTTTCTTACTCCCTGATAACATTAAGTTATGATAACATTAGTAGAAAATAAACTCAGCAAAATACAGATACTGCCATGTAGATGAGTAAGATTCAAGAAGTGGCAGCAGTTATAGTGTTACAGCAAGTCTTATCGAAAAGGGATGGACATAAGTACAAAATGCAAACTCTAGAAGCCAGATAACAATAACTTTGCTAAACAAGTTTTTTTATGATAGGAAAATTCTATCTTGCCTGTTTTTTTTCCTTCCTAATTGTGGAGCTTGAACTCAGGACTTAGACACTCCCTAAGCCTCTTCATGCTCAAGGCTAGCACTCTACCACTTGAGCCATAGCACCACTTCCTGTTTTTGAGTGGCTAGTTGGAGATAAGAGTCTCACAGGTGGGGCTGGGAATTTGGCCTAGTGGTTAAAGTGCTTGCCTAGCATGCTTGAAGACCCGGGTTCGATTCCTTGGTACCACATACATAGAAAAAAAAGCCGGAAGTGGTGCTGAACCTCAAGTGGTAGAGCTCTATCCTTGAGAAAGTCCAAGGACGGTACTCAGGCCCTGAGCTCAAGCCCAGGACTGGCAAAAAAAAAAAAAGTCTCACAGGGACTTTTGTGCCCAAGCTGGCTTGAACCGTGATCCTCAGATTTCACCCTCCTGAGTAATTAGGAGAGTGAGCCACTAGCACCAGGCACAGTCTTGCTTCTGAGTGTGGTATTGGAAGCATCTTTATTCAGACATTACATGTAGCACATGGTAGATACTAGGTAGAGGCAAGTTGAAGTGAACCAATGGGTTTCTAATAAAATGGCTTTCAGCTACAAGAGTCCTGTTAAACTGTGGTTAACGTTTATGTTCTCAGATTTCAGTGATGTGCTCAGCTGTGGTCTGAAAATTCCAGAAATAAGCAAATTGTAAATAATTTTATTGTAGTACATTTTTGTCATTATTCCACTTCATTGTTGCTTTAAATCTCTCACTGTGCCTAATTTATAAATTAAGCTATATTTTAGGTATGCATAAGAAAACTCATAGCATATTAAATATCCACTGGGGGTCTTGTAGCACCTGCTTGCAGGGATACTAGGGTCCTTTGTACTTCATTTTGTTCTATTCGTTCATCATCTGTATTACTCTCCTCTCCTCTTACTGTCATCCCCTGTGATTAGAGAAGAAAACCCAGACTATAGTTTCTCTTTTTTTGCCTTCAACTTCTGCCTCAGTGGAATTCATGCCATTTCAGTAACTCTTCCCTTTTAGGAAAGACATCTGTCTTTGTTGTGCACCACCGCCTGGTCTGTAGCCCTTATTAATCATCTTGAAAACCCCCACCTACCCCAGGTGCCACCTCACTGAAGCCCAGATACCATTGACAGGATCCCTCTTAGTGTTGTTGCTACTTTGTTTCCTGTGCATATTTCAGAAACCAGTTGACAAAAGTTTCTATTTAAAAGCTCCACGGGAAAATTAGGTAGAGTAATAACATTTTCATATGATTATTTGCCATATTGGCATTGAAGCAGAGAAATCTGTTAGAAAAACTGTTTGCTCTTTTCCCATGTGCCTGTGTTGAATATGTGAGCTAGATATGCTGTCTCTATTCTGAAGCTGTCATTTGCTATAATAACTGGTTTGACACTTATTATCTTTTTTAATACAAAGAGGAAATTGTCAGAGTTCACAGCAGTAAAATGGATCCTTTGTTATTTGTATATATTTTCAATTGAAAGTAATTTTTACCCCTTTTGCTTTGATAAAGCTGAAGTGTGTATGGCGAAAGTGGATGGCATGACATGAAATGCCAGAATCTGGACAGTATCAGAGCATAGCAGGATTCTAATGAACCACTAATTGGTATTTCCTAGAACTAATATTTATAAGCAAAGCTGTCAACTCAAATCACAGCCTAGTCTCATAGGATCTTCGTGCTTTATCAGAATAATTATTCATCAGTGACTTTAATACCTCTTCCTGGAGTTGTTAAAAGCTTACTTTCCATGCCAGTTCATGGGCACATACTGTATACCGTGGCTTTACTCAGGCCTGCATTCATCCATTCCAGGGTACCAGAGGAAAGATGTAGCCTCCCAAGTACACTGAATTATGCTTTTAATTTTATATCCCTAGGAGGAATCTGTGATCAGATTATTCTAGCTTTAGTGCTGTGCTGGCTTGAAAGCCATTTTTAAAGTGCCTAATGGTTAGGCTTTAAAAGTAGTACTTTCAGTGAGCCTTTAATATTCAACAGTTAGCTTATATGGAGTGAAATACACAATGACAATCTTAATTTTGTCCTGTCTTCCAAGCGGACATTCAAGAAATCTGATGGAAATGTCCAAAATCACTCTAAACAGTTAGGGAGAAGGGCTCTTGGAGTCAGATCTATAGGATGCATTTGAGGAGAAGACTTGTGAATCTCAATGGGTTGGGTCCCATTCTTTTTTTTTTTTTTTGTGGGAGAACTCTTTTTTTTTCATATATTTTTATTGTAATTAATAGAAGGGTTACATGATATTTGCCAGATAGATGGTGCATTAATTCCCATACATTGATACCCTTTCACATGTCTTGGTCCCCATTTCCCTCCCCCCCACCCCACCCCCACCCCTCATCTTGTTTTCCCCCGTTCCCTATCCAATTTCAAATAACCAAATACAAATATATCCAATATATCAGGTAACGAAGTGAGGGTCCCATTCTTTAGGTCTCTTTCTTTCCTACCATCTGTAATTCAAAGCATGAAGTATGGCAGCAGCTTTAGGCCAGTCTCAGAAGATTGTAGTTGTACTTTTCTCAGAACTGAACAGTGGCAAGAGTTCTTTATTTTGCAAATATTAAATGCCTATGTGTACAATGATGTGTTTGGTGCTGTTGGGGCAGGTCAAAAAGTCACAGAACAGCACATGTTAGAGTGATGTCAAATGAGTGCTTTGTGGAGTAGACATTGAGTACAGGCAGCCTTCCAGTCCAATCCTGCAGAACAAGTATGTGCCATAAGCAGACAATGGCAGAGTAGGACCATATGAAACCAAATGAAAGAGCAAGATTGAAATAACTGAAGGCACGTTTTCTTTTTAAATGTTACCATTACTGGGAGACTTTTCTGAGGATAAAAATATTACTAGTGTAAATATTTCGATACTAGAAAAAAATTGAGAAAGGAAAGATCACCTATAACCGCTTGTCTTCCTATAACTGCTTGTTCTTAGATCAGCTCTGATAAGGATACTTCTTTAGGAGGATATATATGTGTCTATAATGTATACCTTTTTAAAATTGAACTTTGGATTATATTATGTTTTATTTTCTGCTCTTTTCATTTATCATCATTTCACATTTCTCTTTGTAACTATTCCTTGAAAATACTTCTGTATAATATTTTGTCACATAAAATAATTTGTCTTTTCCTGTATTAAAGCATATATAGATAGTCTGTTTTGCTGTTGTGAACAATGCTGTGATGAATGTCTTACCTATAAATTTTACTTGCATAATTTTAAAATAATTATGTGTCTAATGTCATATAGAATTGAATGAGGCAGGTAAGTATTTTGAACTTATCAGAAGCATTAGATAGTCTTATCTTAAAAAAATTACAATGTTTATTAAGATTTTTGACTGTAGAAAACAGAATTGTGTCTGAGAGAGCGACTAAAGATTGACTAAAGTCAATCAGGTGATCTTTGAGGAAGCAGAGATTTGGGAATCAAAGTTAAAGACTATCCTGGGCATGCAAGTTCATGAGACTCTATCTCAACCAGTGGCTGGGTGTAGTGGTACATATGTACCACTCACATGGGGAAGCACAGCTAGGAAGCTCCTAGCTTAACCAGTCCAAGTATAAAGTGGCACATTATTGAAAAATAACCAATGCAAAAAGGGGCTGGAGGTATGGGTCTGGTGGTAGAGTGCCTGTCTAGCAAACACAGGGCCCTGAATTCATTCTCCACTATCACCAAAGCAGAGTGGGTGCTGCCTCTATTGTGGGATAGGTAGAAACAGGAAAAAAAAAGAACCATGAGAACTGATTCTGATCCTTTTTATTTTTTTATTATTATTCATTCAATGGACTCTGGGAATGAAGATGGCTTATATTAGTACAAGTCAGTTTCAGCTTTTACTAGAACTGTTGGATTAGCCTCATGCCTATTACCCCATTTTTAGTCTTGGTTCCTTCCATTTTCTGTCCAGCAGTTAGCAATTATAAATCAGATCAGACCCTGTCTGATTTACACATAATCCTTTAAGCTCTCCATTGTATGGCAACATCACGTAAAACTGAACCCCTAAATAGTACCTGGAAAGCCATTGCCCATTTATTATCACCAGTGTTATTGACATTGCAGTTTCAAAAATATGCTGACGTCTTTTCTGTCCCAGGGTTTTCCTGTTGCCTGCCTTTCTGGATTATTCCTCATAAGCAACTCTCATCTGTTTTCACTACCCAAGGAAAGCCCTTTTAAACCACATCTTTCCATATCTTCTCCTCATGCTTCTTTCATAGAAACCAAATATTTTTGTTTAAAGCTCTCATCACAATTTGTAATAACACATTTTACGTAATGTATGTCATCCTCACTAGACTACAACTTCCACGAGGGGGCACAGGTCCTGATTGTTTCATGCAGTTCTTGTATGGAAGAGTGAATGGTAAGTAATTCTAGGCTTTGTAGGATTTGAACGCTTGTTGAGCTTCCACGTTGTCTCTAAGTGTAGAAGAGAAGGATCAGAAATGATGCATGGGGCATTCATTTAGATGGTTGATAGGATAAAAACGTTGTTGACAGAAGTAGTTAGGCTTAAGAATTAATTTAGATCATTGACAGGTGATGAATTCCATCTTAAGCATTGAAATTTAAGGGTAAAAAGTTGAATCAGATCCAGTGGAAAGACCCAACATGACAGTACCAGTTTCTTATCTTAATGAAACAAACCATGTTGTTCCTTTTATATGTGGACATTATTCATACATTAAGATGTGTGTATGTGTGTGTGTATGTACCTGCACGCACCCACACATGACTTCACCAGTTCTGAAGCTTGAACTCAGGGCCTGTGTGCTGTCCTGAGCTTTTTTTGCTCAAGGCTAGTGCTCTACCATTTGAGTCACAGCTCCGTTTCTGGCTTTTCAATGGTTAATTGGAGGTAAGAGTCTCGTGAATTCTTACCAGCTGGTCCAGCCTGGCTTCCAACCTTGATTCGCAGATCTCAGCCTCTTGAGTAAGCTAGGATCACAGTCATGAGCCACTGGAACCAAACAGTCCTCCCTCCACCCCCGCAAGGCTGTTGATTTATTCTTGTGAATTGCAGATAAATAAATAGAGAAAATAAAGCCATTATTTTAGTTTTTGCTTGAATTTGTGACATTCTGCCATTCCATTACTAAATCTCTGGCATGGCACATCTTCATTCTGTTTAAAGAGGGAAACACGTGGGAACTTTCTCTCTTTCTACCTCTTTAGCCACATCTCTTCCCAGCAACCTTCATTTCTATAATTTTGGAAAAACAAGTAACAAATTTTAGAAAGTACCCGTGTCTTCATATTATCCAGATCCAACCCTAGTATCAGATTTGCAATATTAGATTTTGAACATAGTGTTCAGAGGCTTGTATTTTGCAGAATTGCAAAGATAAATTTAAATTGGAAACTGGTCTTTCTGAAGAAATAATAGAAATATCCTTTGCTCTGTGAAATGTGAGTAATGCAAGAATGGGCTCGATTATACTTGAACAGGATTACGATCTTGGAAAGCCAAACCTAGATATAAGGCTTCGCATATATTTTAGAAAATGAGTGAAAATATGAATCCAAACCTCTACTCATATAGTAACTACTTTTTGGCCTTGTAGCCATAGAAGTTACACTTTTTTCCCCTCTGAACTGTTTTTAATGTATCTTTAAGAGGTAGGCTACCTTTGACTTGTCAGTAAGATACAATGTGTAGCGAGGTCATGCATCATTTGAAGACATTCTGTAGAAGACAAAGGACTTGTCTTTTGCTGCTTGGGCACCTTTGTATGACAGCACCACTCCCCTTTCAGTAACCAGCTCAGCCTGACACAGTTGTACTTGCTGCTTAACGCTCTGTAAAATGTTATTTAAATATTTCTAACTTATTGTTTCATGCTGGGTTTTATGGTACATAAATTTCTATTTAGGCTACTAATTTACAGTAGAAGTTTGTTACTAATATCACTGCAGGCTCCATCCATCTAAAAATATTGCTCATAACCTACGCTAAAAATATGTTATATATTTGCACTGTATGTAAACAGTGTTGTGTTTTATTAGTGTGCAGTGCTTCGTCTATGGAAATGTTGGTATTGCAGCATATATTTAGAGGGGCTAGGAATGCAAGCATGGTGGAAAGACTGGGAAAATGAAACCCCTGCTGGATGGGATTTATGGAATTTTCAGAGTGCTTTGCAGAAAATCTACATATAATATGTTCTCTGCAAAGACAGCATGGAATGTTGTAGACTGTTCAGGGAAGCTCAGTTGTTCCTGTATTCTCCATATTTCTAACTGGTTTATAGAGGATTTGAAGTGCAACTATATTCAGCTTAAAAGAGGCCATTGTTATGGCTTTATTTTTTCTTTCAAAATTGTTTATTAAATGGGGCAGAAATAACATAAACTGGATCTTGTTTTTGGTAATGAAGGAATATTAGTCTAAGGAGTAGCATTTTGATGTCTTTCTCTGAGTGTCCTTAGATGCAGGACTGATTTAGGGGATAATTGGTTTAAGACTTTTCAAGAGTTTCTTTGGATTGTTTGGATCAACCAATCAGTTAATCATATTGAAATTAAGGCTATTGGTTGTGCTTTTCAAATAGTGCTGTTATGGTAAGTTTACCATCTTTTATTTACGTTGTTCCCAGTGCTTCAAAAGCCCTCATTTGTGGTATTTTTTCTTTATTTAACAACAACAACAACAACAAATCCTCTATGAATCTTAATAACAAATGAATCTTGGAAGCTGTTCTCTTTCTAGTGAATCATATTAAATGTGACTCTTAGCACCTCTGAGGTAGGCAAGTAGCACTTAGCAGTTACTGGCATTATGCTTGGCCTGTCTGACTGAGTCAGGTCCTCAATTCTCATCTCTGAGGGCAGATGGAGGGTGAAGGGTACTTTATTATCAACATGTTGTTCACCATGCATTCATCTCCTTATTGTATATAACTACACCCTCTACCACTTCTCCTGGTGGCTGTTTTAGTTAGAAACTACACAGATATTTGAATTAAAATGGTACAACTAAGCCTAGATTAGAAACTGAGTAAAGTTTTCCAAAAAGACCTTTTTCCTGAGTTCACAATCAAACCAGCACTCCCTCATCAACATTTTTATCCATACACAGGGCATTGCACACAACTTCCTGGAGTCTTCAACCTGTGCTTCCATTTCTAAGACCAAGGCATCTTTTGGTTAGTAGGAAGTTCTGTGGTATGGATCAGTGGGTCTTTCCTGTTAAATTTGGCTAGACATTGCACATGGCTGTGCTGAACAGGATGACAAGTGTGAAAATTGAACTACATTTCACAACAAGATTCTCTACCTTATTTTCTCTTCTCCTTTGGTTATTTTTTTTCTGTTCCTATGGAAAAGTAAACAAAGCCCATTTAACAACTGCAAAGCATGCAGTGTGCAGAGCCCTTAACAATTACTGGCTATGAAACTTATTTATGCCTTTAATAAGGAATTGAAATTTACTACTCACTAAATAAATTTCCTTTCTTCTGTCTTTTTTTCCCCTAAACTGACAGTGTTAGGTGAAACAGTTTGGTTTACAGGTTTTTGGCTGTTGTTTTTTGCTTCTTAAGGAAAGACCTGCCAGTAAGAAAATTTGGAGAAATTTCTAAATTCCTCTGTACATAGACAATTTATATGATACATTAAAGTATTTTTTATGGCTCCCAAATATCTCAAGACCAAAAGGGTAGCTGGCTGTGAGACTTTTAAGTATGGACAAAAATGTGGTTATGGATTACAGTTGGTATTTTTCAAGGAGAAAATTAAGCAATCATTTGCAGAATCCAAATTAAAATTATTCAGATAATTATGCTACATGTATGATGGTCTCCCTCAGGAAGCTGTTATGATGCTACAAGTCATGCAGGGTATTTGAAGAATGGACTCCTTAAACATGATAACCTCCTTCTCCCACATTACTCAGCATCCCTGGATAACCAGGGCCCAGAGACCATTTGACAATGAGGGGATCTCCGTGGCCTGAGAAGATGTCACTGGTAAATGTTGAGCTAAATTTTCCACTATTTTTGCCTTACTCTGAATATTTCCTTGTTGTCCAATCATACTTTTCTGAATAAATGATTTTGTTTTTATTTTTTTGATACAACTTCAGGCTTTTACAAACATAAAAACAATTTCATGTTTTATTTCCTTATTGAGGAATGGAATTACCTCTTTCAAAATTCTTTTATTGAGTTCCAAATATATTTTCTGGGGTTCTCCCTATGTAAAAAGTACTTTTAAATAGAAGTATAGAAACTGTGTTTCTATTTGTAACCATTCTATTCTTAAGGAAGTTTTCATACTGACAGTTTGATAGTTTTTCATTGGCTTGTAGACTGAAAGTTTGAGTGTCAGTTCTCTTTAGTGGCATGCAGAAGTGAGTCTAATCCATTTTGAACTGAATTTTAAGAGTTATCTAAGGAGATCTTGAGAATTAGGGAGGGAAATAAAACATAAATTATGCCTTTACAGAGCTGGCTATATGGTAGATGTAAAATAAGTCTAATAAAGCAGTGAAATCAAGGAGTCTAGTGGAAGGAAGATAATATTTGCCTGGACGATCAGAGAAGGCTTCCAAAAACATTTGCACTGGGCTTTGGAAGACACCCAGGATTTATTTAGACAGAAGAAATAAAATATTCTCACAAAAGTTCAGATGTGGGAAGGACATTTAGAATTTGACTTTTGTTTGACCTAAATGAAGGTCAAATATGTAGGAAGATAGTAGCAATTGACATTGAGGTCTGACTGTCAACCTTTGAGTGTGCCATGAATCTGGGTCTGGTGAGGATTGAACACTAGGAAATCACCCAGAAGTGTGCTTTAGAATGGTATTCTGGGAAACCATGCACAAAATAAGTTAGAATGAAGGCTACAGGATACAGAAAGAGTAGAGTTTGGAGTACCTATTTGGAATTACCTATAGCAAACTAAGGTAGATCTACTTTAAATGAAGACAATTATATCTTGATATACCTGTTGAGAGAGAGAGAGAGGGGGGGGAGGGAGGGAGGGAGGGAGGGAGAGGGAGAGGGAGAGGGAGAGAGAGAGAGAGAGAGCGCGCGAGAGCGTGCTTCCACAAGAGCGAGAACAAACAGAACAGAACAACTAAGGTAGAAAAACAAAGGGTCTGGGTGTGAAAGTACAAAGGAAAGGTCAGGTTTGAAAGGCATCTTGGAATATAATCTACAAAGAATGGCAACTGTTACTAAGCAGAGAAGGTTGGAGGCAAGTGAAGCAGTAAAATTCAAATGTGGAAATTTTAAGCTCTTGATATGTCTGGAGCCAGAATAGAAATAGAAATAGAGAAGTTAAAGCATTGTTTTGTTGTTGTTTGAATTGATGAAGCTCATGAACATTTAACATGTTGAAATCACCATCAAGATATCAAAATAGCTTTGTCAGGAGGAGGCTCGAAATGTGGAACTCAGTTCCCTGTGGTAGGTTAGGTTTCAGCTGGCCTTGCATAAGCTCAACTACAGTTACAAGGAGAAAGTATTACTTAGCAATTTATTACAACTCTAACTTTCCGTGGCTTGAGTTAAACTATCCCTAGTATTCCTTTTTTTCCCTCCTTCCCTCCCTCCCTCCCATCCTCCCTTCTGTCTTTTTGATGCTGGTCTTTGGGCTTGAACTCAGAGCCTGGGTGCTGTCTCTGAGCTTTTGTGCTCAGGTTAGTGTTCTACCACTTGAGCCACAGCTCCATTTCTGGCTTTTTAGTGGTTAATGGAGACTTTTTCTGCCCAGGCTGGCTTTAAACATGATCCACAGACCTCAGCTTCCTGAGTAGAGGGATTACAGGCATGAGACACCAATGCCTGATTATCCCTAGTATTCTTGATTAATGTCTAAATTGGTATTGTAACCTGATATAGATAAAGATGATTTCTGAGATCCTTTTTTTTTTTTTTTGCTAGTCCTGGTGACTGAACTGAACTCAAGGCCTAAGCACTGTCCTTGTGTTTTTCTCAAGGCTAGTGCTCTACCACTTGAGCCACAGCACCACTTCCAGCTTTTTTCTATGTATGTGGTACAGAGGAATCAAACCTGGGTCTTCGTGTGTGCTAGGCAAGCACTCTACCACTAGGCCAAACTCCTGGTCCCGATTTCTGAGATTTTTAAATACTGCATTTATTACTGAGATATTTGTAGGCAGAAATGCTAACAGAATATAAATTTGAAAAAGAAATAATTTTTTGTTTGTATATGTAAAGATGATAGACAACTTGCTATTTAGATTGATGGGACATGCACAAGATTGTGTATGTGTGTGTGTGTTTGTGTGTGCGTGTGTGCACACGTGTGTGTTGTATGTTTAGAAAAAAAGCACCTAGTAATTTCTGGAATGTAAAACTGAAAGGGAGAAAGTAGAATAGATCCTGTTCTATAAGTGCTCTTTCTTGCTTTTGTTCTCTCTCTCTCCTCTCCCTCTCCCCCCCCCCTCCCTTTATCTTAATAGCTTCTAATTCTATGATTCTGGCTTTATATTTTAATTAATGACACAAATAGGAAAAGCTGTCATTTGTATTTTGGTTTAGTACATTCTGACATATTAGAGTTCAATGGTTGTGTACATTTGTTTGCTTATTCATGTGTTACTGCTCTTGACTTTTTAAATTTTTCATTTATCAATATTATAGCTATTCTGGACATGAGAGCTATCTTCTAGCTTCCTCATTTCTGGCTCTGTTCATTCAGGGTACCCACTTATGCTTGGATGTTAGCATCCCTCCCACACACATCTGACTTTTGCTTTTTTACTTTCTATTTGTATTTTAAAAGTAGTAATCTATCCAGAGATAGAGTACATACTCAAAATATTTTATGCATTTTCTCTAACTGACTTATACTTAAAGAGAAATACTTAGGACTTTTAGTCCCAAACCATAGACAAAACCAAAAGCCTACCTTGCCTGTTAAGGAAAAAAAAAAAAGAAGTGGAGAGCTTACAACCAGCTTGAAAGAGGCTGACATCATTACAGATTCTATAGGTATTAGAAATGGATGTTTTCCCTCATTTGTAATAATTAGTACACATCTAAGATTTTCCTAGCAGAGGATCACAATAGCTCAAAAGCTATGCACATAGGTCATACAGGATGAAACTAAATGAAATGAACTCTAGGATATGGAAACAAAAGCTTTATTTTTGTGATTGCTGTTCTTAATGTACTGTTATTTCTTTTCTCTTTTTTCCCCTATGGTTAATCTCATGTGGTTACTGTATCTGACTGTGTTACCTAGTATATTGTTTTTTTGTAATAGGGAAGGGAAGGGAGGAGAACAAGATGATTGGGAGGGGGTGTGGAGAGGAAAATGGGGACAAATGTGAGAGAGGTAATGTACCTACTACCTGATGAATATAGCTGTAACCCTTCTGTACATTACCCTGACAATAAAAAATAAAATTTCCAAAAACATATTATAAACAACTTTATAATTCAGGCAACTTAATTGTAATGGACAAATTTATGGAAAGACAAAAACTGCTTAAGTCACACAGGAAGAAAAAAATAACTAGAATAGTTATATATCTTTATTAAATATGGGCTAAAAGCTTTCCCACAAAGACACACTAGGCCTAGATGGCTTTAGGTTTCAGCTAACCTATTTTATTTAAGAAAGAAATGAGACTAATTCTATACAAACTCCTCTAGAGAAGAGAGAATGAAAATAGAATACAGGGAAAATTTCCCAAAATATTCTGAGGCCAACATTACCTTAATCCAAAACCAAAGATATTATATAAAAAGAAAATTACAGACCAGTACCTCTCATAGAACACCGATTAACCAAAGCTGGGCACAAATTGAATTAGTATATTTATAAGATGAACAATTTATCAAAATCAAGTGGCTTCCTCCCAGCTACCCTCTCCCCAGAATGCAATACTGGTTTAATGTTCAAAATCAATATGTAGTTTACTGTATTAACAACTGTGTTAGTTTGCTAAGATTGTCCTCACAAAACATCCCAGACTAGATGCTTCGTACACACTCACATTCTCCCCCTCCCTCCCCATCCCATTTAGGCTATATGCTAGTGGCTCATACTTGTATTCTTAGCTATTTAGGAGATTGAGATCTGGAAAATCTCAAAGACAGCTTGGACAGAATACATAGCAAAAGCAGGGCTTGAGATCCAGCCCAGGTGGTAGAATGCCAGCTGAATAAAGTGAGCAAGTTGAGCAAGCACAAAGCCCTGAGTTATGAGCTCAAACTTTATTACTAGAAAAACAAAACAAAACAATGAAAAAACTTCTCTTGGCTAGAAATCAATCCCAAGATCACATATTGACAGATTGGATTTCTTCTGAGTCATCTCTGCTTGGCCTGTCTTCTCTGTATGTGGCTAAGTATTTTAGCCAACCTCTTTTTTAAAAAAAAATATTTTTTATTCTCGGGGTAATGTATACAGGGGTTACAGTTACATTCGCCAAATAGTAAGTAGGTCCATTACTTCTCACACATTGATACCCCTTCAGTCCCATATCCCTCCCCTACTCCCTCCCAATCATCTTGTTTTCCCCCTTCACTTTCCTATTTCAAATAAACAAATAAACATATATTTACAATATACAGGTAACAAAGTCAGATACAGTAACAATATGAGATTAACCAAAGGGCAGCTAAAGGGAATAGAAATAACATATTCCATTAAGAACAACAATCACCTAAGATAAAGCTCTTGTTTTCATATATTAGAGATCCTTTCATTTAGTCTCATCGTATATGACTTTATGTACCTAGATTTTGTGCTATTGTAATCCTCTGCTATAGAAGAGTCCTAGATGTGTACTAATTATTACAAATGAGGGAAACCATTGAGCCTATGTTCCTTTGGGTCTGGTTTACTTCACTTGATTTTTTCCAAGTCTTTCCAACCTTTTTTTAAAATTAATCTTTTTATTAAAACTGAGTTTTTACATCATATTTTAGATGTCATGTTCTACAAACAAGTACTCAAGAAAAAAATCTATGTGCAATCACTAGCACATAAATTTAAAAACATAATTAAAATTAAGTTAAATCTTTGTATGTCATAGATACATATTAATCTGTATAATATATCAATATATATCTATAGAATATTGTCTATCATAGACCTATATTTATATCCCCAAATTTGTGTCAATGACCTGTAGTACCTGAGTATTGAGTCATCGCTCTTGAATTGTTTAGATTTAATACCCACATATCAGGGAGACCACTCACCTTTCGTTCCTTTGGACTTGGCTTATGTCACTCAACATGATTTTCTCTAGTTCCATCCATTTGCCAGTGAATGACATTATTTTGTCTTGTCTAATGGCTATGTAGAACTCCATTGTGTGTGTGTGTGTGTGTGTGTGTGTGTGTATATATATATATACCACATTTTTTTGTATTTATTCATCTGTATTGGGGCATCTGAGTTGTTTCTGTATCTTGGCTATTGTGAAGAGTGATGGGATGAACGTGATTGTGTAATCCAACCTCTTTTATCAGGAACTATTGTCATATTGAATTAGTGCTTATCCAATCAGTCCCATTTTAACTTAATTACCTCTTCAAAGATGCTCTCTCCAGGTGTGATTGCACCTTGAAGTCCTGGGGTCTTAGGACTACAACCTGTGATTTAAGATTAAGCTTGTAATGCCCACTAAGTAAAACTATTATTGCAAGAAAGATAGTAAAGTAACTATAAAATTCAACACTCTTTCCCAGTTAGTAGTATCAACCAAGGAGAAATAGATGAAAATATAAAAAATTTAAAAATTCAGCAGCTAACTTAATATTTAGTTACAAAAGACCGAATGATCATTGTGTCACCCCCTAGACCCATGCATCAGAAAAGTGTCAGGAGTATCCATTCCTCTCCATTCCATTTAACCTTTCCTCGAAGTTTTGTCTCATGCAGAACAAATAAGCAAGAGAAATAGTCTCAGATATCATTGCTATCTATGTAGAAAGTTCAATGGATCTACTAAAAAGTAACCAAAACTATATTATCAGTGAATTTAGTGAGGTCACTGAGGATAAATTGTTGAACAAAATCATGGTGATGCTGGCCAGCCATTTGTGGTTCAATCCCAGTAATCCTAGCCACTCAGAAGGTTGAAATGTGAGGATTGTGACTCAAAGCCAAGGCAAGAAAGTCTGTGAGACTCTTACCTCTAATTAAACCACAAGAAAACTAGAAGTGGTGTTGTGGCTCTAGTCTTGAGCAAAAGAGCTCAGGGACAGTGCCCAGGCCCTGAGTCAAGCCCCACAATGAACACCTCTATATTTTAAAAAAAATCATCTCACTTTGTTATCTGATATATTGGATATATTTGTATTTGGTTATTTGAAATTGGATAGGGAAGCGGGAAAAACAAGATGGGGGGTGGGGGGGAGGGTAATGGGGACCAAGACATGTGAAAGTGTATCAATGTATGTGAATTAATGCACCTTCTGTCTGGCAAATATCATGTAACCCTTTTATTAATTACAATAAAAAATACCAAAAAAATCATTGTGATGGATGTATGCATTGATAGTTGTAATGGCAATGATCTCTATTGTCAAATTGAGTCATATTGGCTGGGCACTGGTGGCTCATGCCTGTAATTATAGCTATTTAGGAGGTCTAGACCTGGAAGATCATGCCTGAAGCCAGCCAGACATACTTTATGAGATTCCACCTCAAACTAACAGGCCAAGAGGTTGAAAATTGGGTGAGCAAGAGTGCAGGGGCTCTGTATTCAAACCCTGGAGCAATACCCTCCCCATCACCCCCTAAAGGAATTAGATTGAAATTCAATCTTATTTCATCAGACCACATTGGAATAAAACTAGAAATGAACAACAACAAAAATTACGGAAAGTCTTTCAACACATGAAAATTGAATAGTATGAAATGGGGCATTGAAAATGTAAGAGAAGAAGTTTTAAAAAAAATTCCTAGAATTGCCAGGCATTGGTGGCTCCTGCCTATAATCCTGACTACTCAGGAGACTGAGATTTGAGTATTGTGGTTCAAAGCCAGCCAGGAAAGTTTGCGACACTCTTATCTACAAAAAGAAAAAAAAAATCCAGAAATAGAGCTGTTGCTTATCTGCTGGTGTGCTAGCCTTGAGCACAAAAAGCTCAGGGATGGTGCCCAAGACCCAAGTTCAAGCCCTATGACCAACACACACACACACACACACACACACCCTAGAATATAGTGAAAATAAAAGTATAAGTTACAGGGCCGGGAGTTTGGCCTAGTGGTTAAAGTGCTTGCCTAGCATGCACGAAGACCCGGGTTCGATTCCTTGGTACCACATACATAGACAAAAGCTGGAAATGGTGCTGAGGCTCAAGTGGTAGAGTGCTAGCCTTGAGAAAGTCCAAGGACAGTGCTCAGGCCCTGAGCTCAAGCCCAGGACTGGCAAAAAAGAAAAAAAAAAGTATAAGTTACTACAACCTTTGAGTCACAGCAAAAGCAGTGCTATGTTCAATATAAAAAAAAAAATAAGCTTTCATCCATTTATACACCTCAAGCTCCTGGAAACACAAGAACTATCCAAACCTGCAAAATGACAACCAGAAAGAAATAATGAAGATGAAGAAATTAATGAAATGCAGATTGCAAAACCAATGCATAGACTCCATGAAACAAACAAACAAAATATGGTTCTTTGAAAAGATAAGTAGGATTGATAAAACCCTTAATAACCAAAGAGGCTGAAATCAAGAGGTTCAAGATTTAAGGCAAGCTCAAGCAGAAAAGTTCCTGATTTAATTTGCAAAAATGTGAGTTGTAAGCATGTCAAATTGTAGAGAATTGGCCTAGCAAGCAAACTCCAGTATAGGCGGGGAGCGGGGGGGGGGGGGGGGATAGACCTAAATTAATAAAATTAGAGATTGTATTGTCTAACAAACTAAACGGAGGAGTGGAATTATGAAGATGGGTTCAGCTTTCCTGAGTATTCATATTGGAGACACTGATGTTTGCAGTTGTAAAACTGTCAGTTCCTTTTTTCCAGAGGGCAAACGGGGTGAAAATTCATTCACCATGGTTAGATGGGCAGAAACTAAAGATCTCATCAAGTATTAAATAGTTATCTAGCTTAAAGAAACACTTGTTAAGAAAGGAAACAAATTCTATGGGCTGGCTGTATCTATATGGTATAGGGAGAAACATTTCTTTTTATTTATTATAAATTCACTAGCTATTAAAATGTCCCATTGTTCTTATATTACCCTAGTAAATCCCTTTTCCTTTTCTCTTGGAAAGGAAAATAAATAACAAAACTGCAGCATGCAGCATGCAGACCAATGTTACCAACCAAAACCAAATAGCCTGTCAGCTTCCTGCGTGAAAATGACACCGGGCAGTTTGCTTTATCATCTCTTGGATCCAACTATTTGATGATTGCTGTGATACTAGAAAGGAAGATTGCTTGCGTTTTCTGACTGTTTAAGATTTAAATGTAGAGCCTTAGAATTTAGTGTTGTAATACAGGAGTCTGTTGACTTAGCGTTTTATATAAGCAAACATATCACCTCTCTGAACAAAATCATTTTGGTGTGGATTCCTCCATTCTCTTCAGTTCCTGTTTTGCTAGTTTGTGACTAAATCTCCAGCTGGTTTTCTAGTTGATAGATACCACATTGTAAGTTGCTTGAGATGATCTAAAGATAATGAATCAAATGAGATAGCACAAAGTTAAAAGCCTGTTTAATGTTCTCAACCACCACAGACAAACCAATTTGGGAATAATAATAATAAAATGGCTCTTTTAGAATCCAAGACTGCATGTTGCCCTCTACCTTACAGGAATTGGTCTTTGGGAATAATTGTATTTGCAAATGTACATTTGTGTATGTGAAATGGATCCTTTGATAAAAGTTAGTGAATTTGCGTCCTTCAGAGTCCTCTTACTATAGACATGATTTTTAACTATGAAGGCTTATTGGTAAGAGGCTAAGCTATATTGTAATAACAAAAGTAAAACCTCAGAATTTAGTGTAAAATTTAATATTAAAAAACAGTCTCTTGGAATCTAGATTGGTAGAAGCTCTATCTTATAGTTAGTTGTCTACATCATGAGTCTTCTGTGCTCCAAGAGGAACCTGCAAAAGTAAAAGTAACATGTTCCAACTCTGGCCTGTAATTGTAGTTACTTAGGAGGCTAAAATCTGAGGATTATGCTTCAAGTGAGACTCTTAAGTGTACACCCTGTCTCCTCAGAAACAGAAAACAGCAGCACCCTAAGTTGTCAAATGGAGAATTTAGTGTCAAAATAGATTATCTTATTTTGGTCTTTTTAATTTTTTACTGTCACTGTAAAGGTGATGGACAGAAGGGCTACCATTTCATAAGTCAGAGTACATTTCTTTTTGACAATGCCACCACTTGCCAGGTTCCCCCTTCCATCCCCACTCATTGTATAGTTCACATTCAGCATAGTGGATTCTTTTGAGTCTAATGCGTAGGCTGTTTCCAAGTCTTTTAGTGGGACCAGTCAAATGGGAAAGGAATCGGGTAGCACTGACAGGGACTGCTGGGTCCTTTGCATTCTTAGAAATACCCAGTTATTCATACTTCAATCATCAAATCTTAAAGACATTCTATCTCAGTTAAGCCCAGTCATCTGCCCTGTTCCCTTTTAAACTCTCATATAAAAGAATTCATTTTTCAGGTTGGAAATGAAAATTAGAGAATCCTCAAATTGATTCTGATGTGACAAATTTCAAATATATTTAAGTCTTCTAAGATTCTAGTCTCCTTAAAGTGTCTCATCTTTTAATCCTTGTACATCTTATATACTCTGATGTCATTTTCACATATTGTGCTTATGCAAATCCAAAGTACTTGTTTAGCACTTAAGAAATATCATACACCACAATATGTTAGACACAGATATGCAAAAGACATGAGCTGTGCACTTGAAGAAATCACAGCCCAGTTTGAGGGAAAATGAGAAACATGAGGTTATATTTTACATGTTAGAGCCCTGAGGGTTTGACCTTAACTCTCCTATTTTCTCAACCTATACTCTCCTTTCTTCTAAATATGTGTATCTAATTCTCAAATTTATTTCTCTGGTCTAGGCTCCTTCTTGTGTTCCCATCCACTTACCTAGAAATATCTACCGGGATATCTCAGTGATTTGAAATTTAATGTGTCCCAAATTGTGATCTTATGTTCAGTCTGTTTTCCATCCCAATAAACATTAGTGTTAGCCATTCTCTTATTTAATCCCAAAGCCTCAGAGTCATCCCTTGATCCTTTGGTGTTTTTTTCCACATTTTAGTCCGTGGGTAAGTGCTGTTAGGTTTAACTTCAGGATCTATCCTGAGTCTACCCACTGCAATTCATCAGCACCACCACCACTCCAGCAGATACTAGCATGGTTCTTACCCTCTGTAGTAGACTCCTTACTGGTCTTTTGCTGACTCCAGTTCTTCCTCTGGTATCCAGACAAATTTCAAGGAAGGTTAAGTTACTCTGATGAAAAACGTTCAATGGTATCATACCTTCAGACTTCTCTAAGCCCTGTGTTTATGCATCTTTTATTGGCTTTCCAGCCACAATAGATTACCTTCCCTTCCTTGATCATCCAGGATCATCTCTCACTGAGCTCTTGCTACAGTTTTCTTCCTTGAGCTTGCTTGGCCTTCTCTTTTCCAGGATTTTGTTTTGCTTGTCTCTGTACCTGAATTTCCTTCTTTCCTTCCTTCCTTCCTTCCTTCCTTCCTTCCTCCCTCCCTCCCTCCCTCCCTCCCTCCCTCCCTCCCTTCCTTCCTCCCTCCCTCCCTTCTTTCCTCCCTCCCTCCCTCCCTTCCTCCCTTCCTTCCTTCCTCCCTTTCTCCCTTCCTTTCTCCCTCCCCTCTCTCCCTCCCTCCCTCCCCTCTCTTCCTCCCTCCCTCCCCTCTCTCCCTCCCTCCCTCCCCTCTCTCCCTCCCTCCCCTCTCTCCCTCCCTCCCCTCTCTCTCTCCCTCCCTCTCTCCCTCCCTCCCTCTGTCCTTCCCTCCCTCTCTCCCTTCCTCCCTCTCTTCCTCTCCCCCTCTTCCTCTTCCTCTCCCTCTCCCTCCCGCCCACCCAAGGCTTGAACTCAGGGCCTCAGGGACTTTCTCAAGGCTAAAGCTCTACCACTTGAGCTATAGCACCACTTCCAGCTTTTTAAAATGTATGTTGTACTGAGGAATGTAACTTGGGTCTTGGTGCATTCTAGGCAAGCACTCTACCACGACACCAAATTCCTGACTCTCCCCCCCCCCCATTTTCTTTTTTCCTCAGCTGAAATATTATCTTCTCCAAATTGTTCTTAATAAACAATGATATCATCTCATTGTGTTTCTTTTTGTCCTTCTGACATGTCACATAATTTAATGTAAAGCTATAGCAAAAGGTTTGAGCCAGAGAATGACTTAAAAAAATAAACTGATATTTGAGTAATATATAAAATAATATACAAGGGAAAGAATAATTACAATCACATATGTAGCACAGGATTTAAATCTAGGATATATAAAGAACTCTTGGTGCATGCATATGTGCATGTGTGTGCATGTAAGTGTGTGTGCGTGCATGTGCCAATTTTGGGGCTTGAATTCAGGGCCTGGGCACTGTCCCTGAACTGCTTTTTGCTGAAGGCTAGGGCTCTTCCAGTTGAACCACAATTCCATTTTCCACTTCTGGCTTTTTAGGTAGTTTAGTGATGATAAGAGTCTTTCTTATTAACTTCTCTGCCTGGACTGCCTATCAACTGCAATCCTCATACCTCAGCCTCCTGCATACCTAGGACTACAGTTGTGAACCACTGGTGCCCAGCTATATAAAGAACTCTTAAAACTCAACAATAAGTAGAGACAACTACCCAAAAAAAAAAAAAGATTGTTTTCTTTTGAAGCCAAAGATTTGCCAGCTGCTGGTGGCTCACATCTGTAATCCTAGCTACTCAAGAGGATGAGCTCTGAGGATCATGGTTCAAAGTCAACCCATGCAGGAAAGTCTGTGAGACTCGTATCTCCAATTAATTACAGAAAAAGCTCAAGTGGTAGAGTGCAGAAGGAGCTCAGGAACAATGCCCAGGCCACACCCAGGACAAGAAAAACAAAAAACAACCAAAGATTTGACCAGGTACTTCTTCAGATACAGAATGAAGATAGCAAGTGAACACATGAAAAAAAATGCCTACCATTATTAGTTATAAGGGAAATGCAAATTGAAATCACAGTGAAGTACTAGCACCAAAAGAAGACTTTTAATAAAGCACCTAGAGTTACCAGTCGTGGCAAGGATGGAAGACTGTGCCGTTCTCAGACTCTGCTGGCTAGGCTGCAAATGGCCCAGACACTTGAGAGAAAAGTTTGGAATTTTCTTATAAAGCTATGTTAAGCTATACTCATTATGATTCTGCTATTCTATTCCTTAGAAAAATGCAAATTCATGTTTCTATAAAGACCTGAATAAGAAGAGTATTTGTAACAACATTATTTTTTTTAATTGTTGGATAATGTATAGCAGGGATACAGTTACATTCATCAAGTATTAGGTGTTTTACTTCTCATACATCGATACCCCTTCTCATGTTTTTGTCCCCATTTCCTTTACCCCACCCCTCCCGATCATCTTGTTTTCTCCTCTTCCCATTCCTATTTCAAATAAACAAATAAATGTATATATAATATACCAGGTAACAAAGTCAGATACAGTAACAATATGAGATTAACCATATAACGTTATTAATAGTTGACAAAAACTAGATTTAAACTTAGTATTCCTTCAGTTAGCAGACAGACAAATTATGGTATGTATCTATTATGAGATATTACTCACCAATAAAAAAAGAATGAGGCAGTGACATTTTTGTCTCAAGTGGTAAAGTGCTATACTTGAGCTGAAGAGCTCAGGGACCATCGTCCAGGCCCAGAGTCCAAGCCCCACAATTAACACCCCCCCCAAAAAAACAATGAATTACTCTAATAGACATAACAGACTGGATGAATCTTAGGGTTTTCGTGCAAGTTGAAAAAAATAAGATTCAATAGATTATATATGGTATGACTTCATTTACATGTCATTTTTTGGGTGTGTGTGGGGGAACCCCATAGTATTGAAAAGAACAGTGTTTGCTAGGCATAGATATGGGATCAGAATTTCTCTACAGCTTAACAACATCAGCGGTCTATCTTGGAGTGATAAAAACTTTTGTGGTTGTTATAATGGCAACCACACGAATCTATGTGTGTCTTTTAAATTTATAAAACAATATATGAAAAGAATGAATTTTATGCCTTTGATATAATTTTAAGATGAAAATGGTCATGAGAATACTCTTGCTTTTAAGTTCTGGGTTTTATCATGAAGGTTGCTTCAAAATGCAGTCTTTATTCTTTGCAGAAGGAGAAGTATTTGGTAGGAAGTGTTGGTTTCTTTTGGAAATCCAGATGACTGACATTCTTTATTTGTTCTTTTTATTAAAAATTCAGCTTTTGTTGAATGAATGAGATTTCATTTTCTCATCTTCTTATTTTATTATATAAAGCATTTAATTTTATAGTAGTTATGGCTTTTTAAAAGCCACTTTGGAAAGATTTTTTAACTTAAATTTTCCTGAGAAAGGATTGATTTTTCAGTGCTTTTTTTTATAAACCCAGTATCCTGTATATGAACCTTATACCTTTAACCCCAATAGTTAGACTAATAAGATATGTAATAGGTATTTCATATGGGGTGTGTGTATATATGTATGTACGTATGTACGTATGTACATATGTACGTATGTATGTATGTATGCATGTATGCATGTATGTATATTTGGTGATAGTAGGCTTTTACTCAGGGCTTCACACTTGCTAAACAGGCACTCTTCCTCTTGAGCCATGTCTACATTTTCCTTTTGGATAAGCTGTTTTCAAAATTAAGTATCTTTCACTTTATACATGGTCAGGCTGGACTGCAGTCTTCCTACTTGTGCTTCCTGAGGGGACTGAGAATTACAGGCATGCTCCACTTAGCCACTGGTTAAGATAGCATTTTGTGAACTTTTATGCCTGGCCTGGCCTTGAACTAACCCTCTTTGATCTCTGCCTACCAAGTTATAGGCATATGCCTCTATATTGTTATTGTTTTTATTTTTGTTTAAATACTTCATAATCTCAAAAAAACCCTCTCAGTTCCTCATAAATGTTAAATGTTAACATTTATCAGACAATATTTTATACTTTAACTCAATTATATTTTGTCGTAATTCATTATACAAGTTAATTATTTGAATCCTAGACTTATGTGCTTGAAAAATTTTCATTTTGAAATACATCAGTCATTCTTCACTATACTTCTTGATCTTCTTTGAAAATATCTACCATTTATTTTTTCACTAGCTCTCCAAACAGAAGAGAACCTCGTTTTCTCTGCTGAGGCCTGGCCTGGCGGGTATGGCAGCATTTAATTTGTATCTAGGATGCATGGTTGGATTTCAAATGAGTCTTCTATAGTCCAGCACCATTTGAAAATTACTCATTTTCTGATGTCTTAAGCAGCTTGATTTATTGATGTAGCAATTATTGCAGTTGTACCACTTTAATTCCCTCCATCATCCTTTTACCTCCATTTGGGATGATATGCAGGATGACATTTGATGTCCCAGTGAGTTCCATAAGAGAATGTTGAAGCGACCATTCCTCACACAGAACCTTGCCAGCTGTCACATTGTCCTCAATCAGAGCGTGGTACTGTAGGTACATCCTCATTTACATCATAGCATTTCCTTTAGAAGGTGTCATTTAAAAAGTATAAAACCAAATATCTAAAAGAGCTCTGTTTGCTTTGCTGAGTCTTGCCGTTGATTTTGTTGTTTTATGGACTGCTGTAGAGAAGTCCGTTGTTAATCACATCCTAACCCTATAAAATATGTAACGAGTTGCTGAGCAGAAAGATGACAGCAGACAGAGAAGAGATATTTGAATTCATGCAAATGCAAAGGTTTCGAGAAAGCAATTTTTTAAAGCCACATTTTGAAAATAAAACAAAGAATAACACATTGGAGTAGAAATCTGTAATGAAACCCATAATAGCTGAAAGAGTATAATAAATTCTTCAGGGAGAATTTTTCATTTTCGGTTCCTTTTCAGATTCTAATACTAAACTCTATTAGTAGTCCGTAGAAAATGAGACATGAAGCCTTGCTGGTGTAAAACTATTACTAATCTGTTACTTTGCATAAATTTTCACTCAAATAATTGTCTGTGGTCTTCTCTTGAAGGACCTGTTATATGATTGCCAATAAACAGATGAGACCTATTAACTATCTCCTTAGAACCAAATACTACTAGAATTTACAGGCATTGACATTTTTAAATGTGGGGGAAAGGGAGGGGTCAAATGCAAGGAATACAGTGTATTTTTGCCAGTTCAGATATCTGCCATTTTGAGTGAATTGACATGGTTTCACATGAAGGAAAGGCTTTTTTATGCATATTTTAAGGATGTAGGTGGAAGTAGTTTAATCTATACATCTAGGTCACACCATTGTTTTACGTCTAATAATTCTAACAAATGATCATTTCCTCCCCTATAAACTTCGTCTTCCCAATTTCAGCTCATGACACCCTTTTTATTTCTTGGACACAAAGACATAATTTAAATCATCTTTGATTCTTTTCTTTTCCTTCAAATATTTAAGTCACTGCCAAATTTTTTTGATTCATCTTTCATAATTCCTCTTACATCCGCTTCTTCTTCCATTCCTATTGCCAGAATCCCAGTGCAGAACAGTATGGCCTCATGCCTAAATTATTAACATCCTTAATTGGTTTCCCAACCTCGTGTTCATTCACTTCCAATTTATCCTGACCACTACTACTAGATTTATCTTACTAAAGCATGGCTTTCTTATTCTTAGCAATTTGAAAGTTGGAAGTATTTGAAATAATATTTGAATCATTTTTAAGAGACAGCACAATATAGTGGTATATTGGCTTCAGAGTCAAATAGTTAAGATGTGGGATTCCAGATCAATTCTTTTGTTTATGATGTGACCTTAGGGAGTGAATTACTTGACCTTTTTGAGCTTTAGGGTCCTCGTTTTGATAGTAGGGAGAATGAAACCATAGTTGTTATGAGAAATATCACAATATGTAAAATACATGGGTTAGTGGGTTTGATGAATGATAGTTATTATCAGTAGTCGGGAGGACTAAACAGAGAACTGGATCAGAGCTAGGGAACAGAAGATGTGGTAAAATGCCTTGGCAAGGGAAACAAGCCTTTCTATGTCTGCAAATGAAATATTGCTTTGAAAAGAATGTGGACTTTAAAAATATGTACTTTTATTTTTTACAATGTTAACATTTCTAAACATATCCAGGTATTTCCAAATGCATCCCAGACAATTTTATTCAGATACATGAATGAAACTTTTTTGCACACCCAAATGAAAGATCACTGGTTTTGATGATGCAAACTTGGTGCAGACTTTCCACATTGAAATTTCATATAGATCAGCCTGTACCAGGGGGAACAATCAGAGAAAGATTAAGCATGAACCAAGAGAACTCAGAAGCATATAGTAGAGATAAATTCTGGTCAGAATGTTGAGGCAGAAAGTGGTAGCTATTTTATGCAGTAAGTTAGGGTGGAAGAAGACACATTAAAGGGGACTAGACATGTAGTGGTTACCAGGACACATCATATATTTAGAAGAAAGGAAGGACTAGAAAGTCTCATGTGGAAACAAGGGCCCAGGAGTTGGAATTGCACATGGTACTTGGTAATGGTGACTTGGGCAGTTATCTTCATGTGTGTGTTCCTGTTCCCGTACCATAGAAAAGTTATGAAGCTATGTTTTTTTTTAACCTGTCTTCTGCAGCTTATGATTATTTTGACGTTTGGGGGAATCTCAGAATGTTTGCCATATTTAAACAGTTTTAAGAGGTGGTGTACACTGTGTGAAATAACCATTAAAAATACCTTTTTGCCAAAGCCAGTCCAGGCAGAAATGTCAGTGAGACTCATCTCCAAATAATCATCATGAAAAAACAAAACAAAAACTGGAAGTGGAACTGGGACTCAAGTGATAGATCACTAGCCTTGAGTAAAAAAGTTCAGGGTGCAGTGCACAAGTCCTGAGTTTAAGCCCCAGGACTAGCATATGAAAAAAGAAAACATACATTTCTGTAGAAAAAAAATACCCACAATATAAAACACATTTTCATTCAGCAAGTATTTGTTAGCATATATATATATATATATATACTGCCAACTTCTATAGCAAACAATGATGGTGAAGTGAGGAATTAGAGACTGTTTCCTAAAGTATTTATAACTGAACAAATAGGTACTTACCATTAACTCTTTCAACAAAGAGTTGGGGTACAAAGTAGCAATAGAGGGGTTTAGACTAGTCAAAGATTATCTGTGACTGGAAATTAGAAATCATTTAGCATTTTAGGCTTCTGTTCAAAGCGTGGCTAGACTTTGTAGACAAAGAATGAGCTGCAGTATTTTTCTGAACATAAACCAATCAAAACAGAGAAGCTATTTGGACATCTAGGTGATATTAGAGGATAAGTGACTGGTGATGCTTCTTGTAGATTACCTAGTCTAGTTCTCAGTCTTGAGTGTACATTAAAACCACCTAGAAAACTGATTAAATTAGAGATACCCAAGTGAGTCCACCTTCTGAGTCATGGAACCTTGATAGTGGCTGAGGAATTTTTTTTTTTTAATTTTCTGACCGTGGCCTACATTTAGAAAAACAATGATATGGTCTTCAACATTCAGTTAGTTTTTCAACCTTGCTCAGAGCACCTTGATAAATGGCTGTCTTTTATTTGTATAAGCTGGGACTGTCTTGTTAGGTGGCCTATGCTATATTTGAGTAGACCTGCTAGTTAAAAGGTTATTATTAACTTTTATTTTATTTTATTGTCGGGACAATGTATAGAAGGGTCACAGTTACATTCATCAGGTAGTAGGTACTTCTTGAATATTGATACGTCTTCTCATGTTTTTGTCCCCACTTCCCTTCCCCAACCTCTTCTCAAATCTTTTTGTTTTTTTTAATGGTCTGTCTTGGGGCTTGAACTCAGAGCCTAGGTGCTGACCCTGAACTCTTTTGCTCAAGGCTAGCATTCTAACACAGTTTCATTTTCAGTTTTTGAGTAGTTAATTGAAGATAAGAGTCTCACTGGA
The DNA here is from genome assembly GCF_031878675.1 of Megascapheus bottae. Classification (NCBI taxonomy): domain Eukaryota; kingdom Metazoa; phylum Chordata; class Mammalia; order Rodentia; family Geomyidae; genus Megascapheus; species Megascapheus bottae. The sequence continues at coordinate 10,158,849 of NC_143530.1, forward strand.
CTTTGCTTCCCAGACTGGCTTTAAACCATGGTCCTCAGATCAGCCTTTTGAGTGGCTAGCATTATAGACATGAGCCACGCACCCAGCTAGTTATTTCCTTTTTAAAACTTTTTTTTTGCATTTTAATTAATTTTTCATTAGTTTACATTATTTGTATGAGGGGGTTCTCATACATGTATACAATGTATTCCAATCAAACTCACCCCTGTTTTCTTCCCTGTTCCCCCTTCTTTGACCATATCCATTCTCATTCACCCTCTCCCTGCCCACCCTCTCCCTCTAAAGCATGGCAATCTCCCTATCCCCCATTGAGCTGATTTGTTTATTCTCTACTTGATTTACTTTCTTCTTCCTCCTCAGTGGGCCATAGAAAACAGTGCTAGGCTTTTCCCCAGATGAGAGAGTCCTCTAGGTATTAGAAGGCTTCCTTTCTATAAGCTGAACATAACTAGATGTTCACTTGTTCTGGTTTTGAATCCTTTCCCTTTCCTAGACACATGGCTCTGAATACATTCCAGTTTTTCTATGACCCTGTAAAGTGGAGCACTCAGAACCCAACCCCTTACTGCCAGGTCTCTGAATTGTGAGAAAATAGTATCCAGATGGGCCTTGTGCTTGTATCAATTATTTCCTCATATGGTCTTCATAAGTATTGTAATGGAAACTTGGGGACAAAGGGTTGGTTGGAATAACCTTTATTAAGCAATTATGTGACAGCCAAAAGATAAAGAGATGGGAACTGGCTTATATTGTTCTTGGTAACTCAGCTGCTAAACTTTGCAATATAAAATGTTAAGATAGGATACTGTTCTTATTCTTTTTTTTTCTTTTCTTTTTCTGTGGTTTATTTTTTTTATTGTAATTAGTAAAAGGGTTACATGATATTTGTGCATTAATTCACATACATTGATACCCTTTCACATGTCTTGGTCCCCATTTCCCTCCTCCCCCCACACCCCCCACACTGTTCTTATTCTTTACATCTTAGCTTATAAAAATGTTTCTCCCACTCCCATCTTTCTTGCTAGAGCTTTCTTTCTCCCCCCTCCCTTGCTTGCTTGCTTGCTTGCTTTCTCCCCTTCCTTCCTTCCTTCCTTCCTTCCTTCCTTCCTTCCTTCCTTCCTTCCTTCCTTCCTTCCTTCCTTCTCCTTTCCTTATGTGTTAAAGACTGTGCATGTATCAGGTCAGAGAGTTTAGTAATCGAAAGTGTATTATAGTTTTGCTTTTTTGTTCATAATAACATGCTTTGCATATACAATACACTAGGTACTAAAGTCAGATACAGCAACAACAGGGGATAAACCATAAGGGGGGTTAAAGAAATAATTTCACATAGTATATTAAGAACAACAGCCACAAGGATAAATTTCTTGTTTTCCTGTCCTTGTATATACATTTATTCATTTATTTAAACCAGGGAAGGGAAGGGGTAAAACAAGATGATAAGACAAAGGACAAAGGGGGAACCAGTATAACAGAGGTATGTATTCATAAGACAATATGTTGGAAATGAACTTTACAACTTGAGAGGGGGTAGAGGGAGAAAAGTGGGAGAAAAACATGGAAAGGGGTAAAATTGTTCAAGAAGTAATATACTCACTATCTTATGACTATAACTGTAACCCCTCTATACATCGCCCTGACAATAAAATAAAGTTTAAAAAAAAGAACATCTGTCTGTAATGTCAATGTGTTGTACTCAACACAGCAGTCAGAATCTTTTCTTCTATAAGTTATATAGAGTGTTGCCCATTCTTACAGGAAATTGTCTATGTGGCCGTCTTGTCATAAGGCCAAACCCTCACAGTTCATTTTCCTGTTAAGTAAATGTTTGCACAACAAAGGAGAAATCAAAACAAGTCTTTCTTTATAGTGCCTTTGATTTTTTTTTATATTTGTCATTTCCTGCATAACTGGGCTTACAGACAATGCATCACCATATCCAGCTTCGCATTAATTGAGACAAGGTCTATAGCCTGGCCTACAGCCATGGTCCTCTGATAGCAGTAGCATCTAACAAAAACCTGCATTATCAAGATACTGTGATTTTGTTTGATGTATTTTTATGAATCTGATTATTAAGTACTTAGTACTTAGATTTCTTTGCCATGGTGACTTTTCCTGGTTCCTTAAAATACAAACTTCTCCCCTCTCTGAGGAATTTTGGTAGTGGAGGCAGACTTCAGTTTTGAAAGAATGGCTTTCTCCCAATTGTATTTCCTAATTGTATAACTTCCTGCTGTGCAACTGTATGGCTTTAACTTTTGTTGTGTCATATGTAAAATTGGACTATTGATTACATGTACTCCATAGGTTATTATCAGGAATAATGAGGTAATACATGTAAAACACTTAGAATAATATCTGGCACAGAGTCAAAGCTCAATAAATGCTTGCAATTACTGTCTTCTTTCCATCTCCCAGGATGAGGTCCTAGGTTTTCCTCATTGTAACTCTCAGTAGCATCTAATACAGAGTCAGTATTCAGAAACCAGAAACTTTCTGCAGCAGCACCTTCCCCCTTGCCCCTCAGGAACTGGCAAATAAATGGAGAAAGATTAGCCAGTGGAAAGAAATTACTGCTTCTGTGAGAAGTAGAGACCTGCCCCTCCCCTGGCTCTTACTAGTAGCCCCTTGGGACATTGGATGGAACTGGGGCTAAGTGTTCCTGAGATGTGTTCTCTCTCTCTCTCTCTCTCTCTCTCTCTCTCTCTCTCTCTCTCTCTCTCTCTCTCTCTCTCTCTCTCTCTCTCTCTCTCTCTCTCTCTCTCTCCCCACCCCCCTTCTTATCATTTTTCCTGAGGTTCAAAATTTTTACCTTAATGTTAGCTTTGAGTCCTGAGGAACAGCAATGATTACCCTTGGATTTTGAATCTTTTTAACTGTCTTCTCTACTTTTCCATTGGATTCTGGGAAATACATGATAAATGAGATTCTTTTTTCTAATAGGGAAAGTCTTAATTACTTGATTAACTTAGGAGCCCTGTATCAAAAATATTCTAGATTTGGTTCACAGTAAATTGGAAAACTAACTCTTGGTTCCCTGATCAGCAGTGTAGGTGCTGTGGTTCACTGTCTTCCTTTAAATGTTGAGTGAAATATGCATAATGTTTAATTAGTGTATATTGGACAGAACACCTTGATGTACTATAACGTAGGCATTCAGCACATTAGAATATGACTATTATGACATAAGTTTGACATACCTAGGAGTAATATGGCAGCAGTAATGTCCACTAATGTTTAATTAACCCTAATAGTACTTGCTTTTTTTTACAATCTGGAAGGGACTTGATGGAAAATTTTAGAAATTGTCCAGGAATGTTTATTCTTAACTTTTTCTGGATGGGTCTCCCCTTCACCTATACCCTTAACCCCTGACCCTTGTCAAACCACCAGGAGCTACCTAGAGCTAAATGCATTGGTCGGCACTGTGTCCTTGTCACTCGCCAGCTGTCAGCAGCACTTGATTCACTGCATTATGCTCTGCACCTTGAAACACGTCATCTCCAGTTTTATTTCAGGACACAGCTCTCCCCTGTCCTTTTCCTCCTCCCTGAAGAGCTATGTGCTTCATCCTTGACCTTCCCCTCTTCTCCAGGTATACTCATGCCCACATTCTTGGTGATCTCATCTAGTTTTTGCAACTTCAGGCCATTTCTATGCTGATCACCCCTAACTGTGTAGTCCAGGTTATAATTAAGCTGCCCACTTGACACTGATTTTAATAGATATCTGAATCTAACAGGAGCCAGGCCATACTCAGAGCTGGCCTCCACCAGTCCCTTTCTTGCATCAGACTTCAGCATTTTGGTAAATAGCTGTTCCATTCTAGTTCCACCTTAAAGAGTTGTAGAACATTATCTCCTTTATCATTTCAACAGCCTCCAGCCCTGTCTACCCCTCCCCCTTTATCTTGTGCCTGTATTGTTGCCATACCCTATTGCCAGAGAGTAAGCTTCCACACTGTCCCTGGAGTCTGCTCAGTCTTGAACATTTCAGGAGGTTCTTTTCCCTCTTAATTATTATTAATGAAACCATCTTCTCTCTGTGAACTATGTACTGAACAGTAAGCCTGGAATTGTCATTTTACAAGCATTACAAAGTAAGATAGATAGTTCTAGGAGATAAGATTAAAGATGATTACATTAAAAATGTGAGGAAAGTACATTATAGCTTTCACAGTTCTTCTGAAGATGACTTTCTTTAAAAAAAAGAGTAAATGCAGAAAAGTCTGATATTTTCACACTTCTTTTCATTGATGTAAAAAATTAATAATAATGTAAAAAGAACATGAATCCAGATAAGATATTTGCATCTTCTATTTTTTACTTCCTCAAACTGTTGTGAACTGACAAATCCTGCAGTTAATGAACCTCAGGGCCTTGGAGGATTGGGTGAGGTCCTGTCCCCTGTGCCTTCCTTGAGGCTGTAAGTCTGGGAACTTTGTCATTACTGTCCTCATTCTTTCTGTTTCTATGTCACCTTGGCCTTTCAGTCTTGAACATATACCTTGATTATGGTTGACTTTCTATGTATGTATAATTCTCCTGACTCCCCAAGGTTAGGATTTATTATAATTTGTATTAATGAAGTGCTTAATGTACATTATCACCAACAAAGAAGCCTTTTAATTTCTGTGTTTGATTCTACATCTTTGGGAGGAGTAAGAGAAACTGATCTGCTTAAATACCACAGAAATTCAGGGTAAGAGTTGAGTGATTGGGGTGTGCATATATGCATATTCTCAAAATACAACTATCATTGTGGTAGATGTGTAATTTATAGTATTGCTTTTTTCTTTTTTTATATTTTTTATTGTAATTAATAAAAGGGTTACACGATATTTGTCAGATAGAAGGTGCATTAATTCACATACATTGATACCCTTTCACATGTCTTGTTCCCATTACCCTCCCCCCCCACCCCCCTCTTGGTTCTCCCTCCTTCCCTGTCCAATTTCAAGTAACCAAATACAAATGTATCCAATATATCAGATAACAAAGTGAGATATTGTGACAATATGAGATAACCAAGGAACAGCAAAAGAGATGAGAGATAAATTAACATAAAGTTAATTTATGTTATTATAATTATGGACGTGGTGGACAAAGAGATTACAATAACATGAGTTAGGCAATGAGTGCATTTCCTTTTTATAATGTCTTTCCTTCCCTCCCTCCCTCCCAGACCCTTCCCTCCCTCCCCTGCTCACCCACCAGTTGTACAGCTCACCTTCATCTGTGTTCAGTGAGCTCTACTACTGTACTTTTTCACCCTTTCCCTCGAGTTCTGTACCTTCCCCTACCATCCTTCTGAAGATGTACATTTGAATACACTATGCATAAAGAAGACAGGATCATCAAAAAAATAAAAAATAAAAGATCTCTTGTTTCCACATCTTAGAGTTGGTTTCAATATATATGTCACCTTATATAAATATGAAGAGGCATGTAGACATTGGGAGCCCTGCCTGTTTACAGATACTGAGAGAAGCTTGCTCTGTGATTTGAGTTATAACAGCTAAGAAGTACTCAGCCAGTGGTTCTGGGCCTTGAGACCAGGCAGCTCATGCAAGGTGTCCATACCTGTCTTATTCACTGAAACTCCACAAATGAGAATGTTAATGTAAACATATATGCAGATTAGAATTTGGGTGCATATTATTGCTTCATTAGCTTCACATAGACAAGATTCCAAAGCCTCTCCTTTTAGTATTGACTAATAGTTAAGGAGTAAGAGGGAGTTTTAGATTTGATGGGTAATTAGCATGATGCCTTTTGTTCTATTGCTTACATTAACGATGGGGATGCATCTTCACTGTTAGCCTCATGTTTTACACTCATAAAAATGTTGCTCCTGTACAACTTAGAGATTCTGTGTAACTTTTAGCTTCATATGATTTAAGACATTTATGACATTCAATGGTTTTGCTCTGGATTATTAACTTGAATTCAGAATGTAAATATTTAAAAGTTCTATAGATCTGTGGTTATAGTAGATGTCCCTCAGTTGATGAATGGATCAACAAGATGTGGTATTTGTACACAATGGAATTCTATGCTGCTGTCAGAAAGAACGACATCGCCCCATTTGTTAGGAAATGGAAAGACTTAGAAAAAATCATATTAAGTGAAGAAAGCCAGACTCAAAGGAACTTAAGCTCAATGGTTTCCCTCATTTGTCATAATCAGTAGAAACCTTGGGCTCTCCTAGCAGAGATTTGCAATAGAGCAAAACCTTGATATATAAGGCCATATAGTAGGACGCTAAATGAAAGGATCTCTAGGATATAGAAACAAAAGCCATATAATGAATGATTGTTGTCCTTAAGGTACTGTTATCTCTCATCTCTCTTGCTGACCCTTGGTGATCTCATATTGTTACAGTATCCCCACTTTGTTACCTGATATATCGGATATATTTGTATTTGGTTATTTGAAATTGGATAGGGAAGGGGGGAAAACAAGATGAGGGGTAGGGGTGGGGGGGAGGGAAATGGGGATCAAGACATGTGAAAGGGTATCAATGTATGTGAATTAATGCACCTCCTATCTGGCAAATATCATGTAACCCTTCTATTAATCACAATAAAAATATATATATAAAGAAATATAGAACTTCATTGGATTCTTTACTTGTAGGGTTTAATGGGGGGTTGTTTACTTTTTGGTGTATTTCAGATGTTTTTAAATCGTGTTTTCTCAAAATATTGATTGATTGTATCTAGGGGTTTGAAATCATGGCTTGCTAAACAGGTAGTCTACCATTTGAGCCACATTATAGGGTTTTTTTTTTTTTTTTTTGGCTGTAGTTATTTCTCAAGTGAGGTATGTATTTTTACCCTAGATTGGCCTTAGACAGTCTCATTCTCTGCTTTGAGTAGCTGGGATTACAAGTGTGTTCCACCACACTTTCTACTCATTGAAAAAGAAGTTATTACCAGATAAGTAGATTTTTTTTTTTGTCTGTCATGGGACTTGCATTTGGGTCCTGGGTCCTGTCCTTGAGCTCTTCAGCTCAAGGCTACTGCCCAACCCCTTGAGCCATAGCACTGCTTCCAGTTTTCTAGTGGTTAAGTGAAGATAAGGGTCTCAGGGACTTTAGTGCCCAGCCTCGTTTTGAACTGCAATCCTCAGATCTCAGCCTCCTGAGTAACTGGATTCCAGGCGTGAGCCACCGTGCCCGGCTAAGTAGATTTTTCTTTTAGAAGGTTTGGGGGTTTGGGGGAATGGAATGTTTTTTTTAAAGAATTTATTAACATTGATTTTTACATCATATTTCAAATGCCATTTTAACAAACAAGTATTCAAGAAGGGAATCTCTATTTACAATCACTGGTACTTAGATTTTAGAATATAATTAAAATTAAGCTGAGGGTTTGTGTGTCAATAGATACATATTAATCTATGTAGTAAAACATGTCTATAGAGTATATAGCCCATTTAAAAAAAAAACTACAATTTTTTTTTAATGGAACAGGCCTGTCCTGATTTGATGGAGTTTTTCATGTCATTTTGTAAATGGGAACAAAAATAAGCTGGTGCCAACCTACTGTTGGTATAAAGTGGCTGATGCGATGGTGCAATTGCACTCACTGATGCCCGTAATTCTCCAGTGGGGTATCACAGAATTTTGATATTGGCTGTGTCATAGGCAAGTGCAGAGGATAAACACAGGAGATGAGAGACAAATGAACAGAAGAAACTGTATTATTTAACAGTCACCTGGGAAATATTTATTCATTTTTATTGAAAATGTTGTGTCAGATACTATGCTTGGTATTAGGCATTCATGGGAAAATAAAGGGCAACTAGTCATGGTCCCTGCCTTCAAGCACATTTCCAGATTCTGCAGAGAAGAATGCCTCAGTAGAGCAGATGTTAACACTGGGGTGTGTGCACGGCCTTTGGAGGTCTAGAGATGGGGGAGATCTGTGTTCATTCAAGATGTTGCTTTGTGCAGTGCTCCTTCCACCTGCTCTGTCTCAAGGAACACTGAGCCTTCCAGCCTCCCCTGTGCTACCTTGGGTTGAGATGTAGCTCAGTGGCAAAGTGATTGCCTAACAAGAGTAATATCCTGGGTTGGATCCCCAGTACCAAAAAAAGAAAAGAAAAGGTCCATTTTTGCTACTCTAACAAAATATCATCAGCGGAAATTTATGAGGAAAAGCAAAATTCTTAGTCTTGGAAGTTCAAGGGAGGATTATCTGGTGAGGGCCTTTTTGCTATTCAAACATGGCAGAGCAGAAAATGTCACATGGGGATTGGGAATAGTAAGAAGGAAAGAGACTCAGAGTTGGAGGTCAGGGGGAGTGAAGAGAATGAATGGGAGAGGAAATGAGAGTGAACCATCACTCTGGAGCTTTTCCCCCTCCCCAGACAACTAGCCTTTCTGGAGATGAAACCATTCATCCTTTTCTGAGCAGAGAACCTCTGTGATCTAATTGCCTCTTAATGATCCACCTATGATACCTCTTAGGGACAATTACATTTTAGCATGAGTTTTGTAGGGGACATCATAACCATGAAGGTTCTTGGTGGAAGGCTTCTAGATGTTTCCCTGTTTTATCTTGTTCATCTTTGTGTCCTGGCTGGTATTACTCCACTCCACCACTCTTACAAACCCTCCTTCCCAGAGCCCAAACCTTGAAAGTAGCTGCAGGTCTCTTTGCTCCTCTTCCCCTTGAAAGGTCTCCTGAACTCTTTTTGCAGATATGGAAAGGTACCTTCACTTAAGCAAATCTCTGGGTGTCCAGGAGCAATGTTCCCTCAAACCTTCTTCTGTTCTGGAGTAACAAATTCTGAAGGTTAAGTCACTGGAACAGTTTAATATTATAATCAAATGAGACTTTGTCTACTTAAGTGCAACATTCATAGCATACCTCATAGTTACTGCACTGTATCATAATTAGACAAAGTGGTTGACCCAAGAAAATGCAATTAGTAGTTCTTTGATAAAGTGAAAATAGATCTTGGAGGGTCTTTCTCTTCCCTTGTTAGTTTTCCATTACCCAGAGTTACCTTTGCTGTTGACAGTTTTTCTTGAGACTACTATAATTTAAGCTTTCTTGTATACTCACAAACATAGCAATCCCACAGGTTTAAATCCCACAGGTTTAAAAACCAAAATTCTAGCACTTGTGTTGGATTTCTTCTTGTGCTTAGCTGAGAGAGTTGTTTTTCTGTGACTGGGGAGCCTATGTAGTCAGTATGTGGCTGCTCTTGCTTCCTGAGCTGAACTTTTCTCAGCTCTAGCTATATATTGTGCTTAGATCCACCTAAAAAAAAGTCTGACAGGTATACATGACTGCCATGGTATGTCTTTCTGTTCCCTGTGTCACAAAACATGAAGTTAGGGTTGAACACCAATGTCTATAAGACACAAAGATGCAGAAGTGTTTTGATTATTCATCCAGGTAGGATCATGTGAGCATCGTGGTATATAGTGAGCACCCCAGCAGGATACCCTTGCAGGCTGGGAAGTAGGATTCACAGCCTAGAGAGACTCTACCTGGGAATCCCACAGTGAGAACTGATGCTTCATTCAGGTGTTTCTGGGTCCATTTTGGGCTGGCTCCCTCTCTGAGGTCCATCCTGACCAATCTCTTTATAAAGACCTGAAGCACTTTATCAGATTTAGCTTCTGGAATGGACTTGACATTCAATAACATGGAATGGCAAGAGGCAGACTGGAGATTGCTATCTATTTCCCCTTGGATGTACCTTACATACAGGATCAAGTCTGAATTGACCTTCTTATCATTAGTTGAGGAATTAGAACTTGTAGAACTTGTGGCTTAACATTATACCCCCATTTTAAATGCAGGGAGCTGCCAGGAAGATAGACTTCATTTGACTATACATTTCTGTACTTTGAATATCTTTGGTAGAATAAAGACCTCCATATTTTGTAAAGAGATGAACTTTAGAAACTTCTGTAACTCATTCAGATTAAAGCCTTGCAGGCTAGAGTCATCAAGCCTTTTTTAAACAATATTGCATCTTTTTCTGTGTCACATATTTTCTCGGTTGTTTCAAAATTTCTTGCTTTTAAACTGAATGGACAGTATGACCTTGTGGGATGAATTTTGAATGGACTGTGCCATCTGCTTGCTGATGCTTAAAATTTCTCTGAAGGAGACTTAAGATGTTCGTTTGATAATTAGAAGTGAAAGCCATAAGATGCAAATACCTTGTGCACATAACCCATCTGAAGTTATTCACAAGTTACAGTCAATGAGCATGAATAGACATAATACTAATAACCCTCTGTTCCTTTTAGGTACCTTGCTCCCACATAGATGCTTTGAATACTTATCTCTGTTAACTCATAAGAGAAGTGGAGTCAGGAATTGAGAATATAGCTCCATGGTAGAATGAGCAAGGCTTTACGTTCAAACCCCAACGCTACACACACATTACACCATACACACACACACACACACACACACACACACACACAGGAATGTGGAGCTAGGCCAGCTGGTGTGCACACGTAGTCCTAGCTACTGAGTAGACTGAAGCAGGAGAGCCACTGGAACTCAGGAATTTGAGGCCAGTCTAGGCAACAGAGAGTGAGATCACACATACATATATGTGCGGGCACACACATATACACACACATGCACATATGTACACATGTACTAGTACACTCAAAATGAGAAAAGTGGGATAGGTGGGGTGGGAGGAGAAATGAAACAGATTGCCAGTATTATTTTTGTTTTGCAAATCCTAATGTCTTGAAAGGTAGAATGACTTGCTTGGGTAAGCTGCCCATACAAGGTATGGAACCTTTCAGAGATGATTAAAAAATCCACCGAAGACTAATGAATTTCCAAAGATACTCTTTTAGCTCACTTTTTACTATTTAGCCACAGAACTCAGCATTGACTTTTTGTTATTGTTGTTTGTTGGTTGGTTGTGAGTAGGCTACTGCTCTACTGCTATGAGCCACAGCTCTACTCCTGCTTATCTGGTGATCAAATGGAGATATATTAACTATTTGGATTTGAATTCCCAAACAAAAATTAGGACTTATTTATTACGACTGATTTGATGTTAGTGTATATGTGTCTCTTGTTGACCGTGTGATAATTTGTAATGGAGTTAATGGATTTGATCAAGCACATTCAAGTCATACCTGTACCTAGAAAACTGTGTGAAATAGCCAAATCATGATATCTAAGAAAAGTTTCAAGTGGAGATACTTTCAGTAGTCTTAAGTGAGCTTGTGAGAAAGCACAAGGTCTAGTCTTAGAACCTTAAATCCATGTTCTACAGAAGGGTCCACGTGTTTATTTCATAGAAAAATCAGGGCTCTTATTCTTATCAGGCCCAACATACTCATATTTTAAAAGGCATAGAATGTAGTGCCTTTTATTTCTATGAGATAAAATTCATAGAAAATATGAACTACTTACAGACATAATTTTTTTTAGAAAAATCAACATGACCCAACTGGGTTTTTTAGTGGAATTTAGTAGCCTGATTCTAAAATGTATAAAGAAAACATAAAGGGTCAAAGATAGCCAAATCACTTAGGGAGAACACAATAGAAAACTTGATTTGTGAGCTTTCAAGATTGAGCCAGAAGGAACACAGGAATACTTGGGAGGTGTTGGGGAGGAGTTCATTTTACAGCAGTTTGCTAAGTAAACCTTTGTATTTTATTTTTGGGTTTGTTGGTCATATCACAATGAAAGGAGTTTGAGCAAATAAATGCAGTGTTCTGGCTGGGTCATCCAGGAGAAATGAATGAATGAAAGCGTAAAACTGAAGTGCTCCAGGATTCTGCAGTGCCCTCTGCCTCTGCTGTGTGGAGAGTTCCTTGGTATATAATCTTGTTAATTGTACTTTGATGCACTTTAACTGACTGAAGAGCTACTTCCTTTTAAAATATATATTTATTCTTTAATTGATACATAGTAAATGTATATTTTGATGGAGTAGAGTATGATAATTCTAGATATGTAGGTAGGTAGATAGATGGATATCTATATAATGTAATGATCTGATCAGAATAAATGACATTTGTTACATCATCTGATTTTAGTATATATTATTTCTTTGGGAGACATTCAACTTCTCTTGTTATTTCAAAATATTAATTAGGTGTTGTTAATCATAGCTTGTCAAATCTTTTCTCTTGTCCTCTCAAACTCTGGTACCCATATCTAGGCTCTGTAGCCATTGTTCTCCTCTATTCTTTTCAACATCTGGTCCCCTTTGTTTCTATTTCTTTGAGGTCAACTTTTAGTTTCTACATATAAGTGAAATTATGTAGTATTTGTGTTTTTATGCCTGACTTATTTCACTTAAAAATAATGTTCTGTGGGCCAGGAGTTTGGCCTAGTGGTAGAGTGCTTGCCTAGCATGCATGATGACCCGGGTTCAATTCCTCGGTACCACATACATAGAAAAGCCAGAAGTGGTGCTGTGACTTGAGTAGTATAGCACTTGCCTTAAGGAAAGCCCAAGGACAGTGCTCAGGCCCTGAGTTCAAGCCTCAGGACTGTCAAAAAAATGTCCAGTAGTTTTGTTCATTTTACAAACAGCAGAACTTCAGCCCTTTTAGGGGTAAATACTATTTCACTTAGTTTAAATCTGGCAATACCTGTGTGTTATTATTCTAAGTCCCTCATGCTGGCATTTGGAGCTCACTAATACTAGTCCTTAATGGAAATGGTGACTACCTAACTGATCATTATTTTCAGCAGCAGACATCTACATTTTGGACCAACCTCTCATTATGACATATACATTTCCCCATTTCTTCCCTTTTGTTTATTTATTTTATAATAAATTATTGGTGTATTCTGTATATGTCATTAATGAACTTATTCTATCCATCAATGGTTTAAATTTTGGTCAGAGTTTCTGGGCCTTAATGTTTTATATAATCTCAAAATAGAGCTTAGCATACTTCTAACCAATTTATTTGGTAATGAATGAAAATTTTAGAACTACAGCATGGTTATGAATAGCCATATTAGGAGGGGATGCTAAAATTGTATGCTCCATATAGCTTTATCTTAAGGCCAGTGTACAGTAGCAGATATCTTTGAGATGAACTGTCCTCTCAATAAAGCAGCATAGAACATATATGTACAAAGGAAGACAAAAATCAGATTTAAATATCACTGAATTTTTCCTATGTAAGAATAAAATGTTACTATTGTGCTTGGCAAACTAAGGAACTACTTGGCAAAATTATGATCACCATTGGCAAAAACCTCATTTCAAGAAATAAATCAGACATGATGGTTTTATGCCTGTAATCTCAGCAACAGCAGAGTGATAGGTAGGAGGATCACAGTCTGAGATCAACCTTGCACAGAAAGCAGGAGACTTTATCTAAAAAATCACCTAAAACAGACATATGTAGTGGTGGAGTGCTTGCTTTATGAGTGCAATGCCCTAAGTTTAAACCCTTGTACTAAAAACAAACAAAAATTCAGTCCCTTGCAGAAATTAAAAATAAACTGAAGCATATATTTTAAAAATTGGAATAAGAACAGTCAGCTTCTAAGTAACTATGCCTCCTAAATACTGTACAAGTTCTCTAAAACATTTGGAATGTTTTTGGAATTATGAAAGCTTATCCAGTCTTACAACTGAACATTTTAATTATTTTTGCAATGTTTGGGGTTTATACCAAGAGCTTTACACATGCTATACATCCTCAACATACATACATTTACCCTATTCTGCAGGTACAAAGTATTATAAATTGTATTTTGTAAAATATAAAATCTTTCAAAAATGCTTATACTTTCGCTTGTGTAGTATCTTTAAAACTTTCTCCATGTAGCCAACTCAGGTCCCAGTTTTAATGGCTGCATGGTTTTCCATATTCTATTACTATTATTATTATTATTATTATTATTTGTTTTTGGCAAGTCCTGAGGCCTGAACTCAAGGCCTGAGCACTGTCCTTGGACACTTTTTGCACAAGGCTAGCATTCTGCCACTTGAGCCAGAGCACCACTTGTGGCTTTTTTTGAGTATGTGATACTAAGGAATTGAACCCAGACCTTTGTGCATGCTGGGCAAGCACTCTACCACTAGGCTGTACGCCTGGCCCCTATTCCATATTCTTCTTTTTAAATTTTTATTTTATTGTTGGGGTGATGTATAGAGGGGTTATAGTTATATTCATCAGGTAGTGGGTACATTACTATTTAATAAGGGAATCTCTACATGCAATCACTGGTACATAGATTTTAGAACATAATTAAAATTACTCTGAGGCTTTGTATGTCATAGATACATATCAATCTATATAATATAACTATGTCTATAGAGCATATATCCTACCATAGATTTTTTGTCTATGTAGTTATATTTATAGCTCCAAAACTATATCTATAACCTTGGGTACTTGAATATTGAGTCATCGCTCTTTTTTTTTATTTATGTATTTATTTTTTATTGTAATTAGTAAAAGGGTTACATGATATTTGCCAGATAGAAGGTGCATTAATTCACATACATTGATACCCTTTCACATGTCTTGGTACCCGTTTGAGTCATCGCTCTTGTACTGTTTGCATATAATATCCACATATCAAGAAGACCATGTGCCGTTTATTACTTTGGTCTTGACTTATCTCACTCAACATGATTCTCTCTAGTTGCATCCATTTTTCAGTCAATGCCACTGCCTATTCTATATTCTTAATGAAACTTTACTGTTGGATTTAACAGAAGAGTTAAAAAATGTCTGGGACATGATAATTGTATGAAGACACAGTTGTGAACCACTCGCTGTGGTTTTGAGTGTAGAAGGCGCTTTCTTGCTCCAGAGTAGCACAGGTCCTGTTCATCTACATGATTCGTCCCTACCTGTCCGTTCCCAGTGCTCATGCACAGTGACTCCTACAAAGCAGGGAAAGAAAAATTCCCTCCTCGAGCCAGGGGAATTCTTAGACATTGGTCACCCTAGTAATGATGGTTGCAGTTTTGTTTTATTAGTCTTAGGAAATGTTGTAATCTTCTACTTAAAGAATAATTAAAAGCTTAAAAGTCTTTTTTTAAAGCTTTATTTAGTTATAAGAGAGATGAGGTATTGTCAGTGTGTGTGTGTGTGTGTGTGTTGGAGTTTCTAGATTTAAAAGTATCTTGGGATGAATCACCTTTAGAGTATTTCAGATGTAGTATAATCAGTTTATATTTCTATGTTTGCCATTGTATTCATTGGAAGGAAGATTGCTTTGAGATTGTAGAATGTGCCAAAATATTTTCTCCTCTCACTGTTTTTAAGCAATATCTTAAATTCTCTTAAAATTAGCATTTTTTTTGTTTCTTTCTGGCCTAGATCACATTTTGCTTTTTTTTTTTTTTTTTGTATGTTTGTTTTTCCTTTAGTGCTGGAATGGAACATAGAGTTTCAAGTATGCTCAGCAGGCACTCCGCCATTGACCCACAATCCCAGACACATCTCCTCTTTTAGTCATGGGACGTTTGGAATTTCAGATGAAGTAAAAGACACTCAGCAGATCTCATCAGGGAGATGTCTAAGCAGTCGTGTCTTTTCTTTTTTGTTTGGTGTGTATGTTGGTCTTGAGGCTTCATCTGAGATTTAGGCACTGTTCCTGAGCTCTTTTCCTCAAGGCTAAGGCTCTACCACTTGAGCCATAGCTCTGCTTCTGGCTTTTTGATCATTAGTTGGTATCACTTGGGCTTTTCCTGCCTGAGCTGGCTTTGAACCACCATCCTCAGATCTTAGCTTCCTGAATAGTCAGGATTATAGGCCTTAGCCACCTGTTGTCAGCTTCCTTTCTGAATTGAGATCCAATTCAGTGGCTTTTAGTGTACTTTTGAGTTTAACAACTGTTCTCATGGTTAATTGTAAAACATTTTCATACTTCAGATGACAACCCTGTATTCTGTAGCTGCCACCTTCGTGTTTTGCTATCCCTTTTAGTCTTAAGCAGCAGCCAACTTCCTTCCTTCTGTGTCTATAAATACACTTGTTCTGCATACTTCATGTAAGTGGAATTAGGTAATTTGCAATCTGTAGTATGTGCATGTGCCTGCACGTATGTGCTCTATATTGTATTTGGCCTTGTATTAGCCCATTTTCTGTTATTGTAATGAAATACCTGAGACTAGGACTTTTAGAAAGAAACAAAGTTTATTTAGCTGTTTTGGAGGCTGAAAGTGTCAACAGCATGTCATAGGACCTGGTAAGTCTCACAGTGATGGTATCCTAGAAGGAGTGGCCATGAGAGAGAAAGATCCCACAGCGAATCAGGAAACGGGAGTAGCTGGGACCTGCCAGGTCTGTTCTTTACAGCAGTGCTCTCAGAGAAACCACAGAACAACCTCTTTCAGGGGCATCTCTGGTAGCAGGACTAACAACAGTCTGCTGGGCCACCACCTAAACATAAGACAACCCTAATCACCACTCCCGGGGATCAAGTCTCCACACACTGAAATCATGGTTGCCTTCTTCCACCTGGCCTAATTTCATCCTGACTCACTGTGCTGCGGCAGGGGTCATCTCCATGCTCTTTTACAGGAAATTCATATTCTTTCACATCACAAGCCACGTTTGTTTTCACATGTGGCAGTTGGAATGGGGTTCTTTAGAACTTAGTATTTCCAGCCCTAAGTGCTGAGAAGATTTACTTGGTAATTGAAATAAACATAAGAATTTTTTGTTTCAGCAAACTCCCTTCAAAAAAAAAAGTCAGCTAATGGAAACAGTGTTTTAGTCCTTTTCCCATAACTTTTTTGGGGTTAGAGATTGCATGCAATCTGTTCCCAACATCCCCCAAACAATCCCTCTTGGGCCATCAAGATGGGTGGAAATGAGGAGAAACACTTAAAAAAGATTATAAAATGTACGCATTCCTTGCACAAATTACTAGTACTCCTAAATAAAGGTAAATCCCATGTTGTGAGTTCTTCTTTTCTTTTCCTTTAATGCAAACGGCTGTTTTATAAGAATAGATCTAATGGTCTTTACGCTGCCTTGCTTCAGAACAGTAGTGCTGTAGTCATATTCCCTCAGACTTTGTATTTTTACCCAGGAAGGTATTGCTGAAAGGTGATCTACACTGTCCCAATGAGCCATACCCCCCCTAGTATACAGCAGAGATACAGTGAGGTTGTGGTATTAAAGAAACAATCACCTTAGTAAGTTGGGCATGGTGGTGCATCCTTCTAATCCTAGCACTCTGGAGGTCAACATAGGAAGGTCATGAGTTCAGGCCCAACCTAGGCTACATAGTAAAGACCCTACCTCAAAAAAAGAGTAAAGAATAAAAACTCCTGAGAGCAAACAGATTGGAACGTCCTGCATGAGAAGGCAAAAAATTACTTAGAGGTACCTAGTAAATTTTAGACCCATTAGAGTCTTTGTGTCAACCAGGTAACTTGTTTGTCTACTCACTCACACACATACACATTTTCTTCTCCTCTTCTTTGTCATTGGCTGGAGATTCCATGCTGGGTAGAGAGGAGAGGGAAAAATGGACCAGAACACTTGGGTAGATGAGCCACAAACTGTCTGATTTGAGAATGGATAGCCCGGTACACAATTATGCCAATTTCTGCATCTGAGCCTTAACACATTTACATGGTAGTTGTACAGCCCTCAACATATTTCTCCCTGTACTTAGAGTCAGAAAAGTGATTTTGTATAATTTATTTCCCTTGGAAGGCTCATCTCAGACCAACACTTTTGTTTCATCAAAATCCTTTCTATTTTTCCCTTAAATTTCCATTGCAGTTAAATCTGACTCTTTATGGGCCATAAGCAAAGACATAAATGATAATAGGAAAAAACATTCTTCAATTACAGGAGGCAAGAGTTCTGGGTACAGTGTTCAGCTGCTTTCTTTTCCCATAGAGTAGAAAGCTGACAAATGACTTAAAATCATGCTCTCTCTGTCTCTGTCTCTGTCTCTGTCTCTGTCTCTGTCTCTCTCTCTCACACACACACACATACACACACACACACACACACACACACACACACACACACACACACCACATATCTTAGCCTTGGAGGAGAAAAGTGAGTTGGGATGATCAGTTATCTAAGATAATTCTATTTTATTCTACAATAAGGTGAAAAGTCAGTTAAAACTAATATTCATGTGTGCATTAAACAAATCCTGTTTGTGAATGTTCTATTGACTGCTAGGGCACCGAGGTGGAGAAGACAATTCTCACCTTTTAGGAGATTATATTCTAGGCAGAGGACATAGATTAAAATGTCCAGACACATGGAGGATGAGATCTGAGAATCCCTGTTGGAAGCCAGAGCAGGTAGGAAAGTCTCTGAGGCTCTTATCTCCAGTTAATCAGTAAAATGAAGCTGTGGCTCAATAGCTCAAGCAGTACCCAGGCCCTAAATTCAAACTTCAGTACTAGTAACAGCAAAACAATAAAACAACAGTCATCCTAAGAGACTGCCCCAGGTGTCTTAGTACAAGTATCTGCAGTAAAAAGTAAAGGCCAGTTAAGACTTTAACTACACTGAATCTAAGGGAAAAGTAAAGGAAGGGAACCATATTTAAGAAGAAACATACTGATGAAAAAAGCTGGAAGAAAAAAGAGTGGTGTTACAGAAGAATTAGGTAGGCAGTCAGTCACATTACAGCACATTATTGTGTAAATGCACGCCAGTCTGCAGGATTGAGAAAAATCTGAACAGATCCATTGGAGGGGCAGGGGTTGACAGTGGCTGCATGCTGAGGAAAGAGGGAAGGAGATTGATGTGAAGGAAGAAAAGAGAAAGAGCAATAACTAGAGGGAGGATATGGGTTTAAAGAAAGGGTATATTTTTCTTTCTTCCTTTTTATAAAATAATATGTGGTAGGGGGAATTATGAATTCAAATCAGCATGGCCCTTTGACTTACACTATCACTTATTCAAAGAATTAGAAAAAAAATTATTGGTACAGCCACTATAGGCTTTTGTTTTTTTAGAAGCCATGACACAAAAGGCAGCAATAAAAAGTAGAACATTGTCTCTGGATGACCCCAGAAATTAAGAATGCCTTTCTGTTCCAGATAGCAGGGAAAGTGTTACAACATGTCATCAAACACGCCATTTAAAATAAGTGCCTCCACTAGTGCCAGGCACAGAATAACAATGACTGCCTTCCTGTAAACAGTGAGTTTTCTGATTGTTAAGCCTTTGTCATCCACAAGCCTACAAAGCAAGTAATCAACATATACCCAAGCTTTGGTAAAACTTTTAGGGGGTGCTGTGAACTGTGTGAATGTTAAGTGGCCCTATTGCTGGTATGGCAGATGGTGGGAACAGCACTCTTTCTTCAGTTAGTATCATCTATGTGCCAGGTATTGTGTAGGACATTCATCATATACTAGGCCTCTCAGTTTTTCTAACCTTCAGGTAAATACTATATTATTTCTATTTTATGGATGGAGTGCTTCTTCTATGTTATTTGTTATAGGACAAGCTCCAAAGAAACAGATTTTTTTTTCCTAACCTGTAATCTGTCTTAAAAAAAAAAAAAAGGAAAAGTAGTGTTGTGACTAGGCAGGTTCCAGTATAGGGTGATATACTGTTCTTCAATAAAGAATGAGGTCCTGTCCAATGTAGGGTAGGTATTCTGTTCCTTAAGAAACAATGTTTAAGCCAGGCATTTTGGCTCACACTTCCTAGCTTCTGAAGAGGCTCAGATCTGAGATCGCTGTTCAAAGCCAGCCCAAGCCCTAAAGAACATGAGACTCTTATCTCCAGTTAACCACCAAAAAACCAGAAGTGGGGCCATGGCTCAAGGGGTAGGGCAGTAGCCTTGAGCTGAAGAGCTCAGGAACAATGATGCCCAGGCCAGACTCCAAGCCCCACAAGGTGTCACATTTTATGTGCCAGTCACACTGATAGAAAATTATGTTTCTTTGAGAAGTGAAGAATGACTGGTTTAGCTCATTAGTTGGTTAAGCAGGCCTTACAAAGAAGAAATCTTCAGCAGTGACGTTCTTGTTGGATTTATGATGTAAGACATCTGAATTGAATCTTAACTCATAAAAATGGGGAAATTTCCTTTTAAAATATCAAATCGCCAGTGGCTTTTGAAATACAGCAATGTACCAACACCCTATCTCCATTCTCTACCCATGGCTGCTTCTCTTCAACATGCTCACTCCTCTACTGGGTACCATGTGGATGTTCTGATTAACCTCCCAGTCTAAGCCATGTGACCCAAGAAGAGGGGGGGGGGGGGTGGTGGTGGTGGTGGTGGTGTTAACTATCCTCCAGGGAATAGGAAGTAAAAAGAAGGAAAAAAGAAAAATTGTTGCTATTTCTTTGTTTCTTCAATATTCTTTGTTCTTAATCTTTGGATACTAGAGAAATTGAAATAAAGGGGAAAAAAAGAATGTGTGAACATTTTAAGGGGCCAGGAGTTTGGCCTAGAAGTAGAGTGCTTGCCTAGCATGCATGAAGACCCAGGTTCAATTCCTCAGTACCATATACATAGAAAAAAACCAGAAGTGGTGCTGTGGTTCAAGTGGTAGAGTTCTAGCCTTGAGAAAGCCTAAGGACAGTGCACAGGCCCTGAGTTCCGTCCCCATGACTGGGGGGAAAAAGCCAAAAAACAAAGCAATAACAACAAAAACCCATGAAGTTGGAAAAGGTCCTCTCAGACTACCTAGTACATTTCAGTTAAACAGAAGGCTACAACAGGGAGAGCCTTTGGCAGGAGAGTTCCCAGGTGGCAGTGATAGAAACTAGCTGTTAACTGTCTCTGGGACCATTATACACTTACAGATACATGAAGAAGCTTAGTGTTTATTTTGGCCCCATTTCTGGAAAGAAATCAGTTATTTCCAGAAAGAAAACAGGGAAGAGCTTTGTTTTGCTCTTTTATCTGATGATATTGTTTTGGTCAATTGGCACTTGAATGTTAGTATTCCTGAACCAGTCTGGATAGGTAGGGAAATGTTATGGGTTTTATTACTTGGTAATTGGATCCAACTTTGATGACTCTTGCAGAGCTCTTTCAGGATCTCCTATTGGTTACCTTTGTGATTACAAACAAGGAAACATTTAATTGCCCTTGGAAAAACAAATATTTTTGCTTTTTCTTGAAAATAGTCCCTTAACTGATTTTATCTTATATGTTCTCTTCATTTGACCACCCACCCAGTCTCCCTTTTTCTCAGTTAAAACTGAAGTGAGTCTAGCATGCTGGGAAAATGATTTTAAGTACATGTCTGGAATCCTGTAAAACCCGAGCCAGATTCAGCAAGGGGCTGCTGAAAATTGCATGAAGATGACCTTGTTGACCTGCTCTCTGTCCCAACTCAGCCTTGTGCACAGGCCTCAGAAAAGGCAAACATGATGGAACAGAAGGTTTCAGCATTCCAAAAGAAGCTTGCAATTTGAACACATTCTAAAATTGCCACTGAATTCCACTGGGAATGAGTGTTGGAATTTACAAAAAAAAAGATAACTGGTTAATATGTAGTAATTTTATTTAGTATGTGATTAATACACACATTTAGATTCAAAGAGAAGATAACATTTTAAACAGTTTTCCTGTGGTCCTCAGAAAGTTTTCCAAACCTGAAAGGAAGTGAAATTAAAATTCATCTGCAGGTGGGGGTGGGGGGAAGGGAAATGGGGACCAAAACATGAGAAAGGGTATCAGTGTTTGTGAACTAATGCACCTTTTATCTGGCGAATATAATGTAATCCTTCATTAATTGCAATAAAAATATATGGAAAAATTCATTTGCAAAGCAGTGGGCTTCAACACTTTTGAGGACTGGATGTGGGGATGACACATTCAGTACATGCTACTCCACTGAACCATGCTCAGGGTTGTCCTGCAACCCACTTTTATTCTGCATTGTCCTGGCTATGTCCATGTATCTGTTTATGAAAAACAGGAGTAAGACAGAACAAGGACTTTGTACCCTCAAACTTCATTCTAGGTTCAGTTCTGCCACTTACTAGCTATGTGAATCCTTTTTACACTGGTCATTGAGCTTCTCCAAGCAGGGTGGTAAACTACCTGTCCTACTTGTCTTTCACCAAGGAACAACTGATGTTAGAAGAAGTGATGGCATGCCAGAGCTTTCATTTTCTTCAGTGTGATTCTCCTCCCAGATATCGCACATCCAGGAACCATTTTTTTAATTTTCCAACATTATTTTTAAGTGCTGAGGTATCAGCAAGCTATTTTCCCAGGCCTTTCACTACCAACCACTGCGCTGTCTGGAATCAGAATACCAAGTCCAAACTGTAAATGAAAAGTGTAATTCCCTTGCCTAAAAACTCTTTGCCACTTTGACAAGAAATTTAGTGGAATAGTAATGTATGTGTATGCCTGTACAGTGTGATGTGAGGCATGCTTAAACTTGCTGATAATCAGTAGAATTTGGAGGTCTCAAAAATAAGGAAATTCTCCAGGCTGTAGATCATAACCTCAGTGGCACTTACAGCCTGGCAAACAATCTTTCCTTTGGCCTGTGTTGATGCTCCTTGTTGTTACTCTTTCCTGAGACTAAAATGTTAGTGCTCTATATGAGCCACGGCTTAATAAGAAACTACAAGGCCCCTTCCATAGAGTTGCAGAGAATTGTCTTCTTTTATCTTCAGCTGACTTAAGGCCCTTTAAACGTGTTGGATATAAATTCAAGTTTTAGGTTTCAGGCCCCAAACATAGCCAACTTGAGTATTTTACCAATATCTCTATCTAAGATCCCTTAATGAGATTGTTGGTCTCTGAAACACACACATTTCAACACCTTCCCAACTGCTTTTTTCCCCCTCACATTCTTTCTTAAAGTATAATTTCTAACTTTTGCACTCTACTGCTGAAGGGAAGATTTATTCCAGGTACTACTGAATTCTTTGGTTTCCTCCAACTCTTCGTCTTCCCCTTCTATTTCTTTCTCCTATCTTTTCTCCATCCTCTTCCCCATCTTTTCCCCCTACATTTGAGATCATGTATCTAGACTGACTTTGAACTTACAGTTCTCCTGCTTCTGTTTGTTGTGTAATGCTGGTAGTACTGAGAGTATTGGCATGCACCATCATACCTGGCTTTTTTGGCATCTAGAATATTTGTGATTAATATGAAAATGGAAGTAAGAGCTTTATGATTACTAATTGCATTGACTTCTATTTATTTGAGAACATTTGGCTTTTAAAAACGGTAGAATAAATCTGGATAAAATAATTTGGAGACTCTACAGTCACAAAGCAATATGTTATTGGCCTTGGGAATGCAATATAGCCATGAATGCGTGCGTGTGTGCGTGCGTGCGTGTGTAAAATTACTAGTAAATAGTAAATTCACTATTTCAGGAGCTTAATTCTCATTATAGATTTAATATTGGAAGAAGGATTAAGTTTCTGAATTTGAATTTGATTTTTCAGATTTCCATCTCCCTACAAGTTTTTAATGTGCTAATACAGGGCTGCTGTTTTTAGATCACAGCAATTTGTCTTTTCTAGAAAGTATTCTTTTTATAAGTGACTGACAGGAATCATTGCTCCTCGTGGCAAGACACCAGAAGTTGGCAGGAGCCCTACAACAACTGTCCAATTGGATTTATTTTTTAAACTGTTGTGCCAGTTTTCAAATTATCTTCAGTTAGAGGGCATCTGTTTTCTTAAAAAGGTTCAAAGAGGGTACACTTAGTCACAGTCCTGTCCAGATCAGCTGTGAGGGAACCAGAGGCCCTTCCTCAGACAGACTTATTGTTTAGCACTATGGACCGAAGCCAGAGATCACAGTACATTTCTAGAATTGTCCAAGTTAGAGCCACAGACATCAGGCAGTTTTTTTTGTATTTGTTCCTGAAACTTTTCATTTTGTTTTCTTCTGATTGTGTAGAGGTATGAATTGGACTAGAATTGCTATGTAATGTTTGACAGTAAGCATTAAGGGCTTCAGTGATAACAGTGGTGTTTTTCTACCCCGGCCTCTTCTCAGTATGAATTTTTAAACACTGAAAAGGCTAGACCTATAACCAGAAGAGATTTCTGAGTTCCCTTCTGGTGTGGCAGAATGAATTGAAGTTGAAAGTGTTTGTAGTGAGAGCCATTCTGGAGCGAAGCTCTACTATTTTACCTGGAGTTCAGCATTCCCAATCTTACTCCTGCTTGGCTGGCCAGACCAATTTGATAATAATAACCCAAGAACCGAACCTGTCTGTTTATTTTCCCTTATCAGTAATACCAACTAGAAATTCTTCTGCTTGTTTGAGCTTTGCCCTCCTTAGAACTCTCATGTTCCTTTTGAGTTTGGTGTTTGGCAGAATGAGAATCATGTGCATGCCACGCAGGCCCAGGAATGTGTCTTTAATAGGTTGGAATTTTTTTTTTTTATTGATTGTCTTTGGGCAGGAGCTCTCTGTTTTTAAATGTCTGGCTTTCCTTCCTATTTTCCCAGTTGTCCTGTCAGTATGAATGCATCCCTATTTTGGAACTGTGTGGGAAGAGATAAAAATTTGTCTGCCTTCTCCCTTTACCTAGTGAGTGTACACAACTGGATCGATCAACTGCTGAGCTAAGATAGAAAAGACTCATAAAATTGTGATTTTTAACTTGGCAGAGGGGGAAAATGGCTAGTGCTCAGGAGGAGATTTATATTGGTTACCTTTAGGGGAATTAAAAAAATTAATAGGTGATTTACGTACCATAAATGTCATCATTTTAAAGTGTAGAATTAAGTGGTTTTTTAGTTTATTTCAGAAACTTTTACAGTCATCACTGCAATCCTAACATTTCTACTCACAAGAGGACTCCACATCCATATCTCTAGAGATTCGTCTGAGCATTTCATATTCACCAAGTTGCATAATGTACATGTTTTGTGTCTGGCTACTTTAACCTGGCAAAATGTCATTTCAAGATTCATCTGTGTTGTAGCAAGTATCAGAACCTCGTCTTGTTTGTAGCTTAGTAATACTATATTCTATGGAAATAAAAGTTTACTTAGAGATATCATGGTATTTAAATGACATACCTTTGTATCCTATATCTGTATTCTCTTAGGTATATCCCTAAGAGCAGGAAGTATATAGTTCTTCTCATAGTTTTATGTCATATAGTAACTTTTGAGGAACTGTTTTGAGGAGTTGTGTGACTTCACATTTCCAGCAGCAGGATGATCTCTAAACTTCCTTACCAGTCCTTGTTGTTAATAGATTTATTGATTATAGCCATCCTTGTGGACATCTTATGGTGGTTTTGATTTGTACTTATGACTCTTTACTGAGTGTCTTTTCATGTACTTCTTAGATACTTGTATATCTTCATAGGAGAAATGTCTTGTTCACGTGCTTTGCCCATTTTTAAACTGTTATTTTTTTGTTTCTATACCCAGTATTTGGTTTGGATTAATTGGGGAGTTTATCATATAGTCTGGACACTAAATCATTATCAGATGTGTTTGGAAAGCTTTGTAGACTGAGCTATCCTCTCTTTTCCTTTGGTGCAGTACTTTTTAGATCCCTGCTTGCCTATTTCTGTGGGTGGTATCACCAATACTAGTTATTCACACTGCCTGCCTTTGCCATGCTATAAATTTTACTGTCCGGAAGGAAAAGGAGATTCCTAAGAGGCCTTTGCTCTAGGTCACTCTGGTGACCTGCCAGGAAGTGATGGTTTATGTGTTCTCATTTTTCTCCATATGATCTTCAGAGTGATCTGTCTTGGAAGAATGTGATGGACCTCACAAATGTACTGTCTGGGGTATCCAAATCTTGACTTGAGTGGCCTGTTAAGCAGGTCTGTGTCAAAAGTGATGAATAGTTTTTGTGGATTTTGAGCAAGTTGCCAATCGATCAGCTCCTGTTTAATGAGAGAGGCGCTATAAGAGGAGCAGAAGCCCAGCTGCCTGTTCTGGAGCCACCTGCCTTTTCTCCTTACTTCATTTTCTTGCTAATGAAGGAACCAATTGGTTTAGAGCGATCAATGCTGACCTGTTAGGATCAGACATTGTTTTGGTGTTGCCAAGGCAATTAAATTCAGCAGGGTGAGGATTAGAGAAAGGCTGTGAAAAGAGAGAAGAGAGGAACAAGGGTATTTTTATTCTGAGCAACCTTTCTGGTGTTAGAAGTATAAGAAGAATTAGTTAATAAAGACTCATTAGAGCATTTTGTTCTTGGTAAAATAATCAGAAGATTTGTTGACATTAGTTCTTAGATTTAGAGAGATAAGTAACATCGCTTCAGTGATCTGACTTAAGGTACATGCTATTTTTTTTTCTTTTTGCTATCTTCCCTATTTAAAGCTGTGACTCATCCAAATAACCCAGTCCAAGAGACTGTGTCTCATAATAGGTATTGCAGTCTATATATACTAGATTTCTAAAGCAGCTCTGATTTAAAATAGCATAGCTCTCCTGATTCCATTAACAGGTGATGTGATCCAGGAATTGTTAATCAGTCTGTCACTGAAGACTTGATAAAAAGTGTAGCATATAAAACCTTTATGCTGAGTGTTGGTGGCTCGCACCTGTATTTCTAGCTACTCAGGAAGCTGAGATCTGAGGATCGCAGTTCAAAATCAGCCCGGGCAGGAAAAACTTATCAGACTCTTGTCTCCAATTAACCACCAGAAAACCATATGTGGAACTGTGGCTTAAAGACGTAGCGGTCTAGCCTTAAGCAAAAGACCTTAAAGACAGCACCCAAGCCCTGGGTTCAAGCCCCTGACTGACAAAAAATAAAAATAAAATAAAATAAAACCTCTGAGAGCAAGATTCATGAGCTTTATCACCTGGGCACAGGTTCCTCCTCCAAATCTCAGTCCCAGAATGGTGCCTTCCACTTAAATACTCAATAAACTTTTGACTAACACTGATGAGAGATTAGGTGCTAGCTGAGCACCAGAGGCTAACTCCTGTAACCCTCAGGAAGCTGAGATTTGAGGATTGAAGTTCTAAGCTAGCCAGGCAGGAAAGTCTACCACAAAGCTGGAAGTGGAGCTGTGGATCTCTAGCCACAGCTGGCCTTGAGAACAAAAGCTAAGGGACAGCACACAGGTCTTTTTGGGCTTTGAAGATAGGGCAGGATTTGAAGACTTGGCTACCCAGGGTTAGGGAAGCAAATATGTAAAAGTAGGAGTGATAAAGCGAATCAAGGAAACCTTTCTGAAATGGAAGACATGCACTCAAGCAGGAATTTCCATACTTGGATTTTATAGATGAGTACAATTTCCAAAAGTAATTTTGCTAAGTGAAAATGTAGATCATCACTGCTGTTCCATAATACCAAAATGTAAAGTGGGTATAATTTTGGCAAACATGGGGAGTTGTTCTTTAAATTGGTTGTGTTTTGTCTGTAGTTCTTTCTCCTATTTATTTACAGGGTTACAGGCACTGACTTCCAGTGGCTTGGTCCTTCCTTGTAGGATAACTCCTTCAGAGTTTTCAGTAGTGTTGCAGAAGGGACTGAGGCATTACTGTCACTTCCTCTGTTATGAGTGGGGCTATGCATCAGTTAAGCAGTGCTGACAGTTTCCTTGATACTGTGCATGTTGGTGAGAGTTGAGTGTCACCTTTGATTGAAAGGTGGTGTCTGGACATCTATGTGTGATCCTTCATTGATTTCACATTTTTTTTGTTGTTGTTGTTGTTTGTTTGTTTGGGGGGGCTCATAATTTATATGTTGTGCTTGGCTATTATACATTTCTTTCTGTCCAGATAGATTTAAATATCTGAAACAGGAGCTATTGTAGTGTTGTTTTTGTTTGTTGTTTTACGAATACTGTTCTGTTTTTTTTCCCCCACTGGATAATTGCCTCCAAAATGGACAGAGAATGTTTTACCAGTTCTTAAAACTTCTTTTAATCAGGCATCCATGAGAAGATGTTCACTCTCACTAGTCATCAGGGATGTGCAAATGAAAACTACAGTGAGGTATTATTTCATACTGACTAGGGAGCTAGAGTCAAAAAGTCTGATGACTTAGTGTTGGGTTTCTTTTTCTTACTCTGAACAGTTCCTGTACATGAACTTTTCAGACAAGTATATTGCATTTCTAAAGGAATGTTGTGTCATTGCAAGTCACATGTAATTCAATAGCTTTAGTTGCCTATATTTAAAAAGCAACAAATAAATAAAATAAATTTTCATAATATATTTCCCCATCATTCTAAACTTAAAATCATTTTGATAAGATGTTTTCATTCTTGGGGCTGAGAACGTGGCGTAGTGGTAGATTGCTCGCCTAGCATGCATGAAGCTCTAGGTTCAATTCCTTGGTACCACATACACAGAAAAGGCCAGAAGTGGTGCTGTGGTTCAAGTGGCAGAGCGCTAGCCTTGAGCAAAAAGTATCCAAGGACCGTGCCAAGGCCCTGAGTTCAAGCCCCAGGACTGGCAAAAAAATAATAAATTTAAAAAAAAGATGTTTTAATTCTTATTTTTAAACTAAGTCTTCATAATCCTATGGGTATAATGCAATTGAAATACATTTTTTTCTTATGTTAGTACTGGGGCTTGGGTGCCTACATACTGTCCCTTAGTTCTTTTTTGCAAACCTAGTGCTCTACCAGTTGAGCCACAGCCCCACTTCTGGCATTTTGCTGGTTAGTTGGAGAAAAGAGTCTCTTGGATTTATCTACCGAGGCTGGCTTTGAACCATGACATTCAGATCTCAGCCTCCTGAGTAGTTAGAATTATAGGCATGAGCAATGGTGCCTGGTTCAAAACACATTTGGCAGGGTTGTGTGCTCTGTAGATAAACTTTAAAGTGGAAAAGTAAAGTCACATACTTAGGCTTACTTATAAGTTTTACAATAATTGACTTAGCACCAGCTTTTAAGTTTAAATTAGAATTTTAGTTACTTGCTCCCTCCATATTATAAGTATTGGTGCTATACTACAGGATATAACAGCTCTGAAGAATATCCTCTTTAGGTACCCTTAACTATGTATGCTGGCATTACTGTGTGATGCCAGATCACTTCTTAAAGAAATGCATTTTCTTTAACTGCTTTAATATGATCTTTCTCATCTGTTTTCCTTATCTCCTTCTGTGTGTTTGTGTGACATTTCTTCTTTTTTTTCCATATATTTTTATTGTAATTAATAGAAGGGTTACATGATATTTGCCAGATAGATGGTGCATTAAAACATTTCTTCTTAAATGCAATATGCTTAGATTTTTAAAGAAAAGTCTGGTAGCAAATGCTGGCAAGGTTATGGAGAAATTGTAACTGTCACAAGCTGTTGGTAGGAATTAAAAATGGCATGACTACTTTGGACACAGTTATCACTTCTTTGAATTTTTTTTGTGTGTGTGTGTGTGTGTGTGTGTGTGTGTGCATGTGTGCACAAGTGCACATACCTGAGTGTGTATGTGCATTTGTGTGCATGTGTACATGCTACTCCTGGGACTTGAACTCAGGACCTGGGCACTGTCCCTGTACTTCTTTTGGCTAGTGCTCTACCACTTGAGCTAGAACTCTACTTCCAACATTTTTGGTAGACTTTGTGCCATAATCCTTAGATCTCAGCCTCCTAAGGTCCACCAGCACTCAGCAGTTTCTTAAAATTTTAAATGTTTAACTACCCTTTGATTTAGAAGTTTCACTCTCATAAAATTTTGAACATAAACATTTATAGTAGCATTACTCATAATCAAAAGTTAAAAACAATTCAGTTGTCTGTCAGGTAATGATTAAGTAAACAATATGTGGTAGATCACATTATGAAATACTGTTCAGTCATGAAAAGGAATGAGATGCAAATATAGCTGCAGTGTGACAAACCTTGAAAACATTATGCTGCGTGAAAGAGGCCAGTCACCCCATTTATATGCAACTGTCCAGAATAGCCAAATCTTTAGGACTAAAAATAGATTAGTAGTTGCTTAGGACTGCTAGAATAGAAAGGTGATAAAGAATTCCTTCCTGCAGAAGGGTGTTTCCAAGTCACTTCATTGTGCCATCACAGACAAGTTTTATGAAGTGATAAAATTTTTCTGCACTAGTGGTAATGGTTGTGCAACTGTGAATTACTACGTTGTATACTGTAAGTGTGTGAATTGTATGTTCACTTCTGTTTTATAGACTCCTGAAGTGTATGCACCCCACTTTGGATATCACTCTTTGACTGCATGATAGAAAGCCTTCTGTCATCCACTGGGGTGTGTGGCAGCACCAGTAGAGAGTATTTCTAGTCACTTCACCATCACAGAGGGGTCCAAGTAGCAAATGATGGCAATTATTGATGGCCCCACAATCTCATTTCATAATTACTGCTAGAATCTGCCCTGTATGGGGGCCAGGAGTTTGGCCTAGTGGTTGAGTGCTTGCCTAGCATGCACAAAGACCCGGGTTCGATTCCTCGGTACCATATACATAGAAAAAAGCCGGAAATGGTGCTGAGGCTCAAGTGGTAGAGCTCTAGCCTTGAGAAAGCCCAAGACAATGCTCAGGCCCTGAGCTCAAGCCCAGGACTGGCAAAAAAAAAAAAAAAAAAAAGAAACTGCTCTGTATGTATGTGTGACTCTGCAGAGAGAAAGGAAAGATCCTATACCCAGCTGCAGTACATTAAGCTCTATTTTTTTCCAGTCCTGGGCTTGAGCTAAGGTCCTGAGCACTGTCCTTGGGCTTTCTCAAGGCTAGAGCTCTACCACTTGAGCCTCAGCACCATTTCCAGCTTTTTTCTATGTATGTGGTACTGAGGATTGAACCCAGGTCTTCGTGCATGCTAAGCAAGCACTCTACCACTAGGCCAAACTCCCAGCCCCATTAAGCTCTATTTTTATGAACAGCTTTGACTGACAATATAAGCATAAATCACCAACTGAAAGTTGAGGCACTAGAAGCAGGGAGAAAAATTAACCTGCACAAACATACATTTGGGTATATTCTCTTTTTTTTCCCATTTGGGTATATTCTTGATGTCCAAGATTTTAAAACAATTATATATCAAATTAAGGCACTTCATTGTTTTTACTCAGTATTTTCCTTTGTTTGTTGAATCTTCTTGATCCTTTGTGCCATTTATTGTGTTTGCAGACAGTCATCAGTTTGGATATTAGTGCATTTGAGTAACTGGTTCTTGGAAAAGATAGTATGTAATTACAACATATAAAATTTTCATGTACTGTGAACTGAACTGTAGAGCAAGGTTTGTTATGCTCTTGTCCCGTTCTGGGATTCTTCACAAGGGTTTCTTGATCATCATGTTCATCTTGAAAGGTTAAATGGAGTATTTTAAATTTCCTGGCTCCATTTGAAATGTACAAAGAACACAACATTGCATTTACTTGTTTTTTTGGTGCAGTCATGTATCATTAACAATTTATTGTGGCACGTCAAGCCATGAAACAGGGCATGTCTTCCGCGTATTTCTCTGGCAGACAAAGGTACAGAGTTTATGTATTGAGTTAAAGGAAATGAGAGTTTCTCAGGAAGGATAAGTAGAAAGAAATTTGGCTTTGGTTATAATATATGCCTTTAAAATGTGGTGAAATAAGTTTAAAAGATTCTTTATTAAATTCTTACTTCTATTAATTAATTTCTACACTATAAATTATCAGAGATTTCTGCCAGCTAAAGACAGTTAAGTGATCAAGTGGAGAATAGGATACATTACACAGTCCTAAAAATAAATTATTATTACACTATTGACAGTTTCCCTCTTTGTTTAAAAAGAGCTCTTTTGCTAGTTTAAAACCTGTGCTCTAACATGTCTCATTTCTTCCTTGAGAAAGGATAAGACAATACATCATAAAACAAAATTTATTAACCCCTTTAAAAATGTAGCTTTTATGATTACATTTTAATATTTCAGAAGTCATAAAGTTTTAACCTTACATTCCTGTTTAAATGATCCTGAAGTTTTTGGTATTCTTATTTATTAGAAATAATGTCATTTCAAGGTTAAAGTTTAGAGACAAAACAGAAAGCACATAACTGTGACTTGTATAGCACATTGTATTTGAAAGAGTCTGTGTCAAATCTATAAATACATTAACTTTGTTTCCAATCAACTGTTATGAACTTTGGGAGTATGGTAGAGAGAAAAGGAAGAATATTGTACTTACTGTATGCTGAAAATACAAAGCACATGTACTCCCTTTGCTTCATTGAACAGCATAAAGCTATAGAACAAGTCATTATAAGGGTCTTAAGTAAACAGTATCCTAACAGCTAATGTAGGTATCAAGTTGCACCATCTTCTTTTCATTTTTGAAAGCACAAAGCAAAAATGCCCCTAATGTTGGAGAGCTGCTGATGCTGCCATTGTAGAAATCAGATAGGACAGGACCCCTGGTTACTGACAGCATGGTCAGACTCCAGCCAATTAAACCCTGAACCTCAAAGCTGTTTACCAAAGCAGGCTTTCTGTCAGGGGCAGTTAATACTGGAACTGTTTTCTTGGCACAAAGTGCACATCTGAACATTTAAATCCAGATATGTTAACAGATGTCTCTTGAGGAACAGCATCATAAAACCAGATTTCACTTGAGTGAGGAAAATACTTTTTCCATCATTTTTTATTTTTCACTTGGAGATTACATTTCACTTTAGACGACAGCCCATGGACTGTGATTAGAAGGTAGAATTGGTACGTCCTGTCAATGTGCAGTGAGCACATGCATTTCCAACGAAAGTGATACCATTGCCTCCGAGAATGTGGCATGCTAATGAAACTGGCCATTATTTCTATCCTCTCTCTTGACTTTCAGGCCTCTTTCCCACAAATGTCTGACACACTGTGAATTTGCCTTCTCCTTTAGGATTCTACACAAATGTATTTTGGCATCTGGGCAAGGCTTTTTCCCGAGAATTTAGTGTGAAATAACTTATCTATTGGATGATTTCTCCTCTGGGCATAGATGGAATAAAATGAATGATGCACTTTTAGGTTTCTCTCACATCCTTATGTTAGATCATATAGCTATTATTCATAATCTCTGTAACAGTAACTTAATACCACCTGCTGAATAACAGATATTAGTGACATCATCCTTTCATATGCCTTTAGTATTTCCAAATTTCTCTGCAACAAATATACATAAAGATTTTTACTCAGACACATAGTAGTAGTTGAAAAGAAACATTATTTGATCAGTAGAAGTTCCTAGAAAATGCCTAAGAATAAATTGCTAAATATTTCTTTATTCATTTTTCGCTGCAAAAATCCTTCCTTACTACACATTATAGGTTACAAATACATGACATGCAGTTGCCTATTGGTATCCTTGAGGGACTGGTTTCCAGATCTTCATGTACTGAGTAGATTGCTCAAGCTCTCTTAAAATAATGGGGTACTGTTTTTCATATAAGTTACACATTTGAGGGAGCAGTATTGAGTTTGAACTTAGGACCTTATACTTTCTAGGCAGGCCACTCTATCACTTGAGTCATTCCCTCAGCCCCCTTTTTTTTTCTTTTTTGATTATTTGTTTGTGCCAGTATTGAGGCTTAAACTCAGGGCCTGGCTCTGTCCTTCGAGCTTTTATACTCAAGGCTAGCATTTTGCCATTTGAGCCATAGCTCTACTTCTGTTTTTGTTTTTGTTGTTTTGTGGTTTATTGGAGATGGAGTCTTATAGACTTTCCTGCTTGGGTTGACTCTGACCTGTGATCCTTAAATCTCAGCTTCCAGAGTAGCTAAGACTATATGCATGAGCCACCAGCACAGAGTGCTTGTGTTAGTATTATTATTATTATTATTTGCCAGTCCTGGGCTTGAGCTCAGGGCCTGAGCACTGTCCTTGGACTTTCTCAAGGCTAGGGCTCTACTACTTGAGCCTCAGTACCACTTCCAGCTGTTCTTTTTTTAATGTATGTGGCACCGAGGAGTTGAACCCGGGTCTTCGTGCATGCTAGACAAGCACTCTACCACTAGGTCAAACTCCTGGCCCATGCTTGTATTATTTTTGAGATAAGATTTATGTCCAGGAAAGCCTAGACCATAATTCTCCTGTTCATGCTTCCCATGTAGCTGGGATGACATGTAGATGCCACTGTGGCCAACTTTTAATTGATTGAGATGCAGATTTTATGAAATCTGTCAGACCTGTGCTAGAAATGAAGTTTTCTTCAAGTAGCTGGGGTTATAGGCATGAGCCAAACTTTTTTAGGTGTATACTCTTAATCTATTTCCTCATCTGCTCAGCCATTGAATTTTTTTTTCTTTGCCAGTCCTGGAACTTGAACCCAGGGCCTGATCACTGTCCTTGGACTAGGGCCAGGGCCAAGGCTAGGGCTCTACCACTTGAGTCACAGCACCACTTCTGGCCTTTTCTATGTATGTGGAACTGAGGAATTAAACCTGGGTCTTGATGCATGCTAGGCAAGCACTCTACGACTAGGCCAAATTCCTGGCCCCATTGAAATTTTTAATAATTTATTTCACACATAAAATTAATTTTTATGCAGTCATCAATATTATTAGAGATCTTTTCCCTTGCAATTATAAATTCATACTCAGCAGTTTAGTATTATAGATTTGTATATCAATAAATTAAGATTTGTATGATGAGTACATAAGGAGATTTTCACTAGATTTAATCTAGGACCTCTCTCTGTTTTACTATTCATGAGGACTTCTAATAAGCACCCATGGAGATGGGGTATTCTAGTTTGTAAATGCTAACTGACCTACCTTCTGTATAAGCTGAATCAACCTTTTGTTGGTGGAGTTCATTTTGCTTATCCAAAAGAACCATTTGCCAAAGGCATAGGCTCAGAGGAAAGAGAAAAAGGGATTTATGTTTGACAGTAGTCTTTGTCTTCTTTAATACCATTTTATTGAATTTTTTGTAAGGTGAAAACTGCTCAGTGAATCTAAGGATACACAAATTAGGCCTAGAGAATCAAGCACATTTCATGTGATAGCAAAGAAGCAGTAAAACTTTATATAATGCAATGTGCTTTTTTTTAATATAGTCTAATTGACATTATCACAAGACACTTTATAGAAAGAATCAATTGCAAGCTTAAAAGTAAAAGGAAATGTTAAGGTGAGATTTAAAGACAGAATATTCTCTAATTGTGCACTTATCTTGCAACTGAGTCATTATCACTATGCCTTAGATGCTGCCATTTTTAAAGGTAGACTGAAGCTTTTCTCTGTAACTCCAGCCTGCCAACGGGAAGAGGAGTGTGCAGTTCCAGTTTTCTCTGGTTCGGGCACTTGGTTAGTCAGACTTGGAGTACAGCAAAATTCCACCTGAATTCTATGCTTCCTAGTTAGCTTTTCAGTTATCCATATCGGCCTTCTGTAAAACACTGAAATTTGGCAAGTAAACCTGATGAAATTTTGGAGACATCATCCATCACTTTTGTTTGCTCCAGAAGTACATCTTTACCTGAGAGCAGTCTGTAGTATCAGGCCAAGAAGGAGATGTGTCACTGAGTAGGATAGTATACTTAAAATAAATTATGACATGCAGTATATTCAGATGGTAGTCATTGTAATTCTAATTATGCAATCCATTCAAGGTGGATAGGTTTTCATAATAACAACTCCAAGAAAAGTATGTATGAGCTAATAATCATACAGAGCTATTGAGTGCCCCGAGTGCATAGACAGGGTAGAATGGATGATAGCAGAATCCATCAGCTTGTCTCCTGTTTTCTTTGTACTCAGTTGCTATAACATTTGATGTGTATTGCAGAATTTTAGATTGCTTAGTGGTTAATAATGTTTCTTTTATCTGAGAGTTCACACTGCTATTATTTCTGGATTTATAATAATTTTGTTCAACTTTCATTCTGTTCAACTTAAATGAAAGAAAATGCCCACATATGGGCCTTCCTTCATCATTTGAGAAGTGTATGTTTTACATGTCAACCTCGGTATATGATATTAATATTATACAGCTTGTGGGGAAGTTTTGGCATTTAGAATAAAATTTCATTCCCTTAATTTCTTTCCTATTTTATTTCAGTTCCTAGATTTCTGCCACATTAATAAATACTACAAAATTTATTAGAATACTCTTCAAGATTACTTTTAGAAATTAGGTTCATATTTAGTCTAAGATCCTTGGCTAACTGGGATTGAACTCAGGGCCTAGGCCCTGTCCCTGAGATCTTTTTACTTGAATCACAGCTCTTTGAGCCACAACTCCATTGACAGCCTTTGTGTGTGTGGGGGGGGTGTGACTAATTGGAAATAAGAATCTTACAGACTTTCCTACCCTGACTGGCTCTGAACCCAGTCCTTAGATCACAGCCTCCT
The DNA here is from genome assembly GCF_031878675.1 of Megascapheus bottae. Taxonomy (NCBI): domain Eukaryota; kingdom Metazoa; phylum Chordata; class Mammalia; order Rodentia; family Geomyidae; genus Megascapheus; species Megascapheus bottae. The sequence goes on from NC_143530.1 coordinate 10,195,005, forward strand.
GAGTAGACAGGATTACAAGTGGTCAAACTGTACATTTTTTCTGTCCTGTTTAAAGTGTTCTCTCTGAGGTTTTCCTCATAGCATTACATTTGGTATAACATATTGTGAGGGGGAGGGGAGAGTGAAGCACACGGTGTACCCCAAATTCATATTCAAGGGATTATCCAGAATTTTCTTTTTGCTCCCAAGTCTAGTATGTGTTCAGGTTGTACTGAAGAAGATATGTGTGAGACTGAAGAAATATAGAGCTTTTTTTTTTTTCCCCTGTCTTAGTTACCCCTATATGCTTTTGTTTGTTTGTTTTGTTGGCTAAGGTTAATTACCTTAGGGAAGTTTAGCCAAGTCCAAATTTACATTTTTAGGTAATAAACTGGTCACGCTTAGGAAAGAACTAGGATTGTACAGTGCATAGCATGTTTATATCCATCCCTAGCAAACCAACCATGGGTAGTTTATTTTCCTATTTGTTCTTTTCCTTTGGATCTTGTCTTCCTGGAAGAAGTCTGTTCAGTAATTTAGATGAATTCCTCTTGATGTTGCTGCCAGAGTTCAAGTATCTGATAATCCTTCCTGCTGTGGTTGGAGGTGATAGACAGCATTGTGGAGGGGGTCATCTCAGACCTACCACTGGCTCAGACTTACCTAGAAAATTGTAAGCACCCTGAAGGTATAGACTTTGTAATACACACTAAAACTTCTTAATGCTAAGCCCCTGACACACTACTATGCATCTTACAATTGCCCCATAAACATTGATAAAATAGAAAGCAGGATATACAATGTAGGTGTGCTACACTTTCTACTGAGCATGAAATCTGGCCAAGTTTCTTTTCATATGGCATTGATGCCAGGACTTTACAGTGTGGGACAGAAGCCCCACAGACAGCAGAGCAGCATTCCCACCCACCCCCAAGACCTTTCCAAGTATTTATCTAATCCTGGCATATCTTGCCTCCTGACTTCTCCAGCAATGCTAGTTTTATGGAGGGACTTAGAATTCCTTAGGTGGAAGGACTATTCAGCGATTCAGTCTGAGCTCCTGCCTTAAAGGCTAGAATGTGTGAAAGACAACCATAAGCCTCTTTTTCCCCCAAATCTCCAGAGTGATGACTATCACACTGCAGCTGCTCCTAGAGACTGCCGTGTGGTTTTTGGACATTGTGTTCCAAAGATCACTAAAATGTCGCTGCTAACTGAATCCCTTTCCTTGTCACTATAGTCAGGGAAGAAAAGCTAGTGACACTTTTCTAAGACACAGTAGGTGTATCCATAGGTCTATCAGTGCTTTCAGGGCCACATAAAAGGTATTGATTTCATGCTGATTTCTATGCAGGGATGGTTCTCTCCCTAGGTCTCTATTGTGTGTGCATGAGTGGGGTGGGGGTGGGGCCTGTCTGAGTGCATGCAGATCTTTCTTTTTCAAATAGTTTGTCTTAAATGGAAAGCATTTCCATTAATTAGGTCATTTACTCTTTTGATTATGCTAAAAATAAGAAGTCTCAGGGAGATAGTTCTCTTATTAGGATGCAATAAGTTTAAAGCACTGTTTAGTTTCTACATAACAGTATTTGTGAAAAATACAAATTTGAGTATTAATAAATCTCGCTGTGAAGTTTACATAATGTAAATTGTCTATGCTATCCCTCTTTAACCTTATGTAGTTTGGATTTTGATGTTTAGAAAGCTTGTATTTCAACGAGATGGCAGGTATGGAAGTAGAGTTGAATATTGCTAACCCTGATACCTTGTGTTCTTTTTTTCAGTTCTGATTTCTGACAATACTGCTAAACCTGAATTTTAATCTAATAATAACAAATGCATATGTATCTCACAGGAATGCTTCTGGAAACATAAATTTTATGGTTTCACTAAAAAGAAACTCGTAATAGTTTCCTTCAATATGTATTGGGTATTTAAGTATTATACTAATAATGGAGAAAACAGAGAGATGATTTAATCATAATTCCTATATTCAGTGAACCTTAAATCTTACGAATTCTAGTCCAAAGGAAAGAAATAAATTGGTGCACAAAACAGTCTGTCCTAAAGACAACAGATTGCCATGAGTAGTCTTTCAGTAATTGTAATACCACCAATAATGTATAGTCTGTCTACTGTCTATTGTCAGTTTAATGAGAAATCCTAGATTATTTTCGGTGGGAATCAGTCACTGGAAATAGCAAAATCATGCATCTTACTGTTTTGATCTCTGTGAATCTGTTGGAATGATGGGTCCTGTGTTGGTGTTGGTCATCACGTACATAGCCAGCAGCCCTCAAACTGCAGAAAAGCTAATAGAAGGACATAATTCCACAATTCTCCCATAAAAAAATAAATGTATGCATGCATGCATGCATCAAGCTCAGAAATCAGAGGGTATGGTAGAGGAAAAATGTATGAAGTAAGTCCAACACAGAAGTTACCTCCCTTCCTTCCATGGTTGGATGCAACCTAAGACCTTGTGCATTTTCTATTCTCAGCCCCAACTAAAGTTTTCATAGAATCAGATGGACTTTGGCTGTACTTGTAAATGGCAAATATATGACCCTTATGGCTAGAGGTGAGAGCTTTGAGATGTGTCAGATTTAGGAAGTGGTGGCAGTCATGTCAGCTTTGGGTAAATTCTTGGGAGGAAGGCTGGAAAGAAGCCCATGTTCCCCTTAGAGGATATTAAAAGGAAAGCCTAGGCATCTGACCTGCTCTCATAAGACCTTCTGGCAATGGATGGGACCATAGTCTTAGTGCTGAAAAGCCAAGAACCTAGCTCCTGTAAAAGGAAAGTAAACACACAGAAAATGATAAATTTGTTGTCCCCGAAAATATGGGCAAAAGGAGTTTTATCCTGTTTTTTTTCATACTTTAAAGTGTTATTTTTTTCTTGAAGGATCCACGGATTGATGGAGCAGGATTTTCTTTTAGCTGCTGTAGCAATATGTTTGATTTTTAGAAAATGGGTTATGTCAGTTCACACCAAGCCACTAAAACCCCAACTCACAGCTGCAGAAATAGCCTAAGGAAGTGACAAATGAGTGTACCTCATCATACCATGATTAGGCTTAGCTTCTTTTAATAATGAGTGTGACTCTACATGGTAAGAGAATAAACTGGCACTTTTACAAAGATATAATCTCCCAGGAATTTTGATGATATTTAAATTTTAATCACTTTATATTTGGAGTTATGAGTAAGCTGGGTATGGCTAAAAATTCTGTCACTTGAGGCCCCAGAACACTGTGTTGACATATGTGACTGCTGACCCAGGAGAGAAGGAATTGTGTGCATTACATGATTCCCATGGGATTCGCAGAGCATGGTATATCTAATTGGATCTACATATTTTACATCTAGGTGTTTTGATTTGTTGTTCTTAGTCCATGAATAAGAATTATCTTGTTTTATTCAGGTTGTCTAAGACTTATATAAAGCTTCCTCTCAGTTTTATGAAAATTGGAAATAGAGATTGAGACCATATAAGGAACGAGAATTCTAAATTTCTATTAATTTCTCCAGTTGTCATCCTAGAATGGCCATAGCCATACTGTATTTACTGGATTTACTCTGGGGCTCACCTTATTTTGTGAGCTAACCTTGTTTACATTATTTTCAATGTGCTGGTGTGCAATTACAGAAAGATTGGAAAGCTGCAAGATTTATTATTTACAGAAGGTGGACAGTCGAGTCTATTGCTTTAGGAAAACACACAGCTCAGAGCAGCAGCCTGTCCAACATTAATGAATCATGGCTATGGCAGTGACCTTGAGAAGTCATCCATCTCATTCATACCGTGTTTCTGCACACCATAGTATCTTGCAACACCCCCCACTTAGGTAGAACAGTCCTGCCTTTCTTGTGTGGGTGAGATGCAGATAAGGAGGGTCCATAGTCTCCCATAGTCCTCCAGCCAGTGCTCATCTGGTAATGCTAAGTGCGTTTAGCATCCATCACAATTACATTGAGTTAATTTTATTCATTGCTGTGTGGTTGGTGGACACTTTCAGGGTTTAAATTTCTCTGTCTTTTGGATAGAACCAAAATTAAAGTCTTGCAAAATAAAGGCTCTCATCTGTGCATGAAGCACAGAACAGTAAATTGTCCCAGGAGGACTGGATCATCTTTCAGTAAACTAATACTGCTGAGATCCATTAAAGCCATGGGGGGCTGCCAAGTACTCACATCCTGCACTCATCAACTTGTTTTTTTGCTGACCACTCAGTCAGTCAGCAAGAGCAATGTGATAAGTCTTGGATGATAAACATAGTTCTGTTGCAGAGACAAAATGGATCACAGCAGAGAAGAGAAACTGTTTCAGATGAGGAGATAAATGCCAAGAGCAAGGTCCTTTTAGACCAGAGCAAGTCCTTTCAGATACACCAGTTTTCTTTTTTATGTGGAAATTGGAAGCAGAAAAAACATATATGTATGTATATGTATATGTATATGTATATATAAAATGTCCCCCAGCACCAGGCCTGTGGCCTTAGCCACCGGCAAGATTGTAAACAGCTCTAGGTAAATCCTTGACTTCAAGGCATGGTAAGGGCAAATTTCAGTACTTGCTTAATAGAGTAGAGACATTTGTTACAATGAAATGCAGATCTGCTGTTGGTGTGAATTTATTGTGCTGCTATAGCATCTTTATTATTTCCTATAAAATACAATCTGATTTAAAAATAACTGGTCCTATGACACTTACAAGGTTGAATCTGATGGGGATGTCCATTGTAGATGAATAGCCCTATATATAATTTATGTCTTTTGTCACTTCTGTGTGGATTCTCTTAGACCTTCTGTAATTAGCAATAAGTTCTAAGGTAAACTGAGAGTGAAAGTACCAAAAAGTCATGTAGGTTAGTGAGTACTATTGATTCTTTAAAATAATTCTATAATAATGACCACGGGAAAGAAGCCAGTGTTTTTTCAAGTCTGATTAATAGCTGGTTTAATTCATAAGCTTAAAGCCCCAAGCAAAGATTCATTTGTTTTCAATTCTGTTTTATGTGTTTTGGAGCATGGAAGCTTGGGTAGTTTATTTAAATGAGGTACATTTATGACTTTTAATATGATTGCCCTCCCATTTACACAGAAAGTAATGTATTATACTCAGAGGCAGGTTCAGTGAGTGATACTGGCCATGAAACAGTAGAAGGTGATAAGGATTTCATACTGGGTGTCACTTCACCACCACCATTGGACTGCCTGAAACAAACTCAAGTATATAATCAGGACCCCAAACCAAGCAGGAAATGTGGTCAAGCTTCATTAGAAACCAGGACAAGGAGTAGAATGGGGTCATGAGCTGTTGTACCTTTTGCTGTCTTCTTAGGGCTGAAGATTCTCTTTTACCATTGGCTTTACTGGCAGACTGTATCTTCTTCAGTGAGAATATGTGGCCAATTATAATTGCCTTTGTTTCACATTTATATTCCTTTTCTCCTAAAGGAATACCCAGCAATGAACTAGAGTCTTGATTTCTAATGTAGAATCTGATTGGCCCAACTCTACCAGGAATTCGGAGAGCTCTGGCCAAGTAGGCAGGTTGGCACAGCACTAGGAAGGTACTCAGCTAAAGTTCTGTTTTTGCCCAAAATATTTGTTAATATTCCTTCTTTCTTTTCATCTGCATCTTTTCTTCAAGTACTACAAATTTTTCCAGACAGGTTAACTTTACAGGGTACAGAAGTAGTGAACATGTTTCAGGCAGAGGAAATGGTGGGATTGTGAAGAGTGGCTATGGAGTTTGAAATTAGAGCCTCAATGGGGAGCAGGTAGACTGGAAATGAGACTCTAGCCAGGAGGCAGGAGATTGTGTTAGGAATCCAGGACTGTATAAGGAAGGCCATTCATGCATTCATATATTGCTATAGCAGGGCTGGTTGTTGAAAGACTTCAAACTGAAACAGATTGGTTTCTGAGAAGTTTGAAGGATGGCCTGTAGAGAAGAAAGAAAGAATGGAGGTAGGTGCATCTTTTGAATGTCACAGGGCAAGTTCTAAATAAGGTCAGAATATTGAAAAAGGAGACATGTTAGAGAAATAGTGTTGGAGCTGTGGGAAGGACTCATTGATTGGCTGTAAAATGAGAAGAAAGAATTGAAAAGCCAAATTTCTACTAGAAAATAGGAAAATGTGATCACATGAGCTAAGTTAGAAGCCAGAGCAGGTATGAGTAAAAGGTGGTGAGGTTGAAATGTATGTGGAACTTGTGCACAGACACAGCTCTTAGCTTAAGCATCTGAGTTTGGTGAGGTCAATACTCCAGCCATGTCTTTACTCAGGACAATGGAGATTATCAGTGAGAAGGATGGAAATAAGTAGAGCCAGCTCTGCATGCCTGCAGTTCACCAGCAGGCTACAGAGGATCCAGCAAACACTCTGTTGTGAGCAGAATTTTATACATAACATTTGGAGTGTTTTTCTTTTTGCTTTTAAGGGAAAGGCAGGAGAGTATCTATAACTTTCATCAGATTAATAGTCCAAGAATCAAGCAACATGTGTAAAAAGCTCTGCTGTTGAGTGTCTTTCTCAAAATGGGCATAAAAATTTATTCCAGAGAGGAAAAAATTTCTTGTTCTTTTTGTAGGTTATGGGATTTGACACAGGATCTTGCTAAAAAGCTCAGGCTAGCTTGGAACTGACTTATGTTGCCTAAGCTAACCACAAATTCACCATTCTCCTGCCTCAGCCTCTGAAATACTGGTATTATAAGTGTGTATCACCATGCCTGTTTTTAATTTTATTCTTTAATATACATGATGCAGATACACAGACAGTATATCAGCAGACAGTGTAGCTGTCGTACCAAGATGGAAATAGGGTTCTTTAGTGAGCTAATGGAAATTGTATGCTTTTGTTTTGTTTGGGAGCTTTTGAATTAAACACAGGGCTTGGTGCATCATAAGGTCTACCATTGAGCTCCACCCACAGCCCAAACTTCCTACTTTTTCTGAGACATACCTGTTCACAAAAGCTGCTGTTGATGCTCTGAGTGAAAAGTGGAAGGGTTTGTAGTTCATATCAGCAATGAGAAAAAGAAACAAAAGTTTCTCAGTGGAATAGAGTCTTCATCCATAGTTAGGACTGCCTGCGAGTAAGGGGCATTTCTGCTGCCCCCTCTGGGGAACTGAAGAAAAAAGGTGTAGGTGTATTTGGAGTTCGGTCACAGATGCTGATCTGAGCTGAGCATTCTAATTGTGGTAAGGGCCAGCCTTGAGCAACAAGGCTAAGCAAGAGCTCAGGCCCAGAGTGCAAGCCACACAACTGGCATAAAACAACAACAAAGGAGAGAAGGAAATTCCTAGACTAATGAATACTGTGGTGCTTCATCACCTGGAACCTAAAGGAGCTAGCACAATCCACACAACTTTTCATTTCTGACCAGTAAGTTGTTGAACACCCTTAAAGAAAGATGTTAAGAAACCCAGGGCCAAATCACCAAGAATCAGTATCTTGTTGCTCCATGTGTTCTGCAACACAAAAAGCTGGCATATCGCTCTGAAGAACCAACATACTAAGAAAAATGAGGAAGAAGTTGCCGAATACACTTAGTTTTTGGCAAGACAATGTTGGAAACTGAAGAAAATGGTCACAAGCAATGCTAAGAGCTACAGGCTGGTCTTCTTTCTGAGAGCTTCATCTTCCAAGTCTGAAGCCAGCCAGAAGAGTTTCTAACAACAACAGTGGAATAAGATAAGACTTAAGGAAAGAAAGTGATTTTTAAAATGACTCCTTATGTCTATGACAATGCAGAACAGGATAGAAAACCTTCATGTGGAGTAAGAGGGCAGTGGTTCTTATCTGTTTTACTGTCGGTGGCTAAAAGCTGAGGACCAAAGGACTGATTTTCACAGGCTATTGTGATATTTTCCCATCATCTTGTCATATGGCCATCACCACCACCACCACCACCCACACCTGGGTATCTACCAACTGGAAAGTATTACAGTGTATTGAGTTTAGTAAGGGTATAAGGAATAAAGAGAAAACATTTTTTCAGACAGGAATCATTTTGTTTTCTATTCATGGTCCAGTTCTTTCAAGGTATTATCTGCAATAACTGTTATAATACCTAGAGTTAGCAACACATCTTTAAACTGTTCTTCGCATTATTAGAATCTAGTTATCCTATCTGCTGATTGATAAAGAAAGCACTACTTGTAGTCTGGGAAGCTTAGAGCTTCCAAAAATTGTACACCTCTGGGCTTCTCGCCTACCTGTGTCTAATAATTTTCTCTATCCAATATTTATCAAACTCTCACTGTATACATGATACCAGATCTAAATGCTGAGTAGCTATAAAGAATTCAACAAGGACCTGACCCCAGAGGAGCTTCTCTTCCCCCTTCATTCAGAGGCAAATCCCTTTGTTGAGCCCCTGTTAGAAGCTATCTTCTGAGTGCTCCTTCCCTGAAAGACACTAATCACTGCACAGTGCCAGGAAGCTGCCACTTCATGTCATGTATCTGTGTATTTCTATCTTAATTCTTTCATGAGTTGCTTCTAGGAAAGGATGGACAAATTAACCGAATTCTACTAATCTTTCCATTATTTTATTTAATGTAAGTTATTGGCCATCCTTGGGGCCAGCTGAGAGAAGCAAATTTTGGAAGGGGAAAGCAAGATCAGCAGGTTTCTGGCCACTGTGGTTCATTAAATCAGAAATCGTTTATCTGCATTAACCCCTTTTTTGAAATGTTCACATTTTTAAATGTGTGGGTGAGGGTTTTCACAGGGTAAGGGTCTTCTTTGTGCACTTCTAAGAAAAACACACCTTGGCCCTTTGAACCTGTATTCATCTTAAAGCCGTGTTACGGTAAATGGGACTCATCAGGCTTTCACAGTTAGTCTGCTACGAGCAGGCTAGTGCGCTTATCTTAACTAGCCAAAGACCAAAGGCAGCAAATTTGCTGTGGCAAACACATAGGAATGCTAGAGGAAGCAGCATATATCATTTGAAGGGATGATTATTCTTACACTCCTCGTGAATGGTCATAAAGCTGAAAGTCATCTTTTTTTCTCAATCTCCTCCAAAGACCTCACAAAATAGATCACCGTTACATTTATCATTCATTTTTATTTTTTTTCACTTGTGTGCTTGTCTAGGAACATTTCAGTGTTTAGGAATTCCCAAAAGATTTGGTTTTTAAAGCAAGTCTTTTTTTTGGGGGGGGGGGTCGGTTGTGGGGTTTGAGCTCTAGGCCTGGATGCTGTCCCTGAGCTCTTCAGTTCAAGGCCAGCATTCTTCCTCTTGAGCCACAGCACCACTTCTGGTTTTCTGGTGGTTAATTAGAAATTAGAGACTCATGGACTTTTTGTGCCCTGGCTGGCTTTGAACCTCGATCCTCAGTTCTCTGCATTCTGAGTAGCCAGGATTACAGGCATGAGCCACCAGCACCCGGCTTTAAGCAAGTCTTAGTTTTATTTTATTTATTTATTTTTTTGCCAGTCGTGGGCTTGAGCTCAGGGCCTGAGCACTGTCCTTGGACTTTCTCAAGGCTAGAGCTCTACCACTTGAGCCTCAGTACCACTTCCGGCTTTTTTCTATGTATGTGGTACCGAGGAATCGAACCCGGGTCTTCATGCATGCTAGGCAAGCACTTTAACCACTAGGCCAAACTCCCGGCCCCTTAGTTTTAATTTTATAAACAAATAATGAATTCTCTTTTGTTAAGAAAGATTGGGCCTTTGTTTTACATGTGTTCTTTGTTCTTATTTGGGTTAAAATGTGGAGTGCATCCATGATGCTTGAGGGTAGAAGGAGGGACAGGTTTTTTATTTTCTTCCAAAATCTCCTTTTGGCACCAGTGGTGGGGAAATGGAGTGGTTCTTTGGTAACTTACAATTAATCTGTAGACAGGAAGAAACTTTCTTTGAAAGGAAGCTGTAAAGCTGTACCTGTGTAGTATTGTAACCAGACTTTTAGGCCACAATGGAGGTGAAGTAGTGGTGCTTATTTTACAGATTTTAATTGTGACTTTTGCTAGAGAAGTAAAAGTCAGATAGAGTGGATTTAAAAAAATTAATTCATTACATTTTGATAAATCAGAATAAGCATCTCTTCCAAGTTTATGAGATTAAATAAGTTAAACACAAGTGGTTGTGCTTCAGTTACTCTTCCCTTGTGAGGATAGTGATAATGCCTGCCTCATAAGTTAAGAGATTTTTTTTTTTTTTGCCAGTTCTGGGCTTGAACACAGGGCCTGAGCACTGTCCTCAGAGCACTTTCTCCAGGCTAGAGCTGTACCACTTGAACCTCAGCACCACTTCTGGCTTTTTTTCTATGTATGTGGTACTGACGAACCTGGCATGCTAGGCAAGCACACTACCACTAGGCTAAACTCCGGCCCAAATTAAGAAATTGTAATGAGATATAAAATAGGTACTTAGTGTCTGTAATCCTAGCTATTCTGGACGCTGAGATCCGAGGATCAAGGTTCAAACCCTGGAGCTTAGCCCAAAGGTTAGGACGGTAGCCTTGAGCTGAAGAGCTCAGGGACAGCACCCAAGCCCAGGGGTAGGGCGGTAGCCTTGAGCTGAAGAGCTTAGGGACAATGCCCAGACTGAGTTCAAGCTCCATGACCCACACACACAAAAAAAAAAGGTGCCTAGTGTGAACTAAAAATACCATAAACGTTAGGTTCCTCTTTAAAATTTGCCATTATTGTATTGTGGACCATCCATCAGTAGCCTTGGTGTTAAAAATATTAGTTTAACCCAAATTTGAAGACACTTTTGAAGACTGGTTTAGTTAACAGTCTCCTCAACATGCTTTGGAAATCTTATTGACATTGGATTGTGACATTAGAAAAGCACTAGCATGTAAAAAAAAATTAAGGCTTGATTCATTTATAAAACACAAAACCTAGTACCTTGCTTTGACAGGACGTTTTTACTCATCAATTGGTTTATTCTTTTTTTATTTCTAGTCTCTGTTATGTTATTATTATTTTCCATTTTATCCTGTTGCATGAGATGAAAGGAAGTAAGGTTAAAGGGTCTACTCAAGGATTGTCTGGGTTTGGTAGCAGAACTAGGCATAGAACCATTTGACTACCCTGTGTGGGCGTAATTTATTATATTGAATTCTTCCAGAGTTAAAGTAACATGTGGCACATCATATTTACTGTCAAGGTCAGCAAGAAGTACTACAGTTTTTATCTTGTGGATTGAATTGCTTAAGTGTTAAATCTAAATACTTTATCATAAATATTTAATGCAAATAACCAATTTCCACTTAATCATAAAGCACAGTTCTTGTTGGTCTGAAAGCATTTGCATGGACAATTACACATCACTTTAATGTATTTTCTGTCTCTTTTTGTGTCCATACAAAAATAACAAGCCACAGATGTGTAATGACATCATTACTGAACCAAAGAAGGGAGCAAAGGAGATCATTTATTGAGCCTAAGATTTAAACTGTTCCCTATCAATTTTAATAATGATTTTCTTAGTATTTTTAGGAAGAAGTTCTTAGGCATAGCTTCAGCTCCAAGATCAAGGACAGTTGACACTCATTCCTACACAATGAGCCCCAAATTTAAACACAGTGTCCTCCAAGTGTCCCTTGGCACCAATGAATGTGATTTTTTTTTTAATGCTACATTACTTTCTCTAGTTCATCCCACTCAGCTCCATTGCATTTTCTCTAATGTTGTGTCCAATTTTAAATGACTTGAATGATGGGCCTTCCATCTTTTACCTGGCCAATGTAACCCCCAAGTGCCCAGGAGCTCATTTCCTGTGACAACTCTACTGTGGCAGACCTGGGAAGGGGTGGCAGAGCGCACAAGGCTTTAATTGTTGCCTAATAGGCTATAGCAACCTGCACATTTTATTAAGAGGGCAGTTAAAATTAGCATTATTATTCCAGAAGATACTTTCATACTGCAGTAAAAATCATGCTGAAAGAATGTCTGATACATAATCTAATTGCACCACTTTCTTAATTTCTTCCCATTACTCCTGGTAATATACTTCTCAAGCCATTTTATTTTCTTCTCTTTGTATTTCCTTTATCTCCTCCTATTCTGCTTTTTTCCCCCCAGAGTATTGATGATAAGTTTAATCCTGCTAATAGAGTTGGAGTATATAACAAGTACAGCTTTCAGATTTGGAGTAATTTTTAACATATAATAAATCCCATGAAAGTAGGTTACTTCTGATTTAAATTTTTTTTTTCAGGGTTGGAGTTGTGGCTCAGTTGGTAGAGTGCTAGACAATGAGAGAAAGCAGCAGGTACTGAGTTCAAGTATCAGTCTCAGACTCAAAAAAGGGGGGTGGCGGATGCAGCTCATTGGGAGAGTGCTTTCCTAGCAAATGAGGCACTAGGTTTTGTGTATGTGTGTATATATGTGTATGAATGTATCTTCATATATATGTATATCTATATACATACGCATAAATATGCTTTGTTTTCCTCTCTTAGATCATTTGCTTCTGTCGTTTCCAGGCCATTTTCTCCTATTACCAAGACTCACATATTTCAATATTATTCTAGGAAGGATCTTTTTTCATAGTAATGATATTTGAGCAACAATGGCATCACCCCATGGTAATTTAATTCTGTTGTATTATAAGCAATTCTCCAACCTGCTGACAGTTGTCACTAGAAGCGTTAGTGCTGGTGTTCTTTTCTTCTGCTACCCTCATCAGATTTTGCTGCCTCATCCCACAACTATACATTGTGATGTCATCCCATCAGCATGTCTTTCCTTTGAGAAAGGAAATACTGCATTTATTCCCCTGGAAATTATTTATATATTGTTCTTTGGGAATAATGTATATGCTTCAGAAATAATTTCACATAAATACTGTCTACTTTGAAGAATAGTGGCATTCTTTTTTTGGGGGGGGGGGCGGTTCATGGGACTTGAATGCTGGCCTAGGCGCTGTCCCTGAGCTCTTTAGCTCAAGGTTACCACCCTACCCTTGAGCCAAGCCCCATTTCCCATTTCCTAGTGGTTAATTTAAGGTAAGAGTCTCAGGTCCTTTTGTGCCTGGGCTGGCTTTGAACTTTGATCCTCAGATCTCAGTCTCCTGAGTATCTAGGATTATAGGCATGAGCCACTGCTTGGTAATAGTGGCATTCTTTTTTTTGCCAGTCCTGGGCTTGAGCTCAGGGCCTGAGCACTGTGCTTGGACTTTCTCAAGGCTAGAGCTCTACCACTTGAGCCTCAGCACCACTTCTGGATTTTTTCTATATGTGTGGTACCAAGGAATCGAACCCGGTCTTCATGCATGCTAGGTAAGCACTTTAACCACTAGGCCAAACTCCCGGCCCAATAGTGGCATTCTTTACACTTGTTTTTGGTAGTCCTGAGGTTTGAGTTCATGGTCTTTTATACTGGCTAGGAAGGTACTCTGCTACTTTAGCCGTAGCCCCAGACCTAAAGAATACCAACAACACTGGTAGTAAACACTGATGAGGGAGAGATTAATGCTTCTTGAGATGAGTCAGTATTCATAGGGATATTACATATATTAAAGAAGATCATTTAGCTTCATGTGAGAAGTTAAAGATTACTCAGGAAAAAAAAGCATTTTCAAGAGTAGAGACCTCCATTGCATGAGAGATGGATACCAGGAGTACTTTGGGAATGACCCATGGTTCAAATATAGGGCACATGATAGAAGCAGATAATAATAGAGCCAGAAAAATGATCCAGACATAAAAGGAAAAGGCTAGTATTCCAGTTATCCAGAGGAACATTGACCATATTCTTTGCTTTTGAAATGTGTGTTTTTATGTATGATTATGGGTGCTATATTGTGATTTAGACTAATGGTTTCCACATTAGATTCTCTGCCTTATTTCAATTAAATCTCTTTAAGGATAGCATTTATCTATTTATCTATTTCTAAAACCCCCTGAATGATTCTGATACAGAATCAGAGTTAAGAACCCTGCTCTAGAGCCCTGACATTTGAACAGGTTCATGGAATGTACCCAAGGAGACCCTCATTAAACTAGGAGAACCTTACACCTCCCTCTGCTCATACTTGCACCCTCATCACCATAGCATTTAAACTTGTTCATATCATTTCTGCATACTTGCAAATGAAAGGAACCCTCTTGACCGAGGTCTCCCTGTAGTTGTCATTCAGATTTTCCATCCTGTCTTTCTCTTCACAGCGAAGCTTGGGGAGGAAAGGGGGGCTCTACTTATGCTGCTGCATTCCAGTTCAGTCTAGACTGAAGCTCCACTTGACTTCCCCATCTTCCCCTGCCTCCCAGGGTCTCACCTTCCCAGACTTTGCATCGAATGAGTAGCTATCCTGATTTCCGCTTTTGCCTGGACTTCCCTTCCATACACACACTTCGTTATTGCATTTATTCCTCATCTTTTACTACTCAGTGGTCACGTGTGGGAAGCCTGTCCCAATCTTCTTATGCCTTCCCATGCTATTAGTGTGGAATTTGTGTAGCATTCACTAATTTGAATTGTGAATTGCACATATTTGTTAAAACAGTGAGCCTTTTAGGATATGTTTCTTATCTAGTGCCTAATAGTCTCAGCATAAGTATTGTCCAATAAGTGCTTAATAAATTATGTGAAATATATTTAATATCTTAGAGTACCTATAATATATTGCTTCCCAGTTATAGAATGTTTAGTGTGTGCCTGGTCTCACACCACCCCCAGTTAAATACTATTATTTTTTTTTCCTTTACAAATGAGGAAACTAAGATTTAAAGAGTTTAGTGAATAAACCAGAACTGAGTTACTCTTTCTAATATTTTAAATGAAACTGATATTTCACACTTAATCAGAATTAGGGGATTTCTTTAATTCAGGCTGTACAAAATGTAAGGAATACATATAATCATTTCAGAATATTTATTTTGTAAGTTGATGGCATTACTAATTCTCTCTGGTATTTGCCAAGGTAATTTTTTTAAAGCTAGGATGTTGTCTAATATCTGTAATTTTGGTAGCCTGTGATGTAGAGGCTCAGCAGTTTATTCTGTTTGAGTATTAAGAGACCAGGTAATTAAAACCAACAGACCTTGCTCCAGCCCCAATGTCCAGCTCTCCCCTCCCACTGAAGAACCCCGGCAGTCAATATTTTGAAGGTTCTTCCTAAGAAACATGCTCTTAAATGGAAAGATTGGTTGATTCAACTCCCCCCTCCTGGCTTTTTTCTCTTTTCCACTAATAAGCAGCATATTGGCCTAAAGAAGGACCAGAGGAAGGAAAAGCAGAGTGGAGATGATGGTTAATCCACTCAGAATTGCCAGGCTCCATGTAATTGAGTTTTCTTTGCCTTCCTTCTTTCCAGAGTTCAGCATGTTAAAGTCATTGAGGGATGCAGTGTTTCTTTAGGCACCAAGACAAGCCGTGATTTTGGTTTCTGCTGTGATCATTTTAATTCAGCTGTGAAGGCTAGACGGCTTCTGCTCTGACAGGGACTCCAGAAAAGAAGCTGCAGTAGTTTGGATGACATGGCTCTCTTTTCTGCTGAGAGTCAAGTACAGAATGGCCTTTTAAATGCCCTTGTCTGTTAGACTGTACATGATATGGGCTGAAAAGCGTTTGTGTGGCAGGAGCGGCCCTGGAAGATAAGGAAAACTGCTGAGAGGAATATGAATGTAACCCAGCTTCAATAGGTCCTAGAATGGAAATGGATGTTGGTGGCACTGGATGAGCAACCATCCTAATCTCCTGGAATATGAGATGGTCAGTTCTAAAACCCGGCCCATCTGGATAGATGGTCATCCTATGTGTTTAACTGAACTTTCCTTAGCATAACAAAAAGGTCACAGTTGGTTGAAGTGACTTCCTATTGCCCTTATTTCTATCTGACTTATTGGATAACCCAGGACAACAAACAATAAACCTGCATATTTCCTCTTGACTCCTGAAACATGCAGTAGAATGGCCTCTGAATTAAAGTTCTCTGCCTACTCCTTCTGCATCTTACATTCCCCATGTCCCATTGTCCTGCTTCCCCTGCCTAGGAGGTTTGTCTTAGTTCTCCCACTCCTGCCTGCTCTCTGTGCTACTGTGATAGCTCAAAGGATGAGGGAGAATGCACGAGAGAAGATGCACACACAGTATATACTCTTTCCTACTTTGGCACTTACATCCCATGGCTCTGCTTAGATGCAGCTGGCTGAGCTAGGGCATTAGGGAGCCTCCAGGGAACCCACAGCTGAACCTATCAGGTCCCCCACAGCAGCTGTTATCTGAAGTGACAGCAGCAAAGGAAGGATGTAGTGCCATGTGCAGGAAGAACACCAGACAGGCCCGTCCCTTCTCCAGAGGATCTAAATCACCCCATCTGCATGTGGAGCTGGTGATTGTGCTGGAGAGTAGGAAGGGGAGGAGATGGTGTTTTTCCATAGTTATCAAGATAAACACAGCAGCTAGGGCTGTCTGTGCAGCTGCTTCAGTGTGAGGATGAGCTGAATTATTTTATTTTTACTCAGTAGGAATTAACACATCCCCCCCTTTTCTTTCAGGGAGAGAGGGGGATCATAGCTAGCAAAACTACTCAGTGATTTGAATCTTTCTGCAGAATGGTGATAATTTATGGGATTGTCTGGACATATCCTTGTTTGGACATTTAATTAGTGAAAAATCAGTTCAGAAGATGGAGAGGCAGACATCTGAATACCTGATAGAAGGAAAGAAAGGTCCAAGGAGCTGATGGAGGAATAGCAATGAGGTGACAGTGTTATTTCAAGACCAGGGGAATAGAGAGTTGTTGCCCTCCAGCTGATGGAGGAGATAGAAATTAGGGGAGGTGGTTTTTATCATCTATTGTATTATTAATAGTCCTAAGAACCAGACAGTTTTAGTGACTACATCTTTGTGGCCATACCAGCTTAGGAGTTCCAAGGTCTCAAACCCCCAGAGTCCTGTAAAAATCTTTGCTTTTGAACCCTTGCTCTATTAGGAAAAACCAAAGGGACAGATATCCTGTTGTATGGTAATGAAGGTGGTGGTAGCAGATTGAATACACTGATTCTCTTTTTTCAGACTAAAACTCCAGTAAAATGATAGTAAAGAAATTTTCTCTTCAGCATAAATATACAAATAAAATGAGAAGAGGAGACAAGGAAAACATGGAAGAGGCTATGAAATAAATGAACAAAAGCCAAATGATGTAGCAGGCTCAAGAAAGCTGAGTGTTAAGATGTTGAATTGCAAAGGTTTAGGAGTTAAGGGCAAGTAGGCAGCTCTGTGGCCATCTGGAACAAGGCCAGTGGGAAAAGGCTGA
The DNA here is from genome assembly GCF_031878675.1 of Megascapheus bottae. Classification (NCBI taxonomy): domain Eukaryota; kingdom Metazoa; phylum Chordata; class Mammalia; order Rodentia; family Geomyidae; genus Megascapheus; species Megascapheus bottae. The sequence continues at coordinate 10,212,227 of NC_143530.1, forward strand.
AATGAGGAAGATGGAGTATGTGATTTTGAAATAATTAAGAGGTCTAGACTTCTCCCCGCACTGCATAGGATATTGCTTATCCCCAGCCTGGTGGTAAACAAATATTAACTAGTGGAGACTGTCCTCCAGATAGAGTGAATGCTATATGCCGAGAGCTGCCCCTACCCTACATGTTTCATCATGTGGCTTCTAGAAGTCTAACAGTCAGGACTTCATCCAGGGTAAGGATTAGAAATATCTTTCTAGGGCCGAGAGTTTGGCCTAGTGGTAGAGTGCTCGCCTAGCATGCATGAAGCCCTGGGTTTGATTCCGGTACCACATACATAGAAATAGCCAGAAGTGGCACGTGGCTCAAGTGGCTGAGTGTTAGCCTTGAGCAAAATTAAAAAAAAAAAAAGTCCAAGGATACTGCCCAGGCCCTGAGTTCAAGCCCCATGACTGGCAAAAATAAATAAATAAACAAACAAACCAGAAAAAAGAGAAATATCTTTCTAGTTAACCTGAGCAGTTTAAGACAGAAGAGCTAAAGAATTTTAGAATAGGGTTTTCCTGACAGTTTGACCTATTTAGGTAACCATGAAGTTGAGGTACAAAGTCCATGGGCATCACCATATTCTCATATTTGCTGTTCAATTTCTAATTTCCTTCCTCACAACTTGACAACCAGACATCTGAGGAAGCTGGTATGAAACATAAAGATCAAAATAAACAAGAAAATATACCAGGACGAGAAAACTTTAAGGAAGGGAAAATGTACTTTCTTTGAGAGGTTAAAGTATTTACAAAAGTTCCAGACCAAGAACAAGAGGCTGTAAAAAGAAGAATCATGGAATTATGAAGTATCATTAGAATCTAACATAGTAAAGCAGAAATGGAAAGTTCAATAGACAACATAGATGGTAAAGTTGAGAGAGTAAATCAAAATGACCAAAAGATGGCATAAGAAAAAATATAAAAATGCAGGGCAAGATTAGATGATTCAATACCTAAAATGAAGAGTTTCATTAAAAAAAAAAACAGCAAAAAATGCAGAGAAATCAATAGTAGCAATTCAAGAAAATTTACCAAAATGGAATTACATGAGTTTCCAACTCTTAAGTGCCTTCTGAATGCCCAGTACAAGAAAATGATTCCCAAATACTAATGACATTGAGGAAAATGTACATGCTTCCAGAGCAAGATATAGTTTTGTTTTGTTTTGCCAGTCCTGGATTGAACTCAGGGCCTGAGCACTGTCCTTGGACTTTCTCAAGGCTAGAGCTCTACCTTGAGCCACAGCACCACTTCTGGCTTTTTCTATGTATGTGATAGTGAGGAATTGAACCCAGGGTTTCATGCATGGCAGGCAAGTATTCTACTACTAGGCCATGCTCCTGACCCAGAGCAAGACCTAATTTTAAGAAAAAGAAAACTAAATTGAATATCATAATATCTTTACAATACAAAGCTAGAAGTCTGACAGGCAATAAAACCAATTCATTCAAACCTCTAAAGGAAAATTATTTCCAGCTTAAAGTTATACTTCCAATCAGACACAACATTCTGTTGAACATACACTCAAAATCTTAAATTTGTAATCTTCAGAAACCATTGTTGGAGAGACATTCCACCAAGATAACAGTCTAGACCATGTAGGAAGAACATGCAATACAGGCACAGGCTATTTAGTACTGGAGTCCCTAAGAAGTGAAGGCACATTGAGGATGACAAGTGTGCACTGACTTAGAGGGCAACTGAACTAACTGAAATGATCTCAGAAATCAAGATGATATCACAAAGAAGAAATCCCTAGATATACCTGATATGTCTGAATGTCTAAGTACAGTCATTTGAGGCAGAATCAGAGGAAGGAACTTAGTGTTGAGCTAAGACAACCCCAAGCAACACAAAAATCTCAACTATTTCTGATTATAATGGAAAAAATCCTGTAGGCAAGTACTCCATATATTACTAATTGTGAATAACATTTACATAATCGTGATGTAAACATAGCCTATTGATCTGACCAAGTTACAGTGTAGTCTAAATTGATAGGAGACGGGTGTATAGGGAAAGGGGAAAGGTAAATCGTGCCTTCTGTAGTTGGAGATTGGTTGATAAAACCTAAAGCCAGAAGATCAAGAAAAAACATTAAAAGCATGTTAATTATAGATGTGAGACAAATCCTAAAATAATGAATTAAAGCAGGTAATAGTGGTTGCCTCTGGGAGGGGAGAAAATAAAGTGTGGAAGATTTTTATCATAAACCTTACAGGCTATTTGACTATTTTTTTTAAAAAACCAAAAACTATGTGAATGTGTAGCTTTATTTTTAAATGTACAAAGAAAAAATAGTTAAGCCAGCTATCTTTTGTTTTAATGAAGAGTCTAAGGGGTCACTGCAGCAGCAGAAGCTATTAGTAATATTACAGAATCTTCTTGTTTGTTTAAAATAGTCTCTCACCAAAGCAAAATGTTTTTGCTTTACATCCATTACATTGTTTTCTGTTCTTGAATTTCTAAAACAAGTATAAGGATTGACATTTTCTTTCTGATCACTGACTTAGCACTAATACTATGCCAGTATAGGATAGGTCATGAATGGTTGACTCTCAAGGAGCTTTGGGGAGGAAAAAAGTATTATTATTATTATTATTTTTTTTTTTTTACCAAATTACCCCACCTCAGAACCTGCTTGCTAATCCACTAACAATATGGATTTCGGACAGGCTTCAAATTAAATTTAGCAGTGCATAGGACTCCTAAAACCAAGTGAACATATGGGGAAAGGACTTTTAAGTTGATTAGGCAGGTTTGAATTTTTTTCTTTCTGCTTAGCTCCTGCTGTAAACACCAGAATCTATAGACCACCAAATAGTACCACTTGGAACATCTTGCTGTTCTCTTTTCCATTTTGTTTGTGTTAATGTTCTATCACATTGAGAGACTTTAGGAGCAAAATCTCTAATACTAGTAGTGCTGAAAAATTAGTGCAGTAATGCTTCATACTGTTTGGAAATTGGAGTTCAGCCTTCTATAGTAACAATTAGTCATACACTTGAACTTTAACCCCAAGGTAGTGCGTTTTACACACACACACACACACACACACACACACACAGACACACACACACACACACCAGTTTAGGCTTCCAGAATTATGTGTTTGTATGTCCTTCCCCCTCTCCAGTTATTGTTTGCATTTCCTGTCTGTTGATGGTAAGTATTGTCATTTAGTCTTCCATTGTTCTATTTAGTACTCTGCTTTTTGTTAATAGCTTTGTACATAATTATGCTGATGCTTGTATTACATGCTAAGTAAATCTCTCCTTCCTTCCTTTCTCCCGCCTTCTTCCTTTTGTTCCTGCTTTTCTCCCTCCTCCTCTCCTTCTACTTTTCCTTCTCCTAGATTTACCCCCTTCCTTTAGGTAGAGGCATTTGAATTTCCCAAGGAGATAAAGAGGGTTCCACATTTTGTGTGATGGATCATGGGTAGAAGGAGGCATATGTAGGTTTTTTTTGTTTGTTTGTTTGTTTTTTAAATGAGTTTGGCTTGTTTTCCCTAAATATATTCTAGTTAATTCTTTAAGGAGCTGATGCCTAGAACATAACTTTTTTTTACATAATTATAAGGAATAGTCAGGCTCCAAAGACCATAGATTCTATTGAGCTTTGAGATCTGTAACCTGAAGATGAATCTATATCACTATCATAAGTGATACTATATGTAGATATAGTGTCTATTTTATGTAATAGATATTTTAATATACATTAGTTAATAAAAACTTTTAAAAAGAATTTTCTTCTTCAAGAGGAAAAATCTAAGAATTACTCCAAGAATATAAGCATGAGACATTCTGAGAAACAGTATCTATTTTATAATATATCCGAACCTATGGTTCAGCTAGTTGTATGTATTGGTTATTAGTTTTCTATGAAGGAAACAATGCCTGCAAAAGCTGCACATGGATGTCCTATGTGCTGTCATCTTTATTTTTCATTCCAGGGCTGGTTTCTCAGGAGGGTAGAGCATGGATCCTTAATCTTTATTCTTTTTTTTATTCTTCTCTAAGTTTTGGCACTTTTTGCCTCTTCTTTTGAGACTTATCTTGGGTGAATCTTATCTTATTTTTCAGAGAATTTAAGAAAAATTCTTAAGTTCTCCTTTGGAAGAGATTCTCTTTCTAAGAAAGTTTCATTTACTAGTGTATATTAATTGTATAAACTCTAGTGGGTGTCAGTGTGCATATATGTGTCGCTATATGATACATTGTATGCATGTCTGTGTATATACACACATACATGCATTCAATTCTAAAAGGAAAGAAAAGTTACTCCCCAGTCCTTTAAGTTTTGTTGCTATGCATAATATAAACCATACCATGATATACCACCATAATACCATGATATATATACACCATGGTGTATACACCATATACACACCATATCCTCCAGCTGAAGAAAAGGCAGTTACCTGGGTCACCATGATACCAAAACAGCCACCAAATGAGTCCTTACAGATGAGTAAGGAAACTAACAAATTTAATTTTCTTCAACTTTTTCTCTAGTGCACTGTTCCATTAGGCTCATTTGTCTATATTCATGAAAATACATAGCCTATTGGATGAATGGAAAAGAGATAATAGAACCATTTTAAAGATAAAACTAGAGGAATTCTTTTCCCCACCCCTAGCATCTTGCGCTAGGAGAGAAGTTAATGGAAAAATGCAAATGTTGAACTTTTAGTAATTTAGTTCTATTTCTTAAAATATACTTTGTGTTTGCTTCAAATATTTTATTGAGTAATAAACTTGGTCAACATTATTCCCTCTTAGGAATTTACTCACATTAGCACAGAAGGAGGAATTGGGTTATTCATATTCTCTCTCCTTCTCCCTCACCTCCTCCATCCCCTTATTCCTTTGCCTTTTTTCTTTCCTTCCCTTCCATGCCTCTTTCTGTCATTCTATTTTTCCTTTTATATATTCTACCTCCATTTATCTTTATAATCCCTTGAAAAATCTCATTCTGAAAATAAGATGAAAAGAAAACTAAACTTAGACAGTATTTCTTCCCATGAAATTCTGTTCCTCCTTTTTCCTTCTGTTCCCCTTCTTAAGAAGACTACATAATTGGAGTTTTAGTTTTGTCCTGCTAAATCTCTATAAAGGATATATGGTATCTGAATCTCAAGCTGATTTGCGTTGTAGCCATGTTCTTAAGACAGAGCTAGTATGCCTTCCCATTTGACCAGTTTTTAAAAATTCTTCCAGGTAACTTTATCCTTCCAGTTTAACAAATGTGTTTGCTACTGGGCAATTATTTCAGTTCTTAATCTGTTGCTTCCTGGCTTCAGGTGTGCTTTTCATGGGGAGAGGTTTTATTTGTGTGTTGAGTCTGTTGGAATGAGACACTGATTATCAGGGGTAGAAGAGAGAAGGAAATCTCCTCCTCCTCCTCCTCCTCCTCCTCCTCCTCCTCCTCCTCCTCCTCCTCCTCCTCCTCCTCCTCCTCCTCGTTATCCTGAAGCTTGAACTCAGGGCATGGGCACTGTCCTTAAGCTTGGGCCACAGCACCATTACTGGCTTTTTCTGGATATGTGGTAACCAAGGAATCGAACCCAGGGCTTCATGCATGCTAGGCAAGCACTCTACCACTAGGCCAAGCTCCCAGCTCCCAGAAAATTACTTCTTCCTTAGCTGTATTTTGTTTTATTTTAGTCTTTGATGTAAAAGCAGGATGTTTCCAGGAAAGACTTCTGAAGTTCATGTTGGTAGATTGGTGTTTCAAGATTAAGTACCAGTGCAAATGGCCCTTCTGTCCTCTCTGCCACCAAGACCAAGGTGGGGCCAAGAGGAGTAAGGAACTTACCTAGATTCCACACTGTATGCATTATGAAGTTCTTTGACCAGCCCAGGTCTCTCTCAGACTTTTTGTTCTCTTTACTGGTTATAGTGAGTTTCACTATAAATGTTTCTGAATTGAGGTTTTTGCCTGTCTTTCTGGCCCATTCCTCACAGGGCTTGGCTTGATTTCTTGTACCTATTTGGTATTTATTTAATCTTGATTAATAGTACATTTACCCAGGATACCTATGAGGACTACTGAGTGGCAAATGTGAAAGTAAAACTTAACTAAGGGCCAGGAGTTTGGCCTAATGGTAGAGTGCTTGCCTATCATGCATGAAGACCCATGTTCAGTTCCTTGGTACCATATACATAGAAAAAGCTGGAAGTGGTGTTGTGGCTCAAGTGGCAGTGCTCTAGCCTTGAGAAAAAGTCCAAGGACAGTGCTAAGGCCATGAGTTCAAGCTCTACGACTGGCAAAAACAAAACCAAAACCAAAAAACAAATAAGTTAAATGAATTTTAGCACTTATATCATTTTCATGTGATTTATTTTTGTGGCACAAATTCTAGTTTTGTAAGTTGTAAATATATTATAGCGAATGTTAGGCTCTGAAATTTTATAGGACAGGAAAAAAAAATGTTCCAGACTCATCTCCCCCCCACTCCATAAAACCAGCAAATACTTAACTCCAGTATTAGAATGGCATTGTTTAGGAAAACACTGAATTTTGATATATTACTAATTACTTTTACCCATCATATGCCCTCTTTACACCAAGTTCTATATAGCATCAATTTCCCTGGAAAACAAGATGACTTCTTGTTTTGTTTGCCCTTCAGGTCAAATAGTGCAGGTGTCCAATGTGATTGCCTTCTTTGTAGGGCTAATGGCCAGAGAGCATGGGCCGGGCTCTTCTCATAGACAGTAGCCTCTGCTTAGGCTGAGCACCATGTTTAACCTTTCCATAATTCTCCCTCTCCCAAATAAGCAAATGCTGCTGGGCCCTTTGCTGAAGTCAGTAGAGGAGAATCTATAGCTCCACAGATCAGCCAGAGGGAAGGTTTTGTAAGAGTAACAAATCTTTCCTGTTGCAACATGCTTTTTCTAGAAGCTTTTTGTCATTCTGGCAGCAAACTGCTTTTCAGTTGCTGCCTTAGCAACAAGACCTGAAGTCACTTCTCTTCTAGTCGGTGGTTTGATTACAAGAGCACTAACACACACAGAACTAGAAGAAAATATTAAAAGCATGGGGACCTGCAGAATGTACCTCCTTCTTGCTAAACAAATTGTTTATATATATTCTCAATGGGAAGATAGAAAATGTCAAATAGTAGTCATGGAAATGGTGAATTCAAATCCCAGGTGTCCTAAAGCTCTAGTTACTAAATGCTGTGGTTCGGGGCTATATGACCTCTTTGGCCACAGTACTTAACAGTTTTTCCATGGCCTTCGAGTTCTCCATGCCAGATGTTAAGGATCCTGTCATGTGCACCAGTCTTGGGCTAATTCTGGTTGTCATTATTCTTTGTTTAACCCAAGAATATAAAAGTTCAGTTTGAGAATAAAATTTCATTTATCAAAGATTAGAAGACTGATGGGGTTTGGCTTTGCTTGATCCCTTGAGAGCCTATTTAAATATTTCTTACCAAATTCAATTCTGTCTCATAGTAGAACTTACAAACAGAGAATAGTACATGACTGAGGCAAAGGTTAAGGATTAACTCTAACTACAGTGGCTTATGATCTACCAGAGTCAAAGACAGAATTCTGGGGAGTTAATGCAGGAATGTGCAATTTGCTAGCGTTCTGGATTTTCACTAATATGTTAAATAAAGATATTTGGCTAGAAGTTATTTCTGGTAGCATCCTGAGATGAAATGGTAGAAAAGTAAGGTATCAGAGGTTGTACCTTTCCACAGCGAATAAGGAATGTAGGGAAATCTCCAAAGCAAAGTATTCCTAGGGCACAGTACTGTGATGCCTCTGTAAGGAAATACGATTTTTCTCCCAGTACATGAGAACTGTAAACTCCCAGGGTTTAAAAAAAAAAAAAACCAGTAAGCCCTTTGTAGGGATGGATAACTGGATCACATGGCCTTGACCAGTCTCCCTAAATTTTGCCTTCTCTGCCAAAGAAGGAAACCAGGAGGGAGAGGGAAAAGGGACATGGGAGGAGGAAGGCCGCTAAATTTTAGTTCCATGTATGGGCAAAAGATTCTTCCTTTGCTTCCTTAAAGACTAAGAGTCAATGCTGATAATACCATTAAGCCAGGAAGTCCATGTTGTCTAAACATCACCTGCTCCCAGGGGCTATAGTGCCCATCCTGTGGCTCCCTAAGAGGGAGAACAGTTTGCTGCCTGTGTGGCTGCTCCTTGGCCTGCCCCCTAGTGAACATACCACTGCAGCAGCCGGTCAGGAATGCTCTCCCAGGTCCCCGGTCTTCTCAGTTGAACCCGAGAATGGTCACCTTCCAGCAATCATCTAATAGTATCCTTCTCTGTCAGAGTAATATTTTTAGATATTTAACTCATTTAAATACCCTATAAAGTTTGTATTCCTGACCCTTCTTCATAGAGGAGGGAACACATCTGAAAGCAGGTAGTGCTAGACTACAAACCTGTCCTGTTGGACTCTAAATCCACACTCTTCCAACACTCTTCTTTGCTTTCTGGTTTTAGCAGGCTGTCTATCCTTGGAAGCTTTAGGCATTAATAGAGACAGAATCTTTCACTCAGAGTCTCACAGCTTTAAGAAACTTCATTACTGAAACATCTTGTTCTGAGTCGTGCATAGGATCCAGATTCTGTCAGTCACTTGAAGACAGCTAGCACAATGAAAGCAAGGAGGTTGGAACCTGACTCTTATACTGGGGCTCATGTGGACATGATCCGCCCTCCTCAGAACCAGCCAGTCTGTTGCCTATCTGCCTTCTGCAGCACCATTTAAGTTTTAATTATCTTCCAACTGTCTGAGCTGCTGTTGAGGACCTCAGAGAGAACAAAGGATTGCTGTTACAGTTTTTATCAGTGGTCCTCTCTAATCACTGATGAAGTCACTTGCTGCCTTTGCCCTTATTACCAGGTTACATCGGGGAGTAACTACACTGGAAAGAGTGCTGAAAAGGAAAAAGTCAATATTGAGCTTTACCGATTTGGTATCTAAAGAAAAGATGGCAAGATTGGGAATGTGGCTTAGTGGTGGAGTGCTTGTATGGCATGGAAGAAGCCCCTGCATTCAACTCCTCAGTAGAGAGAAGAAAAAGAAAAGAAAAAAACTGGAAGTGGTCCTGTGGCTCAAATGACACAATACTAGCCTTGAGTGAAAGAAGTTCAAGGACAGTGCACAAGCCCTGAGTTCAAACCCTAGATGAAATTTTGCTTTATTTTTTTCAAAGATGGTAAAAAGGAAAACCCTATTTTATCCTTATCCCCAGACTATTGTTATCGTTGTTGTTGGGTTATAATAACTCTGTTCTACTTTGGGATGCTTTGTTATAAGTTCTGTTGAGGAAACTTGTCCAAGTCTAGAATGGCATGTCTTCTCACCTCCAACTCATTGTTACCGCTAAGCTGACCAGAGTCTCTGAATTATTTTCTTTTAATTTTATTATCTTTAAATAGCTGTACAAAGGAGTTGCCATTTAACAAAGCAGTTTATAAATACAATGCATCTTGAAGAATGTTAACCCTTTCAATATTCTCACCCATCCTTCCCAACCCACCCTTTCCCTCACTGCTTATTTTTATAGGATATACTTTGAATTTTTGACTGCATTCTTCCTATTTCTCATTTGTGTTATCCCTCTCCCCTTGATGCTATCCCACCCTTTTCAAGCCCCAGTTTCCTGAGTGTTTATTTTGTTGAACTTTGCCTTTGTCTTTCTTAGTAATTGAGTTCTCCCTTGTATCTACTCTATTTTAGCTAATATGTTTATCTACACTTGCTTAACATCCAGGGTATTTACTCATATGTTTATAAGTTCTAGCTTCTACATTCAAGGGAAGATATGCAACCATTGTCTCTCAGGGTCTGAGCTATTTCACTTAACATAATTTTTTCCAGGTCTTAATTTCCCACTAGTCATTGAAGTTAGTCATTAATTGAACCAATAAGACATTTCCCTTCTATAGCTTTACTATAGGAAGGAGGAAGTGCTTGAGAAGAAGGAACCTGCCTTCTTTCTTTTGATGTCATCATCTTAAACATGTGTATTCAGTAAAAAACTTACGCCAGTTTTGTAACTTATGTTTTAATTTTAAAGAAACTTAGAAAGTATTGTGGAAATTGAATAATTAAAGTGGCTGTGAACGTTACATATAGTAAGCTGATCAAGAAGTGTGATATACAGTGGTGAATTGCTAATTTGACCTCAGCATTATGTACAGAGATAACATTATCTTCATATACAGAGAATTTTTTTAATCTCTTGGTGCTTTTCCAACCACATATATTATTTTGTTTATTCTCACAAACACTATCATTAAGGCTGTAAAACATATTCCAGTACAACTTTTTTACACAGGGTAAAATTTAGGAAATAGCTATTATCTAAACTTAGAAAAGTTGATTCCCTATAATGTTTTGAAAAGAAAAACAAAGAAGGAGGGAACTTCCCAGCATCCCCATTGGTCTGTCTAGACTATATTTAACCTTAAGAATCACCCAGGGGAAGGGCCCCATTAGTCACTTCCTGGCTCTTTGTGTATACTGGGAGTGCTATCTTTCTGTTGGTAGCAATTTGACTAGGGAATAGGAAAATGATCTGATCAAATTCCATCAAACTGTGTTCCTGTTCCCTCCAGGGTTGCAGACAACAGCACTCAGTCTGTCATGGCCCTGTGCGGTTGAAAATGCTACCCTGCTTAAGTTACTGTGGGTTTAAAGAAATGGACAAAATTAGATTCAGGCCAGGGTGCCAGATTGAATGCACCCCTTCCCTTCCAGAAGCATCAAGGTTCCCTTGCCATCGGAAAAAGGCCACACAGTCCAAATTACTCAGACCAGTAAGAACTTCTGAATGACCCCACCTAGCTGAGTCCAGTGGAACCAGCCCCTTCTGTTTACTCTGATGGTTGAGGAGATCAGGACCAGCCTTCTGCTTACCCCACAGGTTCTGGTAAGAGGAACGGTTGCTTGATTCTCAGCTCAGGAAGAGTGGTGTCTCCCTGCAGTATGGTTGAGCACACTGACAGCCTGTCCAAGAGATCACATTAATATTAGTTATGAAGATGAGTGATCAGCTCATGTCAAGGAGCAGATGGCCTAATGAGGGATATAGGGAACAACACCATGAGAAGAAACAGGAAGGAAAACAGCTCTTGATACCAAATCCTTAAACATGGTCTCCCTAATGGGAATTTTTAAAATTGATTTTTACCTTATACAGTTAACTTAGAGTTATGAGAAATATAAGGAAATTACTTGAATTAGTGAGCAATGATTAACTCACAAGTAAAATTATATCATCTAAACTGAAAGTTGTTTTACCCACAGTGGGAGGATATTACCAAAACCTTGCTCAGCCTATCAAATCCTAATTGAAGTCTGCTCATTTAACATGCCCTATGTGTATAGTTCCTAATTTGGAAGACCATTATCAGTTAATCTAGTTATTTTTTTCCCGTTTTTTCCTTTGAATTCCAGTAAGACAGTGTATGGCACATTCCTTGTAGAATTGTGAGGCTCTCAGAAGAGTGAGTTTGTCTGTTCATTAACTTGTGAATTGTCAGTCCTGTTGGAGAGCAAAGGGAGCAAGTCACTCTACAGATAATGCTTGTTTGTTGGTGTTGATGCTTCTAGGGAGAAGGGCAGGGCAAACAGGCCTACTGGACAAAACTGCACTGTGTGCAGAGGCAAGATCTGTAGGGCCTAAAGGGAGGCTGCAGAGCAATCTAGGCCCTCTGCAGATCACTTCCCAGCAGTAATTTGGGGGTGAAGGGGCTGGCATAATTATGTAGGGTTAACTTTCTAATGGAACTTAGGAACAGTACTTAAAAGACATGGAGATTTTCAATAAAGAGTACGTATGCATTTTCCCTTTTGAACAGGGAAGCAATAGTGATTTCATGTATTTATCTCCAATGGATAAAATCTTTCATTGATCTGGGACGCATTTGATTTTATTTCGGCTTGTGTACATGTACAGAGATAAGGGTCCCATAAGGGACCATTATAAATGTCTCGTGGGCATATACTTGGACTGACATTCAGTTTGATTTTTCCAGGTACATTCAAGTTTACTTCATTCTCTGGGAAGTGGTATCTCCCTGCATTTGCTCTTTTCCTCTAGCTTTAGTTGGAGCCAGCTGTCCTGGTTACTATGTATTTAAATGATAAACCTGTCCTGCTATTTTTTTTGTTAGTTGGTGGATCTCATTTACAACAAAGTTTCTTTTTTTGTTACCCTCAGGTATATTCGAATAGTTGGGACTCATAACACAGTGAACAAGATCTTTCACATTGTGGCTTTTGAATGTATGTTTACAAACAAAACCTTCACTCTGGAGAAGGGACTGATAGGTAAGTGTTAAAATTGCATTTTGTATATATTCTTATATTTTTGTCTTCAAATACTTTGTTATTCCATTAATTCATCTTTCTCTGCTCTAAGGGCTAGGTAATTTGAATGCCTTATGACTGAGTGACAGAGAAGCAGTAAAAATAATAATTGTAGTAAATGTAAAAGAATGTAAATATTATACTAGTAATTAAAATTGAGATATTTTAATAATTCATCCAGATTTGCAGTGTAGGATTTGCAGAAACTCTCATCCCAGGGGCTTTTCTGGATTTATTAGTAAGTGAGATTGGTAAGACTCCGTATGATATGAATTGGATGCTCATGCTTTGCAGTGCTATAAGGGCATGTTGGCTTTTGATTTGATATGAATGGTTTGCTTAGCTGATTTCATGGACAAGTCAGTCCATTTTTCCGTGCTTAGTCACGTTCACCACAAGAAAAATGCCTGCCTATAATTTAAATAATACCATAGTAACTAAACTGCTGTTGCAAAAAATCAAGTTGCTGGGTAAGAAATTCTCCCTGACTGATCTTTGGGAAGAATATTCTTAATTCTGGGTCAGATATTTGTTTTCTGTGGTGTTTGGTTTGGGTTTTATTTTAGGTAACACTTAGCTGGGTATTGTACATAGCCCATCCCAGGTCTTGATGTTTGAAACAGCATGAGTGGCTTTTCCCTTCAAACTGCTTATTCCCTGTATTTCCTCTTCTCCCTTCTTTTGGCCTGGTTTTTACCCCACTTCAGCAAGAGATCACAGGTGGGCTAGTGAGATCCTTGCCTCTGTGCTTCCACTGCTGCTTCCTTTGAGAAGTAGCTCTGTGTCTAAATGTACCTGCTCAAGGACCCATGAAATTCTGTGCCTTTGGGAAAGGCCTTACTTCTTATGTTTTTCTGAAGTCCTGTCCATATAGGGAATACCCAACCACATTGATATATGTGGTTAAAAACTGGTAGTGATAGAATGGGGAAAATGGGAATTTTTCCAAAATTAAAACTCCAAAAGTAAATTGAAAATTCCATCTTTGAACAGACATCACTAAATTTTCCTAACACCTGTTTCATTTCTAATTATAATCCTTTTTCTTACGGAAATTTGGGAGGGTAATATTAATATAGTAGTAAGAGTGGAAATTCTTTCACTGTGTAAAGAGCTTTTAGAGTTCAGCTAAAATAATTGTTTTGATTTTAACTTTGTTATGGTATAATTTTTAAAATTAGACATCAGTGTTAATTTTTTTGTTGTTACATTTAAGTAATTTGAAAACATGTTTGGAGCACTATGTGGTGTCATCCACCATCTTTTAAAGACTATCTAGGCTGGTGAAAATCAGGCTGTAGACAAGAGTGCTTCTCCTGCTGCCTGGTACTTCTGTAACCTGTGGGGCTTGCTGTGTGTGATTGTATAGCCAGGAGAGGCCTTGCTGAGGAGAGTCTGAGGCACCAAGGTCTTTTTAATCACAAGATGTGTAGCATCATTTCAACTCCATGGGCAGCATTTTTGAACATGTAATATTGAAGGTGCCATTTACTTGTCAGTCTTCTTATTGAGGAAGAACAGGTTTGTGGACACTGTAATTAACCAAGAAACAGGTCTGTCTGGCAGAGAGGCCATTACAAGAATGAAACTCCGAATCAGCTATAGCGTGGAAGGTGGCTGTTGGTGGCATGTTCTGTCCAGGCTAAACCAGTGAGCATTATCAGAGGCCAGAATAGTCTCAGGCATGTCAGATAAGGGAAGAAGGTTGCAGATATTCAAGAAGTATTTTTGTTCCCTGAGCTCTTTTCTATGACATTCACAAGTTTGACTACAAAGAACACTGTAATCATCTCTCTGTCACAGTCCCTCAACCGAATGGGAACAGTGGTGCAGATAGGCAGCTCTGCATGTGCCCTTGCCAACAGATGGCCTGTAGTGGGAACCCCTTGGGTCTTTCTCCAGACCATCTTCATAGCTTAGAGCGCTGTGCAGTGTAGACAGACTGGTGGTGTGAATGTGACCAGTGTAGGGGACAGCTTTATCCTCTGTCTGACATTGCAGCTTTGTTTAGAACACCCTGGGGTTTGAAATTTGGTGGCTAGCTTTCCTTGTTGATTTTTTCATGCCTCTCAGAAATGAATAGTCTGCTAGTGGGGGCTCAGGTATGTCAAGATTTATCAAGAAATGTGTTTGTTTGTTTGTTGATGAAACTGGGTTTCTTGGACTAACCTGATCCCTGGGCTCTAATGATCCTTAGCCTCAATTCCTTAGATAGCTAGGACTGTGAATGCCTCTGAGCACCCAGCTCAGGGGTCACTTTACACTGTAGATTCCCACTTCTTACTCCTTATATATTCTTCCCTGAAAATATGTTTCTACCTTTGGAACTTCTTCCTTTCATAGTCAGGATCCTCTAATTATTCTCCTATATGCCTTAAAAATGACTTTTAAGATATCTGATTTTTTTTTTTTTTTTTGCCAGTCCTGGGCCTTGAAATCAGGGCCTGGGCACTGTCCTTGGGTTTTCTCAAGGCTAGCACTCTACCACTTGAGCCACAGCACCACTTCTGGCTTTTTCTATGTATGTGGTACCGAGGAATTGAACCTGGATCTTCGTGCATGCTAGCCAAGCACTCTACCACTAGGCCAAACTCCTGGCCCAAATAGTAATTCTTTTAAGAATGTTTGGTCATGCATTGGTGGCTCACACTTGTAATCCTAGCTACTCAGATGACAGATCTGAGGATTGTGATTGAAAGCTAGCCTGGGATAGAAGGTTCATGAGACTCTTATGTCAGATTAACCACCAAAAAGACCATAGTTAGGACTACTGCTCAAATGGTAGATCACTAGCCTTTAGCAAAAAAAAAAAAAAAAATCTCAGGAACAGTGCTCAAGACTTGAGTTCAAGCCTTAGGAACACATGCACACACTTATTGCTGATTATTGTTCAATTTTTCCTCATTGTTTCAAACTGGAGTAAGAATATTTGTGTTTCATAGGTTGTTACAGTTCAAGGGGAAAAAAGCAGGGCTGAGACTGTAGCTTGTACAAGTGAAATACCCTGGGTGTGGTCCTCAGCACAATCAAAATGAAACAATTCAGATAAGTTCCATATGCCAATAGTTATTACTTCTTAGGTTCCTTACTACCTAGAGTCCTTTAACTTTCTCCATTTTATTGAATTTGAACAAATTAGATTTTTGTACTGGTTTCTGACAGCCTGGATTTGAGTCTTTGAATGCTAATGGTAATGTTCATCGTTACCTATATGCTAAATCAGATTCAAGCAATTTTGTTAGTACTGCTTCTTCATGAGTAGTGTTAGATGTGTCTACCAATAAGCACAGAAAAGGTAAATACTTGCCTCTCTTGACTATTTCTGCCCATTGATGATTATTTCCTAGATTCATTTTTTCATAATTTGAGATCACAAAATGTTTATATTCCAATTCTGCCATTTTGCCTTTTTTAAAGAACTGCCTATAAAGAATAGCTAAAAACACGGTATTGGAAATATGAACACAATTACTTAGACATAAAAATTTATGACTGTAGACATGTTTTATTACATAGATTAATATGAATATGACATACAAACCCTCAGCCTAATTTTAATTATGTTCTAAAATCTAAGTGCCAGTGGTTGTATATAGAGATTCCCTTTTTGAATACTTGTTTAACATGTCATTTGTAATATGATGTAAAAATCAATGTTAATAAATTCTTTAATAAAAAAATGACATGTGAAAAAAAGAGAGTAGCTAAAACTATCTCCCTAACGAATAGTTAAACATTTCCCTAAGGATTCTGGTGATCCTGAGATTCAGTTTGCCTAGAAAAGGGAGGATAATTGTTAAATTCTTTTATTGATCCCTTTGTAAATGAAGAAGCAGTTCCCTAGCATCCTTCAAAGATGGCCAAAGAGGCTTTTTTGTGGGGCTTCTTAAAGGGAAGTGGATACAAATTTTTTTGAATTTATGGCACAGTACTTTTAGTCATTTGCAGTTATTGCTTTTCTTCAAAATGTCTCATCGTTAGCCTCTTCAAATTGGTTTCAGAGTCCTTTTGATGTAACTTCAGAACATTGGTAGCTCTTTGATTTCTGCCTACATAGTGCACCAGTTCATATTGCATATTTCTTGACTTGATCTGGAATTTTCCATTTATTTTTATTTGTTTGGAAGTGCTGGTATTTGAATTCAGAGCCTCATATTACCTAAGCAGGCATTCTACCACTTTTGTCATAATTCTAGCCCTAAATAGAGATTATTAAACAATCTTTCTTCTCTGTAGTGGGAAATGACATTTAGAAAACTCAGTGAAAGAATGAGAGATAGTCCTTGCTACTGTGTTTGTCACTGTTCCTGGGCATTTCAGTAGTCAGAAGTAGGACATGCGTGCATATATGTTTACTCAGTTATATGTGATACTTATCAGATAGAATATAGTAATGAGTATGTCCTAATTCTTATGCTTCAAATTCAGCTCCTTGTGGGCTTAATTTAATCTTTTGATATTTCTTCTATCTACTTTTCTCCATACTAAAAATCTTGGTTACCAGTGTCATAGCACAATAATTTATTTACTTTAGTTCCATTTGTACAAGATAGTGTTAGGGCAACTGTGACAACAATATCACGAACCATATGATCACTCAAAATAATTTAAGGCTTTTATAGTTACTTTTTTGTCCCTTAGGTCAAATAGTCCACTGGAAGTGTTTAGTAAAATCACTTTAAATTCACTAGAACACACCATACTAGTATATCATTAGGTTCATATGGTAAATTTTCTTCTCTGTATGCAGGGATTGTCTTTGAAATGTTTTTGTTTTATAGCTATGTGAAATACATGGTTTGAAAGTCAAATCTATAAAAGAAAACCCAAGCTTCTATTTTTGTTCCTTCTTCCTGTATAATGTATTTTTTTCTCTTTAGTATATTTGACTATCCTTCCACTTAAAAATGTATTCTTATATATAACTATGTCAGTATTTAATATGTTCAAATATAGATAATGAAGTTTGTTAACATTTCATTTTTATTTATATTAAATATTTTAATATATATACTTGATCTGTAGTAATATTGATACATAGTATATGTTTATACTTTATACCTCCTACCCTTCCTAAATAATTAGCAGTAATACTATATTTGATACAAACTTTTCTCTGTTTTGTTTCTCTGTAGTTATTTCCTTTGCGTGGCAATGTGGTGCTCAGTGTTAGGTATGCCATAGTTTATCCAACCAGCTTACATGGCTCCATAGATGAGACATTTGGGTGTTTGCTCACTTTGGATAGATCCCTAAAAGAGTTTTTACATGATCAAGTTGTGAATGCACATAGAATTTTGCTTAGAATTGCCAAATGTATCTTTATAAAGATGATACCATTTTAAAATTTGCACGGGCATTGTATGGTAAAGACCATTTCCCCACAGCCTTGCCAGTGGAGCCCATTATTGACAAATTCTTGGGGGTTTTGCAAGTTGAATAGGTAAGAAATAATATCTTGTTGCAGTTTTTAACTCTATTCTCATGAGAGGAATTGAGTATATTTTCATATGCTTAAGGACCATTTCCACTTCTTTTTTTCCTCCTTTAAATAGCCTTTCTCTTCTTATGCATCTCATAGATGAATAGAGGATATGCTCTTTGTAAGACCTGGGGGAGCAGTAAACTTCAGCTGATAGTACAGTATGGTACTCATATTAGAGGGATCTAGTTTTCCCTTTTAAGGTCTCCTGGATCTTCTGGGAAATGTCTGTAAGTCCCTCTCCATACTGGTTCTTGGCTCCTTTGGTGTGCATAATAGTATAGAGGATTGAGATAGGCTCAATATCCAGAGGTTTTTCTTTTCTTTTTGCCAGTACTGGGGTTTGAATGTAGGGCCTTGTCTTTGTTCAGCTTTTTGGCTTAGTTGTCACTCTATCACTTGAGTCACAACCCAGCACTGCTTTTTGCTATTTTGGAAACGGAATCTCATAGATGTTTGTACCAGGCTGGCTTAAAGCAGCAGTTCTTTGGATCTCAGCCTCCTGAGTAGCTAGGATTATAGGTATGAGCCACAGAGCTCCACAGTATGCAGGATCTTGACCTGGATAGGAAGATGACTATTCCTATTACTGATCTTAGATTTTTATGTATTACCTGTATGTCTACCAGCATGTGGCTATTAGGCCAGGAAGACCAGTTTCTTTTCTGTTTCTGATTGAATAGGGTTAAACTCAGGGCTTTAGCCTTAGTAGGGAGGTGCTCTACCACTTAAGCTACACCCTTAGCTGTTCAGAATACCTTTTTTAAAAAAATATTATATCTGTAGGTTTATTTCCATACAGTTTCATTAATTCTGTTTTTTAAAAATGTTTATTGTAAAGGTGATATACAGAAAGGTTATAGATAATGAGTTCATTTCCTTTTGAACAGTGTCATCCCTTTCCTCATTCTCTACTAGTTTATCCAACCCAACTTCCCTCTCCCCAAAGTTGTGTAGTTTATCACTGTAGGTAGTTTCTTTCTGGTTAGCAATTGACTTAGAGCATCCTGTACTGGTAGCGTAAGCATAAGAACTCTGTTGCTGAAGCTGTCTGACACTTGACTGTCACCAGTCCTGGAACAAGGCTTTCTGAACAAGATTGCTGGCACCCATTTTATCTGCTGCTCCCATCACTAACAGAAGCTGACAGAATAGAACATGCTCTCTTCCTTCCTCCAACCTTCCAGTCTTCCAGCCATTTCTTTGCCTAATTGAACCAAACGCCAGGCTGGTGAGGGGAGTCTGAGAGCTCCAGTTTGCCAGGATTTAACCTCGAAGATAGAAGAAGGAGAGGGAAAGTCAGAAGATGAAACCAAACAGATGGCTGGCACACAGCCAGAAAGACAGCTGCTTTGTAAAAAGGGGTCCTTCATCCGGAAACCTACCCTCCATTTCAGAGCCCATGAACAACACACCAACTAGGTATGAAAATGAGAACCACTGAGAAAACCACAGAGGCGTGCAGGAAAAACTATTTAGTAGAGTATGAGGAAAATCAAACATATTTTCTTTCCTGGTATATGATAAGACTCGGTGAAAAATGCTGTTTTTGAACTGAGCCTTGAAGAATTCAGTAAATTTTATAGAGCATAACAAAAGTGCTAATTTACGTAGCAACAAAAATAGGTGACACTTATTTCCCTCAGAGGAGCTGAAAGCAGGAAGTAGAAATAGGTAGTCTGGTTGTAACTCTCACTTAAAAGTACTTTGAGATTGTAACAGAATGTTTAGAATGCTGTAAAATTTCTGGGCAAGTAAACAAAGTTGAAAATCTGAGTGGGGGATGACTTCTGGCCTTGTTTGAACTGTGTTTAGGAAAATAAGCTGTCCTGTAGCAGAGAGGGATCAGGGAGCTTACTAGCCTGGGAAGGTGTGAAGATGCCTCCACTGCAGCAAGCTGCTGAGGGCCTGGGTGGAGCTTTCTCTGATAGGCTCCAAGAGGCTGTTTGCTTCCAAGACTCATTTCTCTAACCAGACATTAGCCCAATTCTAATTGTCAGTGAACCTTAACTTCTTCAACTGCTATAAATTACTTGCATAAAGCAGAAATTTTAAAGAGACTGCCAAGTGTATTGTAGGCACTGGGGATAGAAAGAGATGCTGGTGAGTTTCTGCCTTGGTGGTTCAGATGATGTAATAGAGGAGGAAGCCTGAAACACCAGGTGATAAACAAGAAAATAAGCCATGAATTGAGAGGTTTCAGCAGATGCAAGGAGAACACCAAACAGAAGAGGAGCCTAGCCTGAGCTAGACTATGGATATGGCCTGGATAAGAGACAAGGCCTCCTGAAAGTCTCACCAGATTCATTCAGGCCATATCCATAGTCCGTTGGAGTGGGCTGTCTTCTGTAGAGGGCTGTGGAGTGGGATGTGGTTACTTGTAGTATTCACTTTGTATTGTAGACGCATGTAAGTGAATGCCCCACCATAATACAGATAGGATATCGTACAATTTGTCTCTTTTCACAGAGCCCATATGCTCAAAGAAGAATGGGATACAATTGTCACATAGGAGATGCTGTGGGATGATGGTCAGAAAATAACTTCTACACAGGCATTTAGGATCTCCAGTTCAGTGTGTGTCCAGTTATATACATATGGATCCTTTCACTATTTTTTCCATTTTCTGTATTTCTTTTCAGTTAAAAACTCCCTGAAAGGTTTTTTAGTTTTCATTTTATAGATCTTATTCCTATATTTTACAAGACTAAATAATTTGTTTCTTGTTTTCCTTTTAGTAAGGAGTAATGCTATGGTTTTAACTTGGGGTCTCACATTTACTAGGTATATACTCTGTCACTTGTCATGACTTTTGTGTTTTAGTTATTTTTTGGAAAGGGTCTCACAGTTTTGCGTGGAGCCAGCCTTAGGCCACAGACTTCCTACTTGTGTTTTTTAGTAGCTGGTGATAGGTATGTACCCCAGGCCTACCTTATTACTTGAAATGGGATCTCACTAACTTTTTGTTCATACTGCCTTGAACCTTAATCCTCCCACTTCCGTACTGCTCATGATTACAACCATGAGTCACTGTCCCAGCCCTGACATAACTTTTTTTTTTAAACTAATGATGTTCTTGGAGCTACCTATGAGCTTTCTCATTAGGGATACTGAATTAATTAATCGTACTAACTAGTCAAAATAAAGGAAGCACAGCATTAGTGCAGAATAAACTAGCAGATAAATTAAGTAGTTACCCAGACTCGGAAGTAGACTCCTACGAGGCATAAGTATATAGTGAAGGATCAGGTTTGAAGCCAGCCTGGCCAGAAATGCCAGTGAGACTCCATTATCAATTAACCAGCAAAATGCCAGGCTGGAAGTATGACTAAAGTGGTAGAATGCCAGAAGTAAGCAAGAGAGCCAATTAAGAACAAGAGGCACTGAGTCAAGCCTTGGTACCAGCATAAAATAAAACAAAAAAATAGGGTACTAGGGGCAAGGACTTTGGCCTAGTGATAAAGTGCTTGCCTAGCATGCATGAAGACCTGGGTTCTATTCCTGGGTACCACATACGTAGAAAAAGCCAGAAGTGGTGCTGTGGCTCAAGTGGTAGAGCTCTGTCCTTGAGAAAAACCCAAAGACAGTGGTCAGACCTTGAACTCAAGCCCAGGGCTGGAAAAAAAATTAGCAGAAAACAAAACAAAAACCCATTGCCTAATAGGAGAGAATAGAGAACACAGAAACAAATCCACACATGTACTGTCAGTTGGTCTAAGACCAAGGTGTCAAGTGTGTACAATGGGAAAATAAAAGGCAAATATCATGTAACCCTTTTATTAATTATAATAAAAATATATGAAAAAATAAAATAAAAGTCTCTTCAGTAAGTGATGGTAGGAAAATTGAATATCCACATGAAAAAGAATTAAAATGGACTTTTATTTCACACTGTAAACAAAATTCCAACTCAGTTGGATTATATACACATAGCATAAGACCAGAAACTAAAACTACTGAAGGAAACCTAGCATAGGAAAACTACATGATATTGATCTGGATAATGAATTTTTAGATTTAACTCCCAAAATATAGGCAAAAATAGATGACTATAACTACCTCAAATTAAAACACTTTTGCAAAGCAAAAAAATCCATAAAAACAGTTAACACTGTGAAGTATAATATACAGATTGGCCTAAGGTATTTTGCAAGCCATATATCTAACAGGGGAATTAATATCCAAAAAATTTAAGGAACTCAACTCAACACCAAGACTCCCCCACCCCCCCAAAAAAAGAAAACAATCCCAGTTGAAAAAAGAAGCAAATAACCTGAATAGATATTTCACCAAAGAAGACATATAAGCTGACAGATGTGTGAAAACATGCTCAAAATCATAAATCATTAGGGAAATGCAAATTAAAAACACAATACGAAATTGTCTCACACCTGTCAGAATAGCTGTTATCAAAAGATGAAACTTAACAAGTGTTGGCAAGAATGTGGGGAGAAAGGAACCCTTTGCACGCTGTTTGTGGAAATTTAAATTAGAATAGCCATTGTGGAAAGCTATATGTAGGTTTTTCATGAAAGCTAAAAATAGAATTACCAGATGATCCAGAAGTCCCACTTCTGCATATTTCCTAGCAAATTTACTGTGTTTGTCAGAAAGAGGTCTGCAACTCCCATGTTCGTTGCAGCTTTGTTCACAGTAACTAAGATACAGAGTCAACCAAGGGGCCTGTCAACATATGACTAAAGAAAATGCAGCATATAAACACAATAGAATGCTACTTACCTCTAAAGAGGGAGGAAATCCTGTCATCTGTGACTACCTGGATGGAATTGGAGATCATTTTGCTAAGTGAAGTGAACCAAGTATAGAAAAGCAAGCAGCACATATTCTTATTCAATTGAGCATCCAGAAGCTGAGCAGAATGGTGCTTATAGAGACAGGGAGAATAAAACCTGAAAGCTCAGAAAGAACAGGTTTTATTATTGTTGCACAGCATGATAAAAATAGTTGATAGAGTCTTGCAAGGCTAGTTTGCTAATACATGCCCTTGATGCCAGCTACTCGGCAGACAGGGGCAGGAGGGTAAATTTGAGGCCAGCCCTGCCAAAATTAGGTATGCCTTAGCTCAAAAACAAAATACTAACATAAGGGTAGGAGGCCTGACTTAGAAGTGATAGAAAGCTGCCTAGCATATGTAAGGCCGTAGTTCAGTCCTCAGTATCTTTATCTTATACACAAACGCACATGTGCACGTGTACACACATACACACACACATGCACATACACACAAACACATATACAGTATTATACATTTTAAGTTACCAAAAAAAAAATTTCATGCTGGGCATTAGTGGCTCACACCTGTAATCCTAGCTAGTCAGGAGGCTGATATCTGAGGATCATGGTTAAAGTCCAGACAGGAAAGTCTGTGAGACACTTACTCCAATAAAATACTCAGAAAAAGCTGGAAGTGGCACTGTGGCTCAAATGGTAGAGTGCTAGCTTTGAGCAAAAGAATTTCAAAGGTAGCACCTAAGCCCTAAGTTTAAGCCCCAAGATTGGTACCACAAAAAGTAAATTTCAGGGGGCTGGGAGTTTTGCCTAGTGGTTAAAGTGCTTGCCTAGCATGCACGAAGACCCGGGTTCGATTCCTCAGTACCACATACATAGAAAAAAGCCAGAAGTGGTGCTGAGGCTCAAGTGGTAGAGTTCTAGCCTTGAGAAAGTCCAAGGACAGTGCTCAGGCCCTGAGCTCAAGCCCAGGACTGGCAAAAAAAAAAAAAAGTAAATTTCAGGGGCCGGGAGTTTCGCCTAATGGTAGAGTGCTTGCCTAGCATGCACAGAGACCCAGGTTCGCTTTCTCGGTACCACATACATAGAAAAAAATCTGGAAGTGGTGCTGTGACTCAAGTGGTAGAGCACTAGCCTTGAGAAAAAGTCCAAGGACAGTGCTCAAGCCCTGAGTTCAAGCCCCACGACTGGCAAAAAAAAAAAAAGTAAATTTCAAATGTTCACATTGAAAAAAAAGTTAAGTGTTCGAGGAAGAGGATAAGTTAACTCACTTCATTTAATTATTGTGCATTGTGTTCGCAAATTACATATGACTGTATACAGAGATTCCCTTCTTGAACACTTGTTTGTTAAACATGACATTTGGAATACGACATATACTAAAATTTACATCATAAATGGTCAATTTATAGTTTTATAACCCTCACACAATACAGAAATGTGTTCAGTAAAATAAAACGTTTCTGTTTTATCTTGCATCCATCTTGTTATTATTAGAATTGAGTGTTGTTTTATGTTTCTTTGCACCTTCCCCTGTCCCTGTCTCTGCCTATTTCTCTGTGTCTTTCTGTCTCTGTCTCTGCCTCTCCCTCCTTCCTTCCCCCGCCCCAATCAAGGATTACCTCTTCGTATTCTTTGCCAACTTTTCTTTTTGATGGTTTGACATTTGGTATGGACTGTATGGACATTCATTCTTTGCCTTTTCTATATATTACAGCTGTCTCTTCCCAGGCTGTGAGTGACCTTTTTTCTTTGTTTATAATTTCTTTCATGTCAAATGGTTTGAATTTCGAGTTGATTATACCTGTAAATCATGCTTCTACATGTTGTGTCTTGTTTAGAAACTCAACCCCCAGTCCACAATATAAAAATATGCTTTCCTGCAGAGGAAAAATCTCCTGGAGATTTGGGGGTTTTGGGGGGGGAGGATATTGTTGGTGTATAAGTGTGTTTTGGGTCTGAGATAAAGATCTAGCTTTTATTTTTAAAATATGAGAACAATTGTCTTGAAATCTCTAATTCTTCCTTTTCTTCAATGATGTAAAATGAGCATATTATCATAGCCTTACCTCTATTGTAGTTCCGTGTTTTATATTTTGCTATCTTATATTAGAGATATACACTCAGAGTTATTCTTTTTTCCTAACTTTTTAAGGCTATTCTTTCAAATTTTCTTTTCCAGTGAGCTTGAAAATCAGCTTGTCAGGTTTCATCTTAAAATCCTGTTGGCAAAGATGTTACAAAATGAAAATGCATAGTGAGAATGTTGAGAAATGGGCAGTCTCCCATCCTGTGAAGTAAGAATGGTACAAATGTTCTAGAAAACATTTCTATTAAGGGTCTCTACTCCTTGATCTGCTGCTTCTACCTTTAGCAATGTACCCCATGTGTATATGAACATTTCTTCTATATAGATGTTCAACATAGTGCTGTTTATGATAACCTAAAATAAGGACAGTCTATCAGTACCCAACAGCAAAGGCATAATGAAATAAATCATGCCATTCATCTATCAGCCATACATAACTTAGGGAAATGCCCATAATACAGTGTAAAATGTAAGTAGATACCATCTGTATAGCCAGAGTGATGCCAGTCTATGCAAGTTGAAGAAAACTTTATTTAGTTTTATTTTTAAAAATTGATTTGCTGGGACCGGGAGTTTGGCCTAGTGGTAGAGTGCCTGCATAGCAAGCACGAAGACCCGGGTTCGATTCCTCAGTACCACATACATAGAAAAAACCAGAAGTGGTGCAGTGGCTCAGGGTAGAACACTAGCCTTGAGGAAAGCCAAGGACAGTGTTTAGGCCCTGATCTCAAGCCCAGGACTGGCAAAAAAAAAAAAAATTGATTTGCTTTATTGTTATTATAAAGGCAGTGTATAGAAGGATTACAATTATACAAATCAGGTAATGAGTACATTTCCTTTCATACAATATCTTATTTTCCCTCATTCTTTCCCAGTCCCTCCCTCCCTCCGTCTTTACCCATAATTGGTATAGTTCATTTTCATCCATGTCCAGTGAACTCCACTGTTGCACTTTTTTACTTACATTTTGTACTCTCCCCCCACCCTCCCAAAGATATACTCTTGAATATATCATACATAAAGAAAAGAAGGCAGAATCATCAAGTAACAAAAATTTCAAAGATTTTTTTTCATTTTCATATCTTGGAGTTGTTTTCAGTATATGTATCTTATTTTTTAAAAATATGTATTGGCACATACACATTAAACCTTTTTGTTTCTCTCTTAAGAGTATCCTTTTTTGGTCTCACTGTTGGTGACTATCTAGAATCCTGTATGAGTCATCATATCACAGCATCTTTTAGGTCTAATTTCCACATTATCAAAGAGAACACGGGAGTTTGTATCTCTGAGCTTGACTTACCTCACTTAACATGATTAGTTCCAGTTCCATGCATTTCCCATTGTTATATTCTTCCTAATGGCTCTGTAAAATTGCACTGTGTATTGGTACCACATTTTTTGGATCCACTCACCTATTGTGTGGCATCTGGGCTGTTTCCATATCTTGGCTATTGTGAATAGTGCAGCAATGAACATGAATATGCAAATGCAAGATAATTTTTTTTACATTGGGGGAGGTTTAGCATACATTAGTTGTATAATGGGGGAGGGTTCCATTGTGACATTTCCCTACATGCATATAATATATTCTGGGCAACCTCATTCCCATTGTCACTCTCCCCTGTCCGATTCTCCAGTCCCATTCCTCACTTTTAAAATTGACCTAGGAGGTTTCATCATTCTGTTTTCATGCACTAGATTAAATGCCAAGTTCTGAAAGTTAAACATAATATATTTATTTTCTAGGCATATTAATTTGCTGGGACAATCATAAATAGGATGACTAAAGGAACAGAAATTTATTTTCTTACAGTTGTGGAAAGATGGAAGTATAGAATCAAGGTATTGACTTGCTTGCTTTCTCCTAAGGTCTCCTTGGCATGAAGATGGCCAGCTTTTTACTGTGTCCTCACCTGTCCTTGTCTCTGTCTTATTGGATGATCTTCTTATAAGGTTTTTTCATAAGTCAGATTAAGGCCTGTTTCCTTATGACCTGTTTAACTCCATTAAGACTTAAAATGCCCTACCTTTTTGTTTATTGTTTGGTTTGTTCAGATCCTAGGTCTTGAACTCAAGGCCTATGCTCTGACCCGGAGCTTTTTTGTTGTTGTTGTTGTTCAAAGGTAGCACAGTATCACTTGAGTCATAGCTTCACTTCCTGCTTTTTGGTAGTTTTTTTGGAGATGAGTCACATTTTCCTGCATGGGCTGGGTTTAGATCACTTTAGGTCTTTGCCCCCTGAATAACTAGATTACATGTGTGAGCCACAGCCAAAGGCAGACATTAAATAGGAGTTGAACAAATTCTCATTCTAAGGGGTGACAGCTTCAACATGTGGATTCAGAGGAGAGTGCACAATTCAGCCTTAATTGGGTATAAAGTGTCCATATGGAAGCCCATCAGAATGCTAACAGGAAGTGGGCTTATAGATGATTTATTATAATATTTTTCTGCTATACATGTTTTCTTCAGCACATATTATTAATTTTATAATCAGGAAATTTGTGGTTCCTTTTTTACTAAACCTATTTCCTGTGTTGCCTCCTTAAGTAAGAGCTGAGGCAGAGCAGCCAGAGTCAGTCCCAGAACCCTTGTGTGTTCCACATCCCACTAAACTCATCCAAGTCCTCTTTCTGCTGACACAGGGTAATACCTTGATGCCAATTGTACTGGATGAAAAATGTCAAATAAAAAGGGTAGAAGTGCTGGGAGTTTGTCCTAGTGGTCGAGTGCTTGCCTAGCATGCACCAAGACCTGGGTTCGATTATTTGGTACATATACATAGAAAAAGCTGGAAGTGGTGCTGTGGCTCAAGTGGTAGAGCACTAGCCTTGAGGAAAGCCCAAGGACACTGTTCAGGCCCCGAGTTCAAGCCCCAGGATTGGCGAGAAAAAAAAAAAAAGAAAAGGTAGAAGCTATCATCTCAGCTACTTGGTAAGCAGAGATTAAGAGGATGAGGCAGAAAGTTAAAGAGCCCCATCTCACACAAAAAGCTGGCCAAAGCTGGGCCTGATGGAGTATGCTTGGAGTTTTAGCTACACTGGAAGTGTAGTATGTGGATGATAATTTGGGGCCTGCTTTAGGGGAAAAAAAATGATGTTCACTATTAAAAAAAAAAAAAAAAACAGCTAAAGCAGCCAGGTATTTGGGGCTCATTTCTCTGATCCTAAAATAACTGAGATCAGAATTGTGAATCAAGACTAGCCCAAGCAAAGAAGTTTTTGAGATCCTTTCTTAACCAGTAGTTAGGCATGGTGAGGCATGCCTGTCCTCCTAGCTATGTGGGAAGCTGAGATTAGGATGATCACAGTTCCAGACCGGCCCTGGCAGACAAGTCCAGAAAACTCTGTCTCAACAGAAAGAAGGTGGATGGGGTGATGTGTGCCTATCATCCCCAACTATGGCAGGAAGCAAACATAAGAGGATTCTAGTCCAAGTACCTCATTGGGCAGGAAGGAAGACTCTCTCTCACAAATAAACAGTACAAAAAGGCCTGGAGTAATAGTTCAGTGTAGTGCCAAGCAAGTATGAAGACTTGAGTTTAGAACCCAGTACTGCCAAAAAAGGAGGGTGAATAACCAATGCAAAAGGGGTTGAGATGTGACTCAAGTGATAGAGCAGGTTGGTAGCAGATGACCTGAGTTCAGACCTCCATTACCTTCCCCCCCCCAAAAAAAAAGAATATACTGTGCAAAATAATTTTGTATGTGCTATGTGATAATAATGTTGAATAATGACAATCAGGCAGAAGCAACATAAAGCATGTCCTAAGCCAGGCGCCCACTGGCTCAAGACTGTAATCCTAGCTACTCAGGAGGAAGAGATCTGAAGATCACGGTGCAAAGCCAGCCCAGGGAATGAAAGTCCTTGAGATTCTTATCTCCAATTAACCACCAGAAAACCAGAAGTGGTGCTGTCGCTCAAGTGGTAGAGCACTAGCCTTGAGCAGAAGAGCTCAAGGACAGCACCCAGGCCCAGAGTTCAAGCCCCATAACTGACAGTAACAAAAACAAGTCAACAACAACAAAATGTACTGGTTTGTCTGAGGTTGGGAAGAAATGACCCCGAGGGTGGACTAGAGCTTCATTATCCTGTTGTGCTGAGACTTCCCCTGGTATCTGCATGTATCAAAGCTCATTAGACTTTAAAAATTTAAATATATATAGTTTACTGTGTGTCAGTTTTATGTATAGGTCAAGACAGATGTTTAAAATGGGAGGGGATTGGGGAAGAAAGATTCTGGTAGGGGCTGGAGTTTGGCCTAGTAGAAGAGTGCTTTCCTAGCATGCACAAAGACGTAGAAAAAATCCAGAAGCGGTGCCATGGCTCAAGTGGAAAGCCCAAGGATAGTGCTCAGGCCCTGAGTTCAAGGCCAGGACTGGCAAAAAATGAAAAAAAAGAGAAAGAGAGGGGGGGGAGAGGGAGAGGGAGAGGGAGAGAGGAAAAGAAAAGAAAAGAAAGATTGATTCTGGTTTCTGGTAGTCTCTGGGGCTTTACTGCCTCATCATTTATTAAGCTATTGATGCAGGGTGTCTGTGAACCACAGGAAACCATTAGGAACTGGAGGCTGTTTGAGCATACTGCTGTATAAAATATCTGGAGAGGGGATATCACCCAATATGCCTTCCTGCCTCATAATCCTGTGAAACAGGACTTGCGCAGGTCACTGATTTGAATAAAATGAAGTGATTACATGAGAGTGGAAGCCTGGTAGGTGAGCCAGTCTAGGGTGTAGCAATCCTTTTGAATTTATTGGCTCATTAATATTGTGAAGATGGTATGTTTCTTTTATAGCTGCATTAGATACTTACCTTTTTAAGGGTAGGAATCGGTACAGTGCCACAAGAGAGAATGTACTTAAAAATCACAACATTACCTGTGGTAAAATTATCATAAAAACTACCTAGTGCTCAAGCAGGGGATGACTGCAATTCTGCCCCCATAATGACAGGAAATGGTCGTTGGTGAAGTTGTTTTCCATGAAGCTCTGATGAAATCAACTAAAATGGTAATAAAATGGAGTGTAAAAGTGAGGGACTCGAGTGAGATATAAAAGTGCAGAAGGTGGGAGAATGTTCAAATTGGCATCCTTGCGAAATGATTCTGTAAAATACCAAATTCGCGTTGATTGAGTTCTTCATTTTGAACTGTCAGCCCTGCAGGCAGATCCCATGGCTGTCGGAATGAGATCTGCTGTAGGAGCAGTCTCAAACCTGCGGACCACTACTGTTGTGCTAATCATCAGAGTTACAGAGAAATTGGTTTTTGGGACAATTGATAGTTTACAAAGGGCTTGAGCCCAATATTCCTCCTCCTGGCTCAGGGAGCTAGTCACCCTGTGAGAATTATATTGTTCCAGTGATTCTTTGATGAATTAATGTTCACAAGATGCCTGTTATAAAATATTGGAAGCAGCCGTGAGTTTGGCCTAGTGGTTAAAGTGCTTGCTTAGCATACATGAAGACCCTGGTTCGATTCCTTGGTACTACATACATAGAAAAAAGCCAGAAGTGGTGCTGAGGCTCAAGTGGTAGAGCTCTAGCCTTGAGAAAGTCCAGTGCTCAGGCCCTGAGCTCAAGCCCAGGACTGGCAAAAAAAAATATTGGAAGCATAGCTTAGTGAAACCTCAGTGAGCTGTTGGCGGCACACTAAAATATACATGATCAGAGATATTTTTATATTATAGAAATAACTTTTACATTGATACTATGTTCAAACAGCAGATCTGTCTGCTACTCTGCTACTAGTGCAAGCCATAGCCACTTCCCCTTAGTGGGTCACTGCTGTGTACTAGCTGGCCTTCATCACCACCAATCATTCCTACTGTCTTCCACTGCCCAACTCGAGTTAGCTTGTCAGAACATGCCCTTGGCTAAAATCACTGCCCATAGGATAAAGTTCAGAATCTTTATCACATCCTTTATTGTTTAATTCTTGTTGCATTTTATGCATTTGCTTCATTTTGTGCAAATAAATCCCCACCTGGCTTTCTCTGTTCAGCCACACAGGACTTCTTTACACTTGAGAAACCACACCCTTTACGCTTACCATTCTGTCTGAAATGATTCTTCTGTTCTTTTCCTTATTCTCACTGCATCAAGATCCTTTACTTGCTGTTATTCCTTTAAGTTTCATCTTAATGCCACTTCAAAAAAACCTTCTCTGTCTTCTCAGTCCATATAATTTCTTTGATGATAATAGATTTGAGATGTGTCTTTGCTGATACTTATTTTCATTTGTGACTTTACATTTATTTACATGAAGGGACTATGTTTTGTATACTGCTGTATTGAGTATTTAGTGCTTGGAATTCTGGTAATGAATGGATGGATTGATGGATGGATGGGATAATACATTATATTCTGAGGACCAAAAGATCAAAACAAATGTCCATTTCCACTTTGCTGATTTGCTATCTAATAAATAAGATACATAATCTCAAATTTGAGTGAGTAGGCAAATTTATAAATTCAGAATCTGAGTAATAAATATTGATGGTTTCATAAAATCATCTCACAGAAAAGACTCAATCTCTTTAAGCCTCAAATTTCTTTTTTTTTTCTAGCATGCCAATCCTTTATTTTTTAAATTTTATTTTAATGTATAGAGGAGTTACAGTTATATTCGCCAGATAGAAGGTGCATTATTTCTCCCACATTGATACCCCTTCTCATGTTTTTGTCCCCACTTCCCTCCCCTCCACCCACTCCCCTAATCTCTTTTCCCCTCCTATTTCAAATAAACATATATATGATATACCAGGTAACAAAGTCAGATATTGTAACAATATGAAATTAACCAAAGGACAACACGAGAAGAGGGGGAAAAAAAACATAGTACATTAAGAACAACAGTCACTCGTAATTAAGCTTTGTTTCCATATCCTTGAGGTCCATTAATTTGGCCTCATCCTGTATGGCCTTATGTATCCTGGGTTTGAGCTATTGTAATCTTAGCAGAGAGTCCTAGGTTTGTACTAATTATTAAAAATAAAGGAAACCGGGGCCGGGAGCTTGGCCTAGTGGTTAAAGTGCTTGCCTAGCATGCATGAAGGCCCAGGTTCAATTCCTCGGTACCACATATAGAAGCAGGAGAAAACAAGGGAGGGGGTAAAAAAAATAAATAAATAAAAAATAAAGGAAACCATTGGCTATGTAAGCCTCAAATTTCTGTTATAAAAGAAAAAATGAACCTGATGTCCTTTTTTACAATAACTACCCCTTACGTGTATGTTAATCCCACAGGACATAGTATGGCATGCTCAGTAGTTTGTGTAAGGACTTCTCTTTTGCTCTTTATTCTTTGGACTTCACCCTTGCTTACTTTTCTTTTGAATGCCAGATTTAGTTTGTTTCACTTCCTTTAATATACACATAGTCTCATAAAATCTTTAATATTGATAGTTTTGTGTGTGTGTATATATATGTATGTATGTTTAATTTCCAGAATTTTGAAGGTACTAGGGTTTGAACTTAGGGTTTTGTACTCTGTCATCTTGTTTGGCTACCACTTGAGCCATGCCCCCAGCTCTGTTTTTTGCTGATTATTTTGCAGATGTGTCTCATGAATTTCTTTTTTTTCTGCCCAGAATATGCTTCATAGTTAGATCGTTCAGGTATCAGCCTATGTGTAGCTGGAATTACGTGATCTATCAGCTCCTGGCTTCCCAGAAATATTTTTATGTTATGAATCTTATTCCTTTATACATAATTGCATCCCAGTATTACCTAGTAGTCCATCATAAAAATTATGTGTAGTTTTAGCAAGTATAATATAATCCTGCTGCATGCCAGACTCTATACTAAGTATTGTACATTAAATCACATAACCGCCACACTAGCCCTGCAGGTAAGCGCTGCTTTCATTGTCACCTGTTTCATTCACTCATTTCTCTAGCATTGGATGCCTAGGTGACTCCAGCCTCTCACTCTCAAAATCATTGCAGCAGGAGTGTGGCCTAGTGGTAGAGTGCTTGCCTAGCATGCATGAAGCTATGGGTTGATTCCTACGTACCACATACCCAGAAAAGGCTGGAAGCGGTATTGTGACTCCAGTAGTAGAGCACTGGCCTTGAGAAAGTCTGAGGACAGTGCAGAAGCCCTGAGTTCAAGTCCCAGGGCTGGCAAAAGCAACAACAAACTCAACCAACCAACCAAGCAAACAAACAAACAAAAACCATAGCAAAACTGAATTTCTTTTTATCTCTCTCCTCTCTAGGATCTGGTTAAAAAAAGTGAGTCCCTGGGGCTCTGGAGTTTGGCCTAGTGGTAGAGTGCTCGCATAGCATACATAAAGACCCAGGTTTGATACCTCAGTACTACATACATAGAAAAAGCCAGAAGTGGTGGTGAGGCTCAAGTGGTAAAGCTCTAACCTTGAGAAAGCCCAGAGAGGCCCTGAGTTCAAACCCAGGACTGGCAAAAAAAAAAAAAAAAAAAAAAAGTGAGGTCCCTAAGCTAGGAGCATATACATGTCTAATTTTGCCCCAAACTTCCAGATTGCCTTTCTTCATATCTATGCTTTGCCAGGAAGTAGTATGTCACCATTGTTTTAACTGGCCTTCTCTGTTTTTAACTTGCCTTCTCTGTTTCTTAGTCAATTTCGCACCACTATTGCTACTATCCTAATATAAGCCAACACTGTCTTCTCATTTCCCTCGTCCTCTAGAGCGGGCCTTTTCCCTGGCGCCCTAATAGTGATGGGCACTTGCATTCCTAGGACACTTGCTGTATGCACTTGGCACATTTGCTAAATGTTTTTCTTTCTTTTTTCGTTGGTTGTGGGACTTGAACTCTGGGCTTGGGTGTTGTCCCTGAGCTCATCAGCTCAAGGCTACCACCCTACTCCTTGAGCCACAGTGCCACTTCCAGTTTTCTGGTGGTTAATTGAAGAGTCTCACAGACTTTAGTGCCCAGGCTGTCTTTGAACCATGATCTTCAGATCTCAGCCTCCTGAGTAGCTAGGATTATAGGCGTGAGCCATCATGCCTGGCTCTAAATCATTTTTGAACTTACCTGGCACTTACCTGGCTAGTATTTATTTCAGAATTTTATGCCTAACTTCCTGTAATGGGCTTATGAACATCTATGCTTTTTTTTTTTAGGTAATTGTACAAAGGACTTACTATGAAGAATGCAGTTTATGAATGTATCTTGATCATTGGCACTTTTTTTTTTTTTGTGGGTCATGGAGCTTGAACTCTGAGCCTGGGTGCTGTCCCTGAGCTCTTCAGCTCAAGGTTACTGCCCTACCCCTGGAGCCACAGCCTCACTTCCCCTTTTCCAGTGATTAATTGGAGATAAGAATCTCAAAATCTTTAGTGCCTGGGCTGGCTTTGAACCGCAATTCTCACATCTCATCCTCCTGTGTAGCTAGGATTACAGACGTGAGCCAACATGACTGGCATCATCGTCACCTCTTTCAACACTCATTCTTCATTTACCCACCCCTTTCTTCATTCTTCTTAATTTGGTAGGATATGCATTGGATTTTTATCTGCAGTTTACCTTTTTTCTCTTCATTCATGTATCCCTTTCCTCTTGGCCCCATACCACACCTTTTGAGTACCTACTTCCTGTTGTTTTAGTTTGCTAAAATTTGATTTTGTAAAGAATTGGAAAAAAATAGGTAAGTGAAATAAATCATGTTCAGAGAGGCAAAAGATTCATATTTTCCTCTTATACATGGAAGTTAGATTTAGCTTATAAAGTGCTAAGTACACTAGGTGGTATGCAAGTTATACAAATGTATTGATTGAAGTACAGTAGATTCAAGGGTTATCGCCAGTAAACATCTATTCTCCAAGTGTTATTCAAAGAAATTACTGAAGTGACTTTATCAGCTTTCCTTTCTTTTTCTTGGTTTTGCTGGATCAATGTATGATAAGATGTATAATACCTATTTCTTGAACTTAGTATTCTTCAAAGTTCCAAGTATAAAGTATTCTTCAAATTTCGAAGTACAAACATGATGATTTAGGTAGCTCTGTACCTGTGGGTTTCTTACTACACTTCATTGGGTGTATGGTTTAGCCAAGCAAACAATTGGTGTTTGTAGGTCCTCTTCCCTCCACCCCACCCACTTCCTTTGCTATATACAGCTGTAAAGCATTTTTAGCATTACAACATTACATTCATTCATTTGTCTTACTAAATTTTAGCTACAACATTTGATCTATAAGTTGTGTCTAACATTATGGGAAGAAGCTTTCTGACCTGCCCTTTCCTCCCTGATTTCCTGGACTCCCCCAGGGCCACACTGCTCTGTTCTACCCACGCTGCATCTTTGCCTCCCCCCCCCCACTCATTTATGGTACCAGTAGGAAATTGAGTTATTTGAGCCTACACACAAAGAGATTGCTAGAGAGATAGTTTTGGCAAAATTGGAATAGTGCACATAGTGCACAGCATAGGAGGAAGGGGCCCAATTTCTATAAATTTGGTAGGTGGTAGAGGAAAAAGAATTGTCCTTCTGGGGTATAATTTCCTGACTCAGAGATTTGGAAGCAGATACTTGGAAGCAGATGCTAGTTTCAACACAGCAGCTAGTCCATAACCAGTTTGGTTAAATTTAACTTACTTTCGTAAGTTTCTCTGTGTGTGTGTGTGTGTGTGCACGTGTGTGCCAGTCCTGAGGCTTGAACTCAGGGCCTAGGTGCTGTCCTTGAGCTCCTTTTTGCTTAAGACTAGAGCTATATCACTTGAGCCACTTCCAGTTATATATATATATATATATATATATATATATATATATATATATATATATACATATATATATATATTTAATTGGAGATAAGAGTTTCATGGACTTTACTTCCTGGATTGGCTTTGAACTCTGGTCCTTAGATCTCAGCCTCCTAGGTAGCCAGGATTATATCAATCTCTACCAGAACAAAATCAGAATATGTGATGTTACTGTTCAGACAGCCTCCATTCTTCTGAGTATATATTACTTTAAAGCATCATGGTAATTTTCACATCATGTTATTTTTATTTTCAGTTGGCTAAAGACACAGTACATGCAGAGAGCATTATTTGTCAGACAGTAACTGCCTGGCATGCACAGGCTACATAATGGCAATTAAGCTGAGATCCACGGACTGACAAACAAGCTATAAAAGCTAAAAGGCAGGATTTCTTGTGGTAGATGAGTTATAATAATTTTATATCTCAGTGTTTTACATATGGGACATTTTGTATAATAAACAATTATCTGCCTGCTTTTGACATTTCAAAGTTAATTCAAAGAGTTATAAAACTGACACTGTAAACTTCACCTCCCCCAGTGAAATGGCAAGTGGTTGTTGGCCTCCAGAGGTGAGCCCTAATTCTTCCTCACTATGCACTCTGTACCTCTTTACTACCAGTTGGTGTTTCATTGTCTTTGATAAACAAGATAATTGATATAAATGAATGTGATCTTGTAAAATGGTTCCCCAATTGCAGATTTTCAGGCTGGAAGTATAATTTTCCTTATGGCATTTTATTGTTCATCTTTAAATGGATAGATTAGTTAATCTGCTTGCCTTCCAAAGGAAGGCATTAGGTGAGTCACTCCTTATCAGAATCCACAAAAACATTGACTGAAACTAGGACACAGAAAAAATGACTAATGGCCTCATTAACGAGCAAGAGTTTGTGATTTTTGTGTGCGAGGTTTAGGGTTGGAATGGCAAGGAAAGTATCTTGGAGAGAGCAGAAAGCAGACTCTTTAGGAAGAGGAAAAGACAGTGTGCTGAAAGGGGCCATGGCTCAGCTTTCTCTCCCTCCTCCCATCTGCCCAGCCTGGATGTTGATTTCACCCAAGACTGACAGACTGAGGATCCTCAATAAGAAAGCCTGAATGTGCCTTGTTCCTTCTTATTTGTTGAAAAGGTACTACTACCTTGTATCAGAAATTGGTACTCAGCATTTTCAGTTAGAAAGCTAGAATGTCAAGACCTGAGCCAGTGCCATGTAAGTTTGCATCCAGTTGGGAAGTTTGGGTTAGAACTGGCAGCCCTTCTGAAACATTCTCTCCCCTACCCCCCATTGTTTGTGCATATGAATGTTTGTGTCTGTGTATTAGGACAAGAAGGAAGAGTGAATGGAAAGTAGGAACCCACCTAGGAAAAAGTACAAAATGGGAATTTCATGACTTCCTTCAGAGGGAAAATGTTTTGCAACTCTTTACTTACAATCAGTGTTTCAACACAGTATGGATTAGCAGCCCTTTGCTTGGTTGGGGCATTTTAATATTTAGTTTAAAATCCAGTTTATGCTCACTTCAAGAGAAGCTAGTGAGATGAGGTATCTTCCAGGACAGTTGTGCTTGGCGGGGCTATCACACTGTGTCTCACAGATCCAGCACACCAAGGGTGCTTTGCTGTCCGGTTTAATGTCATCTCTTCAGCGAGTGAGCAAGGCAGTGAGCGGTGGGCTGCCCCCTCCCCCTTCCGCTCTGGAAAGGTTAGCCTTTCTTTAGAACAGTACAGGTTTTCCTGCAACATCTGTCAGCTTGGCAACGAGCACACCCCAAGGAAATGATGAGCATTTGAAGACCATCTAAATACTGCAGGGAACCTTTCCTTTCCTCTCTCTCCTGCCTCCCCTCAGGAGGAGCAGGGCAGCCACATGGCATTTTCACTCTCCGTCTCACAGATAAATTATAAGCCCATTTGTATCTGTGATTTCTTTAATGAGTTTTGATTTGCCCCTTCCATTGTATTAGCTCTTGAATCTGAAAGCAGTGCCTTCCTAGAAGGCATCTGTGGGCAGACCCTTTGTGATTAAAAGAGACCCCCTAGCCCCTGTAGTATTAGCCCAAGAGGTTTCCTTGGTCTAATGACTCTGATGATCTTGATCTGATGCAGTAGGTCAGAAATTGCTGTCCCCAGCAAATATCGACCAGAGGAACTGCTTTCTCGGTTATTCCGAAGCCGTCTGCTGCATATTATGCTTGCAGGTGCTAATAGTATTTTGCAGGTCAGTAGAATTGTTATTGGTGCTTCCTTCCTTTACCCCTATCCATTTACAATTATAAGGTGGCACATGAGCCTTAAATGTCTCTCTTCTAGTGTAACACACAGACTTCTGATGCCAGTCCCACCTATCTTTTCACACTTAAGACCCAGTACTATACAGCTGGGAAGGGCCATGTCAGGATTTTGATTCTTTGGAACTGAGAATGCCTTTGTAAACCTCATTGAAATTAGCTGTCCATGGCCATAAGAAGATACGGAGAATGAATTCAAATCCCCATTCTGCCAAAAAAATTTTTTTGCAATTTAAAAAACAAAGACAAAGGGGAAGAAAGGATAGCTTTGAGGTTGAGAAATTACCTGGACTAGTTAAGTAACTTGCTAAGAGATGTTCACAGAACTGCAATTAGCAATCTATGGGCCTAGTTTCCAGGCTATTGCCTGGTAGTTACTCCAGAGGTGTGATGAAAGACAGCTAGAATGCAGAAGTAAGATTCTCCCTAACACACAGATATGAAAATATTTATAATGAATATCATTTTAAACTATCATGCTCATTTTCTGTTTTCCAAAGCACTGAAAACAATAGCAAAGGCTTTACCTTTTATTGTATTTCAGACAAGCCTTTTCCCAGTGTAGTCTGTAAAACTAATGAAGACAATAGCATGATTCCATTTCCTCACTCTAGATTTACTTTGACCTCCAGAAACTAGTGTCAACTGTGTTTTAACAGTGCTAACTTTTACTTCAGAAGCATTAGTGGAATTTTTTCCAGCATACTCCAGACATTTTGTTGTTGTTATTGGTTGTGGTACTTTAATTCGGGGCCTAGGTACTATCCCTGAGCTTTCTTTGCTCAAACAGTCCTCTTATCACTTGGAGCTACAGCTCTATTTCTGATTTTTTGGTGGTTAATTAAAGATAAGAGTCTCTTACTACACCTGGCATTGAACCATGATCATCAGATCTCAATTTCCTGAGTAGCTAGGATTACAGACATGAGCCACAGCATGCCTGGGTTACTCTGGACATTTTTAAGGCTGGGTAGTCCAATTCTCTCAAGACCATTGCTTGCTCAGGATGCATCACCACAGTTACCTAGGAGATTTCCCTGCCCACTCCTGACCTTCCTGGTGCCTCAGACTACAGCTGACAGTTCCTGGAGGAAATTTTTCCTTCAGGTAGCCTATGTGGTTTGACTAAGGGCTCTCAGTTTTGAGCCAGTGTTCTGAAGTTCTGGCCACCTTTCTCTATGTACGTTGAGGCATACTCTCAGACCACATAATCCAGATGGTGTAGAAGGGCTGGAGTGTATGAGAACTAGAGTTATTACTAACCTTTCTACCTCCAAAGGCTGTGGCAGGAAGCCTCTGTCAGAGTGGATTTGGAGGAGCTGATCCGACCAGAGCATGTTCTGTGTAATACCCACAGGTCCAAATAATGTTCGAATACCTCACAGTTGTTAGAGCTGTTAATAAAAATGCAAACTTTATAGTTACTAATGCATTGTAAAGAAACATTAACCAAGCAATTATGATTTGTTTGTGGTTTTAGAACTAACCTGGTGTATACTTGTTAAAGTTTGAACAAAATGTCCAGCTTTTAAAAAAGAAAAGATCCCTTCCTTTCTTCCTTCCTCCCTCCCTCTTTCCCTCCCTCCCTCTCTCTCTCTTTCTTTCTTTTCTTTCTTTGAACTCTGAGTTGGCATCGTCCCTGAGCTCTTCAGCTCAGGATTAGTGCTCTAACACTTGAGCCCCAGCACCACTTCCAGGTTCTGGTGGTTAATTGGAGATAAGAGTATCAGGGACTTAGTGCCTGGACTGACTTTGAATCATGATCCTCAGATCTCAGCCTCCTGAGTAGCTAGGATTTGCAGTCATGAGCCACCAGTGCCTGGGTAAGGGATAATTTTTTAAAAATACCTTCCAAGTTCAATGTGGTTTTTAGTAATTTTCTGTACATGCTGTGTTGAGAAGCCCAACCTGTGGTAATTGGTCTTGGGTGGCAGAATTTTTGTGACCTGACAAACTTTTAAGTGGATATCCTGGAACACTAATTAGTTAATTTCAATATGTTTTACAATATAAGGAAAAAATCATGTAAAATATGTGCTGTTCAAATTCTTTGAGAATTTTCAACTTTGCAAAACCAGTTTCAATGACTATTTGTATGTTGGATATTTTTTTCAGTTACTGGCATAAATTACTTTTCAGTATGTTTAGGGAGCAAATATAGATGATCTTTCTCTGGTAGATAGTCCAGAGAAAAGAAAATCACCCCAATGAGATATTGCCTTATTAGTTCAAGCACATTTGAATGTTTCGACTATCTTTCTGACACCTGAAATGCCTTTGTCCTTAGTTTCAAGGCTGCCATATAGAGATTCCCCCTTGGATACACCGCAGTGCTTGCTGCTGCTAAATAGCTGGTATCCATTCCTTAAGGTTTTTTGAATTGAAGATTTTTCTCAGCTTTCTTCCAGTATTTAAAGTTCAGAGGAAGAAAACTGTAGTTAAAGTAGTCTGGGAATGAGCTTTTGTTCAAAGGCTCTTGTGAGAGAACAGAGTAAATTCACTGATTCTAGGGAACTCGCACAATTGACACCTCACTGCTTACCCCAGTCCACCTCCATCCCTGAGGATAACCTTCTCTGATTTCCGATCTTCTAGAAAGTGGGCCTCAAAAGGTTTCAGAGCTATAACTTCATGATGGTTCCATCTGTTTGGAGTGAAACGCCACATTTGAAGTTTAGAAGAGTCTTGCTCCCTCCTCTCCTTGGCTGAGATAGAGCCCAGCATGAATGGCAAAGCAGAATCTCAAGATTCAGGTAGCCTGACAGGTGCACATCTACGAAAATGGGAGCTAGTATAAGAGTGATCAGAATATGCAGATTAATCCTAGTAGCAACTGATAAAAAGAGAAAATAAATAAAAGGAGAACCTTTGGGGAGGAGGGCGATAGGATCCAACAGGCATTAACCTGTTGTCTTTGTTTCTCTGCCTTCCCATCTTCCCTTTCCCCTGCAAGGCCAGACATGCAAGTGATCATCTCTGAATCTTTTGGGACTGTGTTTGGGTAGCTTCACAGAGGTGACTAGGAAGGTTTTGGAAAGGAGCTATAAAAATGTATGCTACATATAATTGATTTGTGTTTCCTCTTAGACATGTGATGTAATGTATGGTTGAAAAGCAGTTTTCCTTCATCTGATTGATAAAACTAGAAATTGATGTAACTCCACGTGTGTGTTGAGGAGCACGTTTTTTTTTTTTTTTTGCAGTGTTTTGATAGTTTCCAAGAAAGATGGGCTTGTTCTCTAATTAGCTATTGTTCTTTTACAGCTGTTCAGACACAACAGCTGTGGGTATTTTTCCTTTTAGAATAACTTCACAGAAAGCTGGATTGCAGTTGGCTTGGAGGCTTGTGTGATCAGCAACAAGTTCTTGGATTAGCCTGGGCAACCAGCCCCATGGTGTTAGTTAGCCCCCTTCAAAAACAAACTGCAGGACCCTTGAGGAATATGTAAGCAGAACCTTAAGCTAGGAATAACTTTAGTTATCTTTTTTATCAGGAAATAATTTGTATCTGAGTCTTAGCAGTCTATTTAGTAAAATCTATTGTGAGACTATGAAGCAGTTATTTGCTGTGTGAGCCCCTGTGCTGTTAGAAACAATTTTTGTAGTGAAACAGCAAGGGAAGTGTTTACTAAGTCCTCCACAAGCACAGTTTTTGAAGATAACAATCTTCAGTAAGTTGTATATGTTACTTCATTTAAGAAAATCTACTTCCAGTGGGTTTTACCCACCTCTCAAAGGTGATCTCTGGAGACAGTTAAATAACATGTCAGGCTTATCTTTAAATATAGCTGGTACAGGTGGCCCAAAGGTCATGTCCTAGTGTAGTAATACTGCTTTTTAAAAAAATTATGACCCCTGAATTCAATTTCCTGGCAGGCTGTTGGGCATCTCTGGTGCTACATAAGAATGGGGAGCAGTAAAATTATTTTCAGATCTCTTTCTGCCATTCCTTCGTCTGAGCTATTCCAGTATTCACACACTTGGAGAATGTATACACTTTGTTAACATGCAACTTTCTCATTCAGCAGCAGCAAATTAAATTTGTCTGAGCAGAATTGTTGTGTGCA
The DNA here is from genome assembly GCF_031878675.1 of Megascapheus bottae. Classification (NCBI taxonomy): domain Eukaryota; kingdom Metazoa; phylum Chordata; class Mammalia; order Rodentia; family Geomyidae; genus Megascapheus; species Megascapheus bottae. The sequence continues at coordinate 10,254,036 of NC_143530.1, forward strand.
CAGAGGGAGAAAAGTAATTTCTGCCCAGGCAGCTCCCCTTTGGCTTCAGCTCCCAGCATAAACTATTGTAGAAGGCATATAGCTGAAGGGTGGCAGAGGAAACCTAGGACTAGAAAGACACAAGATGCTGGGTTCTGGCAGTACGGGTTTGTAAACAAAGTGACACAAATTGGGGCACAAATTCCAGTGAGACCAGAAAGAGACTGGAAGACTGGAGATGAGACACAAAGCTAAGTCCCATCCAGATGGTGTTTCTAATAAACTTATCAGGAGCATATGAAAGAGGGTAATGAACATTCAGAATAGGGAGTGGCCCCGTCCCTCTGGGAAAGAAAACAGCTTGGCACATTCTTGGGTGGCAGTCAGGTAAAATCACTCCACCAGAATGTATTTACAACCATTAGGCATTGGGCACCTGACTAAACAAGCCAACACTCATGCTTTTAGAAACAAACACCCACAGCCAAAGTAATTCTTTTCAGAAATGGACAGAATAGCCTCAGTACATTAATAAACACAGTGGCAACATTCGGACAAGCTTCTCCTTCCAGGTTCCCTGGATATATCTGGAGCAGATAGATAAAAGACATTTTATAGCCTTTGAAAACCACATTGTACTCTATATATTCCCTTCCCTCTTGCCCTCCAAAATGATGTGTCAAAAATACTTCGTTCTACCATGAGTAACCAAATTTTATACATGTGAGCTAAATTTTCAGAGAAGTTACAAGGACAGATAGAGCTGTGTATGCTGATTACATAGCAACTCTTTTTCCATGAACAAGTTTATTTTCTTTAAATGTTTAGGTCAATACCCAGAGATTGATCAGACTTTATTTTTCTAAGAAAATTTTCACTGGGAAAGCAATATTTTTTTGTTTTATTTGGTATCTTTTAGATCTTTTTAACTTTTGGCAAGTAACTATGATTAGCAAGATAAAGTTCTATAACTTAAAAGTTATAAAACTATAGAACTTAATGGGCATAATTTTCTGAATGTGATTAATTCATTCAGTCCATCTTTATTGAGTCCCTACTCCTTTCATCTACACACACACACACACACACATTTTTTTTTTTTTTTTGCCAGTCCTGGGCTCGAGCTCAGGGCCTGAGCCCTGTCCTTGGACTTTCTCAAGGCTAGAGCTCTACCACTTGAGCCTCAGCACCACTTCCGGCTTTTTTCTATATGTGGTACCGAGGAATCGAACCCGGGTCTTCATGCATGCTAGGCAAGCACTTTAACCTCTAGGCCAAACTCCCGCCCCCCCCCCACATTTATATACATACAAATATATCATGAGAATGTAGCAGTGAAGAAAGAACCTGAATTCTTGTCTTTAGGAAACATTTTCTAAACCTCTAATATTCAGGTTAGGTGAGACAGACATACTGATTTGGATATTAAAAGGTGAGATGGTGCCAGGATGGTTTTCTCATCTTGGTAATTTATACTAAATCATCTTGCACTGAGTCTGTGCCCAGATCCCTGTCCTCTCCTTTACCCTCCCTGGCATCATTTGGTCATTATACTTGTTAATTTGATCCATGATCAAAAAGTAAGAATGAGAATTAAGAAGGTAGTGCTCTTTTGATGTTGTATCCTGTGAAGTGATAATAGAGTTGATTATCAAATTGCTAGCCATTCTAGAAAAAGCTGTTTCTTAAAAAGAAATGTGGAACTTGGGGGTTAATTTCATTAATTTAGGCTGTTTTGGTGTGTGTATGTGGGATGTGTTGGGTTGGCCTCTCTTTGTAGATCTAGACTTTGACTACCAAACATTAACAAATAGCTATATCAAGACCACGATAGAAACAATGGTGTGTTATCATTCAGCACAGAGGATATAAGATTCCTTATTAAGAAAGCAAAAGTCATTGATATAAAATATTCTCTTTTGTAAAAGAGAATACAAAAAATGGAATTCTGAGTTCTGTTCTGGCCTTAGAAGACTGAGGCAGAGACAGATGGAGCATTAGAGGCTAGCTGGGGCTATATAGTGAGAATTTATATCAGAACACAAGAAATAGTAAACAAATTGGTAAATAAGTCTAAATTGTATGGAATAATAAGTGGTATGGGAAATATAAAACAAATATATAAACTAAAATCTTAGATGACAATGACAAGCTGGGAATGTGTTGATTATTATTAAAAATGTTTGTCAGAAGAAATAATTTTTAACTTTAGGCATTGTTAAGTGAGAAATGGTTGTCTGAAAAGTAATTAGTGAAGGAGGAGAAATGGGATATATAATCTCTAAACCAAATCAGTAGAGATAACATATCAGAAATAAAAGAAACTTTTTTGTAAGACAGTATAAAGCCCTTCTTTGCCTCATCTTGAGTACTAGGATTACAGATATGTACCACTATGCCCAACAGAAATTTGCTAGAAAATAAGAACAAAGTGAATAGAAAGCTAAGGGAAACAAAGAAGAAACTTTCTAAATAAAAAGTAAAACTATCCAAATATATTAGTAGCAACAATTTATATAAGCTATGTAAATCTGCTAGTGAAAAGACAAAGGACACTGAATAGTTTTAAGCTTTTGTATGTTATTTATAAGAGCCAAGAAAATAGAAAATAGACTGGTTCTAAGAAAATATTAACCAAGATAAAGGTGCTATAATGATTTAGCATCCAATAATGTAGATGTTAGAGCAAAGGTATTATTAGGAATAAAGAACACCAGTATATAATAATGAAAGCTTTAGTCCATCAGAAAATAAAATTTAAATGACAAATGTGAAGCATGTCTCAAAAATATTTAAAAGAAAAATTGACAGAATTATAAGGCAAACCAGTTTGACAAATTTAGTTTTAGCAGGATATTTTTGATAAAAATCTTCTAGTAATTAGAAAGTATATATGAGCTTAATAACATAATTAATGAGTTTGACTTAACAGACATTTAAAACTATGCAAACCTCAGATTAGAGAATATACATTCTCTCTGGCACAAATGCAGTGTTAATCAGAATTAAGCAAGTACCAAGCCATAAAGCAAAGCTCAAATCCTCTGAAATAATATCCTGTAGACTACATTTAATGCCAGTGTATTTAAAAACTTATAGCACACATTTTTTCATGCAAATACCAATGATGTCTAAGAAATTTTTGAAAAAAAAAGGAGAAAAGAAAGGTTGGGAAGAAAAGGCACTAACTTTAGGAGATTTTAAGATTACCACTAAAACTGTAGTAACTTGTAGGCAAGATAGTCATAAAACAGAAAAGATCTTATAAAAAAAGATGCACATATATAAAGATACTTCACATGTGACTAAAAGTAACAGGTTACCTAGAGGAGGGTAAACTATTAAATGGCTCTTGGGAAACCCTCCAGTCATGGGGTTTGAACTTGGCCTGAGCACTGTCCCTGAGTTCTTCATCTCAAGGCTGTACCACTTGAGCCACAGGCTACTTCCTGTTTTCTGGAGGTTAACTGGAGATGAGTCTTATGGTTTGGTGCCTGGGAGTAGGATAGCTTTGAACCAAGATCCTCCAATCTCAGCCTTCTGAGTAGCTAGGATTACAGGTGTGAGCCATCAGCTCCCCTGCCTATTCTTTTGAGTACAAGATGAAGACTCTGTACCCATCTCACAGTATTCCAAGATAAATTCTGATTAGAAACCTAAACATAAAAAGAAAAATCTGGCAGAGTGCTAGTGGCTCATGCCTGTAATCCTAGCTACACAGGAGGCTAAGATCTGAGGATCACGGTTTGAAGAAAAAGCCAGAAGTGGTATGCAGTGGCCCATGTGGTAGAGTGCTAGCCCTGAGCACAAAGAGGCTCAGCTGCAGCCAGGTCCAGAACCCACCAGAAAAAGAAAAAGAAAAAACCTGAAATTTTCTGGAGAAAATGTAGGCAAATATTAATTTGTGTAGAAAAGAATTTACATGTAAAAAAGGAAATCATAAAGGCAAATATTAAATATTTCAACTCAATATATTGGTATTTTATAATTCAGTTAGAAAAATAATAGGAAATATACAAAAAGATAAAAATAGACAATTTATAGAACAAATGGAAAATAAAAGAATGTTCAGATTTCTCTAACAAAAAGTGAGAAATTGCACCCACATAGATGCATCCTTTCATACTTACTAGTCTGACTTTACCAAGAGTTGATGACTGTGGAGCAATGAGTTGAGTGTGGGGTTACAGTTAAATTTGACAGATAGAAGGTGCATTATTTCTCACCCATTGATACCCCTTCCCATGTTTTTGTCCCCAAGTCCCTCTCCCAGCCCCCTCCCCTAATCTTTTTTCCCCTCCTATTAAGAGTATACTTTTTAAAAAAATAATTACTTTGGTGAACAATTCATTATGATGGAGAGAAGCTGAATGTAATATATCCATACCACTGTAACCAACCGCAGATATAATTTGACTTCTCTCTCTGGGTGTGTATGTACATAAGTATTTATACTGACATGTATAATAGTATGTATTCCTTTAAGAAATTTGTACCCAAAACTCCAAGAGGACATTTGTTTGCAAAGAAACCAGTAGTGATAATTTCAGTGTCCCTCAGCGAAACAGAGATATTTTGGAATACTCACACATTAAAATATCTTGTATAACTTAAATAAATGATTAGTTTTATCATCTGCTGAGTGTTTCTTCATCCTGATTTAATATCTGTGATAGGTATAAATATTGTTCATCAGACAGTCCATTTTTTTCCCCTCCTGGGCTGGACTACTTTTTCTCCCTGCCTAAATCCTTTGAGATTAGGTAGGCCATGTGACTTTCCTTGGCCAATGAAATGTCAGCAAAGTGATGTATGTTACTTTTAAGGAGAAATACTTCTAGAGCCAGTGTTTTGTTCATTCTCTTTCTGCGGCTGTGATTGAGGGAAGGTCAGTATGAATCCTCTTGTCACTAGGATCCCTATGTGATGCCACGGACAGAGGCACCTGGATAATTGAATACAAAATGAGACTGGAAAATAAATATATGTTACATTGAGCCACTGAAGGACTGGGAACTATGTGTTCCTGCAGCATAATCTACCTAGAGTGCTGTTTGCTATCTTAGTTCAATTTACTATGCATCTATTTCCTCTCCAAATTATAGAGCACTGGCTCCTTTCCAGGAGACAATCATAACCAGGACTTACCTCTAAAGTTAGTCATTCACCTCTGTTTTGTTTCAAAGTCATTGGAAACTTCTCTCTGAGCCCCATTTCTGATAGGAAACTGTCCTTAAAGACAATTTTATTACTTTTTTGTTAGCTGCTTTGAAATTAAGCTTCATAGTCAAGGGATTCATCACTAGAAAACCCATTCTCTCCCCCTTTTTCCCTCTTTTCTCTCTTCTTTATTTGTGGATGACCTTCCTCATGCATAGAGAGCAAATCAATTAGTTAGGGATATCAGATGAAGGTTTGAACACAAGCATGTCCAACTTTGGGAAGTAAGTGTATTCCTTAAAAGAGAATTGCAAGATCATTTACTTCACATCATTATGAAGTTAGAAGAGTTTTGATTTGGAGGTATTATTGCTTGCCATCTTTCTTTTCAGAGAATATAATATACTAAAAAGTATAGCAGGTTAACATTATAGCTTTGGGTTTTAAAACATTATATATCTAAAGAAAATATAGATTTTGGCTGAATAGCATAAACATATAGAGAAGGCCCATGGGACTTAAACTGCTCTTATCTTTTATTATGCCTCCCCAGTGTTTTAGAGAGTCCCATCACACTGAGCAACCATCATTTTGTGGGAGCTCTTGACTTTTATAAATGAGCAGGTTGATATGAACTTGAAGTGGAGAGTGAGAAAGAATCAAAACACAGCTGTTTTTCTAAGATACAGCAGTTCATGAACAAAGGAAAAAGCAAGCATATGTGTCTCAGTGCACAGAATAATAAACAAAAAAAAGAAGGAATTGGATTGATGGAGACCAATTGTATTCTGAAAAGCAATTGATACTATGTCCTGAATCACTTTATGTATTCAAAAGCTTTGAATTTATAAATTTTCAACTCAACATATATGTATATATACACATTTATATGCACATATATTTTATATATAGAGAGAGATATAGACATAGATATCTAAAGCTCATTAATTTCAATTGCTGGGCCAGGGTTTTAGCTCAATAGCAGAACTTCTGCTTTAGTATATGGGGCGCCCTAGATTGGATCTCCAGCACTACACATACACACAAATCTTAATTGTTGAGTAGTTTCTCATTTCAGTAATATTCCACAGTGTGTAGTCTCTGTATTTTCTAGGTTATCATGTTTCTTTGTAATAAAATGCTTTAGGACTACTTGCTGCATATGTTTTTGTTTATTCTAACCTTAAGTTCAACTTAAAGAATTCTTTGGCTTCTATCTTAAACAAGATGTTATAGTTTACATTTTATTACTGATTTGAAAAAGTCATAATTTTATTCTGAACATGCTGTTGGGATATATTCACTTCACGTCCTGATGCCAAATATTTTGTTTGGACTCGCAGTTCCCATGGAGAACGTTGCAACAATTGCTGATTGTGCCAGCGTGATTGAAGGAGTCAGTCGGAGCCGAAATGCCTTGCTGAATGGGGACACTAAGAATTATGATTGGGACTCTGGCTACACATGTCACCAGCTGGGGAGTGGTGCGATTGTAGTTCAGCTGGCACAGCCATACATGATTGGGTCAATACGGTAAGATTAGTTTGCATTCACTGGCTTAAAACAATTGTTTAATGCAGGTGAAAAATGCTATTTTGGCAAAATGGTAAATAAGAGGACAAGCAATGAGATACAAAATGTTTGTTTTTCTTGTTTAGTAAAAGGCACTGAAATTCAACTTTTGGGGACTAGAAAAGAGGCCTCTCTTTGGTATGGCCTACCTTCTCAAGTCTTGGTTATGAGAAAATGTCAAGAGAGGTTATGTAGATGAAAATCATTTTCAGCTTTAATAAATGTGTTTATGTAAAATCTAGATAGGCCAAATGTGAAATCTAGAAAATCTATATGCTTTTGTGTTTGAATTTTATAAATTATTGTTCATTTCTTTTAAGAAAATTTAAGTCTACTTGATTTGTATAATTTATTTTTTATTATTATATTTTTGCTGAGGGCTTGAACTCTGGGCCTTGCATCAGCTCAATTTGCTTGCTCATAGCTAGCACTCTACCACTTGAACCATACTTCTAATCTAACTAGTTTTTCTGGTTACTTGAAGATGGAGTCTATCAGACTTTTCCAGGGAGGCTGGCTTTGAACCTCAGTCTTCTAGGTCTCATCCTTCTGAATAGCTAAAATTACAATGTGCACCACTGGCACTGGTGGATTATATAATTTCTAAGTGTGAGACTGAGGATATCCCTCAGAAAGTATATCTTGTTTTACAAGAGCCATGTGGGTCTCAAGTAGGTTATTGTTTTCTTTCTCTTTCCTTCCCTTTTTTTTCCTCCTTCCCCTCCTTGTAGCTTCAGAGGAGGCCTCTGAATGCTCAAGTAAACCATGCCTATCTGTGCATCCACTTTAGTCTGTCTAACATAAAGATGTTGGCAGTACATGACTGCTTTCCCCATTGTGCTCTACTACATTTCTTTTTTCTTTCCTGTTCACATCTTAGAGAACAAAAAAGTCAGACAACAATGTAATAGGCACAGGTTTGTTGCTGTTCAGGCTAATAACCACAGTGATTAATGCTGCTTATTAGTTCTGCAGGCATCCTGAGGAGTAGACAATTGGTTTCTTAGTGACTTCAGACTGCTAGATATCTTTATTTAAATTATCATCCCATTTTCCTGAAGGGCCACCTCTCAGGCTGAGTACCACAGGCAACAAGTCAGAGAGCAACCTGGAGTTCAGACTGAAGGTTGGATAAACTTCAGTTGCTCTTTAGGAAGAGGGAAACAACCAGCCACATACAATCCCAACAAGCTACTGGCACAAATAAACTTTTGTCAAACCACAAACACGCTCCTTCCTGTTACTCAACTGTGTGCATTAACTAAAGTACTCATCAACTATCTATTAAATAAGCTGTGTAGAATTTTGTCAGAGACATGAAATGTGTCTGTGTATTCCCAGTATAGTTTATCCCTCTTCACTGGAGAGGGGAGGCGGGGAACCTGGGAAATGGTTGTCCTTCTTTTGTCTTCCAACACTCTTTATGGTCTTTACAATTTGTTCAAGATTACCAATTGTGTCTCTGAGATTACATGTGCAATTTCTTTCAGCAGGCTTGGGTGTAACTCATCTGAGCCAGGAGACTTGAAATCATTTAAATTGACTAGATACTCTCTTTCACTTCACCTATTTGGGACTTCAATTTTCTCTTATTATGTTTGTTCTGCCATTTCTAATTTGAAGACCAGTCTTCTTGCCAATGAAGATTGAAGTAAACAGGCAGCTTAGTAGTTCTTCCAACCCTCTCTTAATGTTCTCTGCATTCCTTTCACTTATGTCATACTCTGTGCCTACTTTTCCCCAATCTAACAGTGTTCTCTACACATCTCAACCTAGATGTCCTACATGGGTTTTGTTATCTTCCTCTTCCCCACACCATTGTGATTCTTCTTTTTATTCAGTAGCCCCATGCATCTGCCCATTGCTTGAGCCACAAAATGAGACCCTTTCTAAATTTCTTCTTCCTCTCTCCCTTGCTGTCTTGACATCAGACCTGAAGTTCTAGACATACTGCCACTTAGACACCTCATAGGCTCATCCACTCTCCATCCTACTGCCGTTACCCTAGCTATGCCTTTGTAGTTCCACTTTTCCTTTCCTCCCTCCCTACTTCCCTTCCTTCTTGAAAAATATCACGTTCATTTATTTGAATTAATATTTTTAAATGTCCATACATTTAAAAGTAGTGTACAAATGAAATACAGTCTTATTAAATTCCAGTGACATTTTACCCGTAGTATTAAGACAAAGATCCAAAAGTTTACACAGAACCAGAAAACATCCTCAAAACCAACCTACTCTTGCTGAGGATCAAGCAAGAGTATTGCATATAGCTAGGCAAGTGCTTTCCTCCTGAGTTACAACCCCAACACAAAAGAAGGAAGGTGTTCACCATGAAAAAAAAGCATATGAGGCAGTAGTTTGCTTGATTTTTAATCAGTTTATGATGAATGCAGTATATATATCACAAATCACTGTACTCATACAGAGTTTAAAAAAGAAAAATGAGTGAGTAGAAAAACTATATTCTCACCATTTGGTGAAAGAAAAAAGAAAAGTTAAGAAATAAACGTAAGAGATTTTAGCCAAATGATCAGTGTAACATCCAAGGTTCAACTTCAGCATATTATTCAACAAAATGAGCCCATTTTGGATATCTGATGACAACCATAAGTGTTTAATTGCAGGGAACAAGACATTTATAAGTATTTGTCAGAAAATGTTATGAGTAGAACAAAGTGGGAATGAAATTTTCCCATTATGAGTTTTCTATTGTGGGAATTTCCTTAGAAATTTGTGTATTGATGAGATATGAAAAGATGGTCACTGAGATAGTAATTTGAATAAAATTTAAAAGAATTACCCCCCCAAGCATGTACAAAATGCAGGGAATTAGCCTCTGAATGCACATGAGTCACTTTTCGAAAATGCGAACTGAGTCTTTTCAGACTTTAGAATTAAGTACCCTTTTCAAAGACCTGTTTTGGGATCCATTATCATTACACCATGAATGTACTGAAGTCGAACCTTAGATGTAGTTCCACATTTCTACCTGATCTTCAGACTTCAGACTTCCATCTGACCCTCTCTTCTCGTTGCACTTGCCCCTTAGACCTCAGGTGGCCATACTCTTTACCATATTCTCAGAGGAGTCATGTTTGCCCTCTGACTAAAGTATTGAACAATACTCTGACTTGCCTTTCTCTTGTGTCTTCACCAGACTACATTCCTACATGTGTTATACCACAGCCTGTTGAACTAGAATTTCTCATGTGGATCTTACCTCTTATCCATGTGCCTTCAAATCTCTCACCATGCTATTGTCACTGCTTGTATCACATGCTACCTTCTTGTTTGTACCTTCCCCCATCCTACTTTTTTTTTTTTTTTGCCCATCCTGGGCTTGAGCTCACGGCCTGAGCACTGTCCTTGGACTTTCTCAAGGCTAGAGCTCTACCACTTGAGCCTCAGCACCACTTCTGGCTTTTTTCTATGTATGTGGTACCAAGGAATCGAACCCGGGTCCTCATGCATGCTAGGCAAGCACTTTAACCACTAGGCCAAACTCCCGGCCCATCCTACTTTTTACTTGAATGTTTCTATTCTCCTTTTCAGAGTTCATTCTTTGGGAATACTTCTCTAGACTTTCATCATTTCCTGGGAATACTGAGACATCCCCTTCAATCACCCCTACATTCTGTATAGAACTGTGGTCACAGTATTTATATATGATGGTTCACTTTCTGACCCCACCCAGCCTCAGCTGGTATATAATAAAGCCTATGGCAACTGAATAAGCTTTTCATGACTGGCTGAATGTCCCAGTGTGGTTGACTGTCAAGACAGAGGGGAAATTATAGCAGGTATAGAAGGAAATCTATAGTTTTAGATCCAGCAGGGACCTCATTGAAATTGTTTCTAGGGTGACAACTCAAACAGAAAATACACAAAGTCGTCTTGGCTTCTAGTATCACTGTAAAATCACAGATGTTGAATCTGACTCCAAGAAAGTATATCAGTAGGGTTTTAAGCAAGAGAAAATATGCTCTCTTGCTTTTCTTTAAATGTGGAATGAAAATGGTTCCCCCAAACAAATTTTCTTTCCTCACTGGGGTGGGGCAGGGGGGATGATGAGCAGGCAAACAACTAAAGGCAGAATTGTGTATCATAGCACAGTAAGAAGCACCAATTTCTTTAAGCCCAACTATTGTTTTTTGTTTTTTTTTTTTTCTAGTAAGAAAATCCATGCAGCTGAAGCTCTGTATAACTAGCTGAGCGTTCCAAGAGACACGTCTCGGTGAAACTAACATTATGTTGTCAGGAACCGCATTTGCCTCTTCGGTGACATTATTAAGAGGAGAGAGAGAGAGATTTCCTAGCCACCAATGCCTGTGGACAATGCTGGATATCTTGGCAGGCTACAGTTAGCAGCAGCTGATATGCCCAGATAGACATTTATTGATATGAAACTAGATCACTGTCACTTCTTCATGGGGATGGGTAATTGGCCAATGACAGATTGATTAGTCAGTGACATTTGACCCACTGCTTCTATTTCTTGTGATGACTGACTTACTTTCCTAGTCACTATATCTGCAGCAGCCTTGGGATTTAGAATCCACACCTATAGGGAGAACATTACAGAGATGAGGCTTTCTCTTTCCCCAGCTTGAAAACTTAGTATCCCTTGCACCACTGGTAAGGTGGGTTATCATGTGGTTCTCAGACTGTAAACCTCAGGTTTCTCTGTGATTGGTGTGATATCACAGACAAAGGTCTGAATAATGATCCGCCTTGATCATTATGTTCTTTATTCTGAAGAGAGGACACCGTTGTTTTGTGGATAAGATCTCTTTGTTTGACTATTTTACCTACAGAAATCATTCCTTCTTCCTCTCAGGAATTTGCCCTGTGGCTGAATAGGCATGCAGAGCCTTTTTTTTTTTTCTCCTGGCAAAAAGTCTTAGGCCTGGCTGAGATCTCAGGAGTCCAATCCTAGTGTGTCTAGTACACGTACCCTGTAGTATTGCTTTCTGACCTTCATTTTCCGTCACTCATTCAACAACCATTTACTAAGCCTTTTTCTCTGTTCTAGACATTGTGTCTTACAGAAATTAAGGTACTGAATAAACAAAATATTAGTGGTGTTGTAGACCTAACACTCTATTAGCGATAAGGGGATATAACCAGTATATAAGCATCATTTGTAATATTTCAGCTGTTTGAAAGTACTGTCAAGAAATCAAGAGGGATGAGGAAGAAGGGGAGTGACTATGTGGTTTTAGGATGCATGCTGAGGAAAAGAGCACTGAAAAGGATGATATTGAGAGAGCTAGCCAAAGGATGAGAGAAGCAAGCTCCCTTGGGATCCAGGACACGCCCATAGACTGAGGTGGGAACACCCTGGTAGGCTGCAGGAAGATGGTGGGCAGGAATGGAAGGCCTGGGTGCCTTTCAAAGGTGCTCTCCTGCTTCTGGAAAAGCAAGGGTCAGCCCCTGGTCCCGACCATTGAGAGAAAGCAGTTCTTTATCTTTTGCTCTCTTTCCCAAGGCAGTGTACTGAGAAGTAAAGGAGCTTGTCCTTGTTGCTAGGTTTGTAGGCACAACAAAATTTACTCATCTTGTTTTAGAGAAAAAGAAAAAAATTACCTGGAATGTGCCTTAAAAGTGGATAATTGAGTTGTAATTATGTCATTTCCATGCCATTTTAAAAACATTAAAATTTAAATAACAAGAAATCTTCCGAGGCCTGGCCACATAAAAAGAGCAGAGCAGAGTCATAAGAGCTAACCAAATCTACCTAATGTCTTAGTTTATAGTCCCTCTGCCACCTTAGTTTAAGACTTATTATCTTTCTACTTCCTAATCATGATATCTTGTTAAGTGTTTCCAGAATAGGATGAGAAATCAAATATGCTGTGTATTAAGTACCCCTGTCACCCAGTCTTTTTCAGCTAATAAATGCCACCAGCACTTTGTTGAAACCTTAATTATCAAATAGTCGATTAAATTAACAATTTTTACAGCAGCTTGAAAATAATGGTTTTCTAACGGACACGTGCAAAAGTGTAAGCAAAATCATGACACTCTGCTTAGCAAACAATTTTAAGTAAATAGGCTGTTCAGAATTGAGATGATACCAATGGACACAGCTCAACAGACTCAGATGCTCTATAGGTGCTGTGAGGTTAAATATTTCTAGTTCCTAAGTCAAAACATATGTAAATGCAATGTTAGTACAAAATAAGTCTATCCAAAGTGTGTTTTTGATAGGGGTTCATAATTTCTTCAGTCTCTGGGTATGAAACTTATATTTTGGAGAAGGAAAAAAATTCTTATAAAAGGTAAACCTAGCACAGTGTGTCTGAACCACAAATAATTTTGACAGTTATTAAACACAGATAAAAAATAAGCAAATGATCCAAGAAAGAAGGAGGAAGGAAAGGCAAGAGGGAAGGAAGGAAGTAGGAAGGAAGGAAAAGGGAAGGGAGGCAGGGAGGGAAAGAAGGAGGAAGAAAGGGAGGGATCTGTGTGCCACTGTGGTCATTCAAGGCCTAGTTTCTTGGAGAATCATCAAGTCCATTTTGTGTTTAGCTGCTTTTTCTCGATTGCCTGGCTAACTCTTACTATAGGTTATCTATTCAGTTTTTAAATTTCTAGGCCCTTTTTGATTCCCTTCTTCCTTTTGCTTATCACTCTACCCAACTGTCACTTATCTACTTCTTATCTAGAGGAGAGGAGTCCTAGCTCCTCCCATTTTCTTTCCTACTTTATAATACTAATAAAGGCTTAATCCATAAGACTGGGGCAAGGAATTGGAGCTACTGTTTCAAATAGTTGTTGATAATTATTTGAATATTTTCTACTTCTATGCTGCCCTCCATATCTAACAGGATCATGGATAATCTCAAATGTTAGGTAGTGATTTTTTAATACTGTGATGAACTTGGGTTTTGTCAACAGATCACAAGTGCCTACTTTAGCACTGTGCACTATGAGTACTCAATAAGCACTCATTGACTGAACTGACAACTTCGCATGTTAGTGCAACCAAAGGGAGTTCTATCTATCAACTAAATTGGACATCATATTTGCTCAGTGTGTCTGATCTAAGTGTATGTGAGGAAACTGCTAAAGATCTGGCACCCCAGCCAGTGATGGAGATGAAGCTCTGGAGTCAGTCATTAACACAGGTGAGGATGCCTCCCTCCCTCCTTCTCTTCATTCAATTTCATTCCATCTGAGTGCAGCACAGGCAAGAAGCACATCTATTTACATTAAGACAGCCTTCTTTGCAATCTAGAGAGCTAGAAATTTCCTTTTTATAGTCTGAAGAATACAACAAACATCTAAATATATGACTCCTCTGCCTTGGATTAAGATTGCTTATAATTCTAGCTGAAATTGGAAAGATATTTTACAAAATTTGTCTCATATCAGTCATGCTGAGTGTCATCTGTCCTGGCCTTCAGCAGAGGAATTTTTTCTTGTCTCACTGATCCATGATTTATTCTCTAAGTGTTGTTTCTCTGAGAGCCAATCTGCATCACATTGAAGTCTTCTGTTATTACCCTCAGACTTCAGAGCTCTTGTTTCCAGAAAAATTGTAAAATAAGGAATCAAAGCTATTGTTTCTAGTAGGTAAATACTGGAGTCCAAACTGTGTGAATACTTAAAAGGCCAGAAGTCCTGGAGGCTGGGGACCAGTAACAGAGTTAAAGGAAGTGGGAAATAGGCCTCAGCCAGTTTCATCCTAGAGAAATCGAGACCAGAAAGTATTGCTATGGCAACTAAGTTGTATATGAAAAGTACAGAGTCGCTAGGATTTCAGTGTTGTTTGGAAAACAGGAAAAGGTTAAATGCCCCCCAAATATGTTTGTGTGTTTTTGTGTGTGATTTACTTTACATGTCAACCATTTGTCTCTCTTGAGTGACTGGGGAACTTGGCAACTAGCCATTTTAAAATATGACTGGGTATATGAAAAGAGAAATTCCCCCCTCTCTCAAAGATGAACCCTTTAAGAAGATATTTTTATACAGAATTGAACCCCATTTTATCTGACTATTTCAAACACAAACATGTATTTGTAATTATTCAGAACTGCTATTTAAGATCCTTCCTAAACACTCACTATACAATTATTTCAAAAACCAGAAATATTCATTCTCCTTAGAAGATCAAATGAGTGGGACTCATTAGGCTTTAATCCGTTCTGTGACCATGCCTTGGCAGAGGTTATGCATACTACTGGCCCAAGATGAACCACACAGGAATGTGGTCGCTCTCATGAGAGCTAACACGAGCATAGACATTTCAGCAAGCTGATGAAAACCTCTACAAATTTAGATAAATCAAATTGCTTTCATGAAGTTCTTGACAGTGAAGTAAGTAAAACTACTCTAAAAGCTGATGAAGGATCATAGCCATATTTAAAATTTAATCCTTGGATTAATCCAAAGTAGTAATCTACCTTGAAAATCTCACTGCCCAAGCAGCCTGAAATCAGGCTCTTTTTCTATAAGAGCCCAAATTTGTCACCTTGTTAGATGCTTTTTGGTGGATCTTAATAGCTCCTCATGTCAGGCCTTTCCCTCATCTCTACCCCAAGTTTAGACTAGAAAACATAGGCTCATTTGACAGAAACACTTTTATATTTTCTATTGAGAACTCAGTATATATTGAGACCAAAAAAGTCTTCTGCCTCCTCTTCTGGCCTTGCCTAGGAATAGTAATTATGATGACCAGCTGGCTGATACTCCTCAAGGACTCCTTCAGCAATTCTCCTGGACACTCGGGGGCTTAACTCTCGCTGAGGAATCATTTACTTTCTGCTGCGTTGCCTCTTTCAATGATGTAGCAGATTCAATATAAAAGGTATTGGTTACATAGATAAATGTAGACTGTGCTTTTCTGCCTGGATTTTCTTTCCTTGCTGCCCTTAAGATCTAATGGTAAAGATCATTTTCTTTGTTACTTCTGACATCGTGCCCCTTACTAATTATGACATCATCAGTCTATGACATGATTCTGTTAATCATGACCAGATGCCACCCAACATGACTTAGGTTTCCATATAGTTTAATTTTTGGAAATAGCTTAGTGGTTCCCTAGTTGGCATGTCTTTCAGCAGTTTTTGAGTATTAATTAGCTGCCTTCACTATCTTCATTTAGGAGGTGAAGAAATCTGAAGAGTACTTTGGCTCCTTTTTCTCTCACCTAAAGTGTAGAGAGGCAGCTGGCACTAAAATTCTAGCTCCAAAGATTGCATTTGTTGCATTGTCTTACACAACCTCTTATAGCTCTCAAAGAAAAGAAGAAAAGGCTTTGTTACATCCTCTGATTCAGCCCCCTCCTAAAACTGTAAATTATAGAAAATCTGGTTAAATGTTACAACTAAAGCTTGGCATTTCTTTTTATTACCAGCACTCATTTGCTCCAAAGGAGGTTGTATTTGGGTTGCATTTGGCTGCAAATAACAGAAAATCACATTGAGAAAGACTTCTAAAATGTTTCTTAATTTAATTTTTGTTTTGCTTTTGTTTGCTTATTTTGGTCTCACATAACAAAGTCTTCAGGGATATGGTTCTTCTATTCAGTAAGCTATGCCATTTTCTTGGTCTTTTTCACATGTATTTTTGCCCCAGAGAAACAAGACAACTGCTTTTGCCTTAATCACCAGTCTATGTTTAGGCAGGAAGGAAGAGAAGGGCAAAGGGATAAAAGGATGAGAAGCTTTGCCATCCAAGTCTGTCCCTTTTTTTAAGCAAAAGCAGAGGCTCAGCTGACTTCCACTTACAATGATTAGATGGCACCATGTAACGTAGACAGTCCCTAACAGGTTGGCTAAAACACTGAAGGCCATGGTGATAGATTAGTTCACCTAGTGAACAAGTCTGCCATATATCCCTGCCTGGTACAGGTTATGTCACATCTTCTTTGGAGATTTAAAACAATCTTATTTCATGTGTTCTGCTTATTTTATTTTTATAAATAGCTTGGTTGAGATGCAGTTCACATACCACACAGTTCACCCACTCAAGGAAGCTGTCTTTCCCATTTATTTTTCAGATTTTTTTTTTTCAGTGCGGGTGGTCAAATCTAGGGCCTTGAACATTCTAAGGTCAGTGCTTTACCACCAAGCTATACTTCCTGTCTTCCTTATTATTATTCATTTATTTGATGAAGTGTGCTGAGAAAGTGTCTCACTGTGTAGTCTTGGGTGGCACTGAACTCATGATTCTCCCTTCTTCTGCTTCAGAGTGCTGGGATTTCAGGCATGCACCACCATGCATGGGCTACTTATTTATTTATTTATTTATTTATTTATTTATGGCCAGTCCTAGGCTTGAGCTCAGAGCCTGAGCACTGTCCTTGGACTTTCTCAAGGCTAGCATTGTACCACTTGAGCCTCAGTACCACTTCTGACTTTTTTCTATGTATGTGGTACTGAGGAATCGAACCTGGGTCTTCATGCATGCTAGGCAAAGCCCTCTACCACTAGGCCAAACTCCTGGCCCACTACTTATTTTTTAAAGTTATCTTTTTGTGCACAGCATCTAGGTGTATCCAGAAAAGTACAGTAGTAGTTGTGGTTTATATTATTCTGTTTCAGAAGGTGTCTGCCTACTGCTTATAATTCTGATCCAAAATGAGAGGCATTACTGATTCTATATGGTTGATTTTTTTATTCATGAAATTTACTTCCTAAGAAAATCAGTAAGTTTCTGTCACAAATATTTAATCTGGCTTTCTTTAAATGGTCTGAATTTATCATAATAAACCATATATACAATGAAGCTTGGGAAGCAGTCAAGATCTTAAACTTACGACTGCTCAGAAAGAGAATAGCACCTGGAGATTAGCTTAGAGGGAGAATGTTTGCCTACTATGCAAGAGGCTTTAGGTT
This sequence comes from Megascapheus bottae, assembly GCF_031878675.1. Classification (NCBI taxonomy): domain Eukaryota; kingdom Metazoa; phylum Chordata; class Mammalia; order Rodentia; family Geomyidae; genus Megascapheus; species Megascapheus bottae. The sequence continues at coordinate 10,271,594 of NC_143530.1, forward strand.
TTATCATAACACTGTTAAAAATAGAGAAAGGGAGGGAATCCTATTTTATCATAGCAGAATTTTTAAGTTGAAAATCCATTTAAAATATGATCACCAGATATACTTGATCAATAAGGCATCTGTTTACTTACTCCAGTTATAGTTATCTGCTCTGTGTACACAGAAAATTCTAATATCAGAACCTTCACTGAATATTCATGTTATCTTATAGTGGCAAATTAATTATGTCAGAAGTCCCTCTAGAGGTAACATTTCAGTGTTTAAATCTGGAGCTTAAAAAAGTCATGTCCTCCTCCTTTGGAATGAAATAATGCATACAAAATCTGTGACTTTGAAAGAAGTCTTCACTAAGTCTAATCTGTTTTTCCTCTAGCTTCTTGAGGGAAGTGGTAGGTCTGTGTTTCTGTCTAGGGTTTGGGTTTTTTTTTTGTTGTTTTTAATAGTATTACAGTGGGTGTACCTTGCTTTGGGGATTTTTGAAACTAGAATGTAGTCACTGGAAAGGTTATTACAGCAACAGTAATTTAAGTTGTAAGAGAAGAAATCCAAGTGTTCTTCAGTTTTCTTCCCATCCTTACTTTGGGTCTTTCTCTGTATTTCATTGTTAGTTTGTCATTTGTTTGTTTGTTTAAGGTAACTAGGGTAGACTATTGGCTCTTACCAGACTTCTCAGTGCTAGTCAATGGGGAGCAATATTGTTTTTTACCCTGATTATCCTGTACTAGAGTGTATTGTGTTGATTCTTCCTTAAATGTTAGTGGTAAGAACAAAATGTAAGTTTTGAGTGTTAAAGAAGGGACAGAGTAAGCCTTCTCTTTACTTGTTTTGCTTTGAACTTTCAGTTATTTTAACCAACTTTGAAACAGGAAGTACCTTTTGCCTAAGGGTTTTGAGCCTGAATTTCTATTAGCAATAGAAATCTGAAAGATCGTTACCCATTTGGACTTTTCTTGGCATATACTTACCTCAGGAACCTTAGCTCAGGGTGGTTGGAATCTAGAATGATAGATCCTGTTTCTAAGTCCTTTTGTTTCCTAATGGGAACAATGCCCATTTAATGGTCCACCGAAATCAATGTGAGCCTCATCAATTATCCTCCTGATATTTAACCCTTCTCTGTTCATTTCTTCTGTGAAGTAACTAAGCCCATTTCATCAAATACTGTCCATAGGAATCCTGCTAAGAATTAGTAAGGCATCATTTATAGGAAATTGGTGGTAATCAGATAAATAATATTGTATTGATGATGGCATTTCTAGTAAATTAGAAGAATGGTGCTGCCATTACAGTGCTCAATACAGTGAGATTTTAGTTGACCATGGTATATTGGTTGGATTTATCAAAGAAAAATGTTTTAAACAGTTGTTTAAAACTTAGTTGTTAAAAAATCAGTTCTTTAAGGATTCTAAATGAGTTGTTCTGTTAAAACAGCAAATACCATAAGGTTTTTATCCTTCTGTGGTCAGAGGCTTCCCTGGCCAGCTGTCCGGTAAAAATGCTTTTTACAGCCAAAATAGGCAGAGCTGAGATAGATGGCAGCAGATAGATCTGTACTAAGCTATTTCTTCCTAGTGTGGTTTTTGTCAGTAGGGTCATCTTCCTCTAACTGATGTGTTATTATTTTACTGCTGTCATGTTAATTGCCCCATCAATAACTGTTGGACATATTGTTTATGGACCTTTTTTTAAGTGATATAACTTCCTCAGCTACTCTACTATCCCGCTTCCTCCCCACCCCCGAGTTGGGATCTGGAAGGTATTGGCTAGTAACTATCTTCTTTTCATGGGTTCAGTTTGAGAAGGTAATCCCAGGTACTTTATCAGTTCAAGGGATAGGAGGGCTTGGAAGCACTTTTCAGTTTTAATTGAAAGGCTTTTTTCTTCCCTATTTTTTGGTCTCCTATCTTTTTTGTTCTTTTACTCTTGAGAGAAATACCCAAATTGAGGGTGAAAAGCAGGCCAAGCATTGTCAGTATTGTTGTCACAGTAACAAAGATGGAATTGTGACTAGAACAAAATCTAAAACTCCAGGTGGAATTTGCTACATGAAAAATCTTTGGAACATTCAATAGAAGAAAAAGATTTTAGACATTTCTAGGTTAAGACTAAACTGTACCTTTATTTCCAACCTTGGTGCCATAACTCTTTACTGCTTACTGAGACCAGTTTTAGTTTTGTGTTGCTGGGGTTGGCAAGCTTGTATTTGTAAAGAGACCGACAGTTGGTTGATATGTCAGGGTTTGTAGACTACATAGCCTGTATAGTAACTATTCAACTCCATTTAGTGGTGTTACTGTGTTCCAATAAAACTTTTATTTACAAAAGCAGTGCTTCATTTGTTCAGCATTTCTCCTCGTTGACTCTCCTGGCCCATATAGGTGAAAGCAGAGTCAGGGAAGTTCATTTACCTTTCATAGTTTAAAAAATATAAGTAATAATACTTACAAGCCTGATATTATATATATATATATATAAATGTTTAAACTCAGCATTTAGTTTGGAAACAAAATATATACCATGGTCCGTAGTTTTCTTACTGCATTTTATTGATGAATGAGCCTTATTATTATTTATAAAGGTGATAATCAGAGGGATTGAAGTTACATAAATCAGTACATTTCTTTTTAAACACTGTTACTGCTACCTTATTTTCTTCCGCTTCCCTTCCCTATTCCCCTCCCTCAAAGTTGTAAAGTTTAATTCCGATATTGTATCTAGTATCATTGTTGCATCAGTTCCTCCTTTTGTCCTGCTGATTCCATTTCCCTTTCATGGATCAGATAAACGTAATATAATTTTTTATAGGTCTTTCCACTTCCTTACAAATGGGGCAATGTCATTTGTTCTAATGGAAGCATTTTGTATATATACCACATTTTTTTGATTGGTTCATCTACTGAGGGGCATGTGGGTTGGTTCCATATCTTAGTTGTAATGAACATGGTTGTGCTGGTAGTTTTAGTATGGCCTTGTTTGTAGTCAGTGCCACAGTCAGTGCCTTGTTTGTGGCCAGTTGGGTAAATGCCCAGGAGTGGGATTGCTGGGCCATAGGGGAGCTCTGTGTTTAGTTGGGGTTTTTTGTTGTTGTTTTGTTTTTGTTTTTGTTTTTTGCTTTTGTTTTTGCCAGCCCTGGGCCTTGAGCTCAGGGCCTAAGCACTGTCCTTGAACTTTCTCAAGGCTAGCACTATACCACTTGAGCCAAAACACCACTTCCGGCTTTTTTCTATGTATGTGTTACTAAGAGATTGAATCCGGGTCTTCTTGCATGCTAGGCCAGCACTGTACCACTAGCCAAACCCCAGGCCCCTGTTTAGTCTTTTGGGGAACCTCATACTGCTTTCCAGAGTGATTGAACAAGTGGGAATGAACCTTGTGGCCTGGCTGCCTCAAGGAAGGACAAGAAATCTTAATTCAGATGTGCAGTTCTTTTCGTTATTGTTTTTGTTTATCTTACTTCAATTTTTTTATTGTTTTGTTGAGTTTTAGTAGTGATCGAGATTGAAACTATGGCTTTACATGTTCTAAGCGAGCATTCTACCACTGAGTTATATCTTCATCCCCTAATTCCACTTTTATCTATTGTAGATATTGAGTATCTTCTAAGATAGTTGTTTAAAAGAAGGAGAGGTGGTTCCTGCCACTTTTTAAAGCAGTGGTTTCCATTTTCTCAATTAGTGTATTACTATTTACTATGCATGTTTTACAGAAAGTACCAAAAGTTTTATTACATGTAACTTTGTAGTTACTTTTTTTTTTTTAAGGGAACCACAAACCATCAAAATCTATTTTCCTCTCTTCCCCTACAGTTCAATCCACCCATTTAGAAGAGGCCCTGGATTCAAAGACAGAGATAGGATGGGGCTCCTGTGCCTGTCTACTGCCACTGTGCCTTGTGGCACCGCTTACTTGGACCACGAGGACAGAAGCAGAGCCTGTGGAACCCTCTGAGGTCCATGTGGTTTAAGGAGATAACTAGAAGCCTCACCACTTTCTTCTTCCCACCCATGTACACCTTGCCTCTGGCTGCTAGGTCTCATCTCCCAAATACTCAGGCTGTGCTGACTGAACACTGTTCCAGCACTAGCTCCTTGGAGTTTGTCTCTGAAATGCTTCCTAGCCTCATTACGTAAACATTAATTGTTAGGTCATGTGACTGACAAGCTGCTTTAGCCAGGCCTTGTTGTGCCCCTCGGCACAAATTTTAATATTGGCTCTTGGGGATTCTGTGCAAGAGCAGGAGGATCCCAAGAAGCCTGAGACCTCACCTTCTCGGCATGGGGGTCCTTTCTTGGCTTGTGAAAGGACCTACTAAATCACTTCTGGTCTGTACTCTGTGTGAATCAGGAGGTTCAAGGGTGTGGGGTATGCACTGCCGCTGTGTGCATTGGAGACCTTTGTGGAGCCAGAGCTGTGCTCTCATATCCTTTGGATCCTCGGAAGGGTGGGACAAATGTTGGTTCTTCTGGATGGGGAAGGGTGGGCCAGAAGAACAAAAGTGCTTTCTCCATGTGGCAAGGTGTAGCTGACAGGGCCTAGAAGTGATTTATTCATCTTAGCCTCCTTCACTCATATTTTCTGGCCTCTCAGTACTGTCACTAGAGATTCTACTTTCTGTATGGGAGTTTTCCCTGGAAGCTCACCTAGAATACATTTTGAAGGATTATGTACATGGCCTGGAGACTGGCCCCCTTGCTCAGTACATGTGGTGAATATTCATGCAGGCACCTGGAAGGATTATTTCTAAAATGGCAGCTCTTCTAAAATACATCCAGAGAGGGAGGGTTTTTTTGTGGTCTGAGGATCCTTCAGCCAAACAAATGTGGGAGTTGGGGGAGGGTACCACACAATTCTAGCAAATATTCATGAGATACAAACAGCATCCTCTTTTCTTTAGCAGCAGCAGAGAGGAAGAATACTAGCCCCCATTTTTTTCTCGGACCTATGCTCTGGGAAGAACAATGTGGGTGATTTTAAGGCATGGTGGGAGTTAGGGCTGTTGTTCATTTAGCCTTTGGTCCTTTAACCCACACTGGTTTGGTTTAATTATGACTGTTTGGCAGTTAGGAAAGTTAAAGTTATTAATGTTCAGTTGAACATGTTTGAATTAAAATTTGTGATATCGTCTTTGAAGGCCTGGATCAAGAAAACTGTACTGAGTGACCAGTGATCAAAAGAATTCCATTGAAAACATTAATTAGACATTTTTTCCTCTAGCTGTTACAAAAATATTACACAAAATGTTGCTTATTTTCTAGCTTCTTGCCATGCTTCAAAAGATTTATTGCACAGTGACATGTTAAATTGATTCATTATCTTTTGTTTATAAGAATGGATAGGATTTTGGCCTGTCTATACTGATGAAGATATTACTATTATTATTCTCATTAATGTCTTTATTTTAGTGATAAGTCATGAGAATAATTAAAATTTAAAAGATATCTCAGCCTTCAAACAGAATAATTTACTTATTGTAAGTGTTCAAGGTGTATAACACAATTTAACATTTTGTTTTTGTGTTTTAGGGAATGGTAGACTTTCTGTGAATGCCCTCACAGAAGATCTCAGGAAAGACATTCATCAGAAAAGGAAACATGAAGAGTGGGGTGCAGCTTAGTGTTAAGAGTGCTTGCTTGCAAAAGGGGCATATAGGAGACAGTTTTCAAAACAGACTGGCTGGCTAGGAATACAAGAGTTAGTATAGGAGGAAGAAAAGCCTGAGGAGGAATGAGCAGCCACCTGCATAGGTGGTACCAAGTGGGGAACAGATCCCCAAGTAGATAGAGTATTTTAAAATCACTTTCAGCAAAAGCTCTAGACTTTGTAGGTTGTGCCCTGTGGGGGGAAAAGAAGATGATTCATAGCTAAAGCAAAGGTCAAAACCCAGATATGATTCAAGTATAGAGGTCAGGTGGATAAAAGAGAGGAGATGATGTGGGAAAATGTACTAGCTGTGTTAAGAGAGACCAGAGAAGAGATTTGGTAAGAACAAAAATAGAAGATGTTATTGAACAGGTGGAGGTTTTCCTTAAAGTTTGTCGCTCTTGGAATGTTCTCTTGCCTGTAATATTCAGGGAAGAGTATTCCCACCTTGCTTTCCCCCTCCTTCTCTTTATCACCTGGTTGAGAGGTTATAAAGATCTGCCTATCACTAAATTGTGAGGTATCCCACAGACATGGGTCCCCATGAAAACCAGACCCAAGGGTGCAGAACAAAGCCATGGACCTTACTGAACTTCTCTTTGGCACCATTTCAAGGTGGTTGGTAATCTGTGAGCATGTGGGCACAATTAAGCATGTAGCCAGAGGCAGAACAGGAGAATAATTTATACTTTTCATCCATTTTGTCCTATTATTTTTGTAAGTGGTATGAAGCCAGGCAGGGGGATTGGCTTACAGGAGGTTGTTTTCTAATTGAAATATAATGTACTATTAGGGTGTTAAATCTGTTGGACTTGGGTGAATCACCTGGCTTTTGTGAGAAGAGTGATGTACCTGTAATTCCTCTCCCCTTTACATCATCCTCTGCTGTCCTGCTCTCCACATCTACAGTTCTGTAAGTGGAGCTTATGCTCTAGAAGACACTGTGCTGGTGGCATGTTAGCTACCAGACCACCCACCATGCTGTACATTAGATCTTGAATGGTCTTGTCTTTAAAGTCTGATGGAGGGGTGCTTGGATTTTGTCCATTTGTTTGCAGAAGACAAAATAATGTCCCTTTTATTTAAAAAAATCTGGTGAAATATGATTGGATGTTTTAACCTCAGGAGTCTGGAGCCAGGTGACATTACTTCTCTTGCTTTTGGATAGGGTCATTTTATTCCAAGGCAATCATATATGTTAAGACCAAAGAAGTGAAATCCTGGGTGGGCAGGGAGTTTGGCCTAGTGGTAGAGTGCTTGACTAGCATGCACGAAGACCCAAGTTCGATTCCTCGGTACCACATACATAGAAAAAAGCCAAAAGTGGTGTTGAGGCTCAAGTGATAGAGCTCTAGCCTTGAGAAAGTCCAAGGACAGCAGTGCTCAGGCCCTGAGCTCAAGCCCAGGACTGGCAAAAAGAAAAATTAAAAAAAAAAAAAAAAGTGAAATCCCTACCACTTAGCTTAAAGTGAGTCCTGAGCTCATTCTTGAGCCTATCTCTTCTTATTTTCCTAATAATTTATTAGAATTGAGGATGAGGGACAGTAGAGTTCACACAGATACTTATTACCATCAGCTCTTAGAAGATACTGATTCTGGCCTTTTTTCAGTCCCATCGCCTAATAATCTCTGAAGCAAATGAAGCTGATAGGATGTGGACTCTGAAGCCCAGCGCTGTGGTCTGCCTCTTACTTACCCTTTTCTGATCCTGCTGGTGAGCCAAATTGGGCCTTTCCCACTGACAGTGGGCACGTCACAGTGAGGAGGCTGTTGTGATCAAGGCAGATGGCCTTGGTACAGAGGGAAGCATCTGTAAAAGCTGCATCCCTGCTTAATGTGCCCCTGCCTAAAAGGTCTGGAACGTGATGAGGCTTTACCTTTGAAAATATTACAGAACCATTTGATCAGTTTCTGATGTTTTTTATGCCAACAGCTGGTGTAAGGAAGGGCTATATGGCAAAGTCACCTTCAAAAATATAAGGAAAAGTGTTTTTCTTCTCAAAGGCTGTTTGCACTGGACAAAATTTTCTCATCTGTCCACATTGAAAGCATAAAATGAAAGGATTTTCTTCAAATTCATTGTGCAGTTTGAAATCTAGATCAGAAGCCTGAGCTTAAGCCTACTTGTTGAAAGTTTGACAAGTGATTAAATAATTTGTAAGAGATAGCTTGGGCAGTGTTTACCCCAGGCAAGAACATTAACCATGGTACTTAGAAAAATAGATTTGCATTGAAAGCAGGAAATGTGCTGATTATAAATTGTTTTCCCCCCTGAATGTGATAATGTATGCAAAAACATTTTGAAATGGGCGAGGTCTGTGTGAGTGTAGGTGGGACTGTTTCGTTGTTCACCATGCATTCCACACTCCGAGTGGACTCAGCAGCTCACAGCTGTTAGCTGTGCTGTGGGGTGGAATATACAGTTCGCGTTTTATATTATCACCCAAACCTTGAAATTAAAACTTAATCTCCCTAGGGTGTGAAATATAGCCTCAACTAACAATTCAGACTTGATTGCTTTGTATTATCTCAAAGGTTTAGAATGCTTACTTTGATCCAGCTATCCATAGTTATGTCCTGAAGACTTAGTCTGTCCACATGTAAATAATTTGCCTGGATAATGCAATATCAGATGTATGAGTTCACTAGACATGCACCTCTTCCATTTATTCCCCCCTTTCCAGTAAGAACCCATGACATAAAGTGAGTGGCAAGATACACACAGGAGTTTGGGTGTGTACTTTTCACTTCACTTTATTTCATTCTGTGCCTTCCAGTGCTTGAACACATACAGCACACAGGTCAGACCATCACAAGCCTAATCTTGCTTTTGCCCTGCCTGTTGCCATTGTTCTAATTATCTTAGAGAAGTCACCTACATCTGCTGTAATTTTCATCTTGAAAGTCCCCCACATGCCCATATGTTGAAGAACTGGTCCCTAACCATACTATTCTTGGGAAGTAGAACAATTAAGAGGGGAGGCCTGATGGAAGGTAGTTAAGTCACTAGGCATATGTTCTTGTGGGGGCAATATTATGACTCCCCCCAGTCCCTTCCTGGCTGCCATGAGGTAAGCAGCTTCCTCTATTCATGCTCAGGCCCAGAAGCAATGGGCTGGCCATCCATAGACTGAAACCTCTAAGACTATTAGCCAACATAAACTTCACCTCTCTCCTCCTACCTCCTCTCCCTGTCAGTCATAGAGTTTGAACTCAGGACCTGGGTGCTATCCCTGAGCTCTTTATTTCAAAGCTAGTGTTCTATCACTTAGAGCCACAGTACCACTTCTGGTTTTCTGGTAGTTAAAGATGAGTCTCATAGACTTCCCTGCTTGAGCTGACTTCAAGCCATGATCCTCAAATCCTAAATAGCTAAGATTTCAGGCAAGAGCCACCATTGCCCAGCAACCTCCCCTCTTTTTAAGCTAAATTATGTCAGATGTTTTGTCACAGTGGCCACCAACACAGTATCCCAACTTTGAGAGATTAAACAATTATTAGTACGTAGGGGCTGGGAGTTTGGCCTAGTGGTAGAGTGCTTGCCTAGCATGCATGAAGACCCGGGTTCAATTCCTCAGTACCACATACATACAAAAAAGCCAGGAGTGGTGCTGAGGCTCAAGTGGTAGAGCTCTAGCCTTGAGAAAGTCCAAGGACAGTGCTCAGGCCCTGAGCCCAAGCCCAGGACTGGCAAAAAAAAAAAAGACAGTACATAGACTCCTGGATGTCCCTCTGCTAACTTAATTTCCCAAGAACACACTCCATCTAATGAGCAGCCTATATTTCCCTTCTGATGTTGATGAAGACTGGAATCCCCTTTTTCTTACAAGTTGTGTCACTCTAAGGCCCTGTGGTGATAGTTCCTCAGAATCCTCATGTCTGAAATTTACAGGGCAGCCACCTGGTCTCCAGCACACATTTTTTATAAAGTCTCATTCCTTGGCTCTGATTTCCTGCTGAGAATCTCATTCTGGACTTACATTCCTCCAGAACCCCTTCTCAGTTGGACCTTGCTCCCTATCTGAAGAGGAAACTACATAATTGAACCCCGTGACAGCCAGCAATAAGAAATAACTTCCTTTTTGGGGAAAAATGCCAATTTCTCACCATCAAAGTTGTTTCTCTGAAGCTGTGTTAAGTTCCTTGGCAGCAGATACATGGGTCCTACATTAGAGACTAGAATAGAACTTCTAACATATCTTCTTCCCATGAGAAATGGACTTTTCTGAATGAAGCTTACACACTAGCTTCACTGAATGACCATAGCTGCTTCCCTTTGGCCCTCACTGACATATCTGTTGCCTCTATTGTTCTATATCACCCCACCCCCTTCCCTTAGCATCTCCTTTTCTGAAGTTAGTCTGCCTCCTAGGCCTCAAAGTTGTCAGTGCTCTTTTTGGCCCTCATTCCTTGACTCTATACTGTGTTCCCTTGCTGCCTGGTAACCCTGCAATGGGTTATAAACTGCCAATTGTTGCTTTTTTCACAAGACTCTTGTCCTGCAGCTCAACTGACTCCACTGAGCTTTTTCCTAAGCTCACACTACAGTCCTGCTGATCTCCCCATCTGTAGAGAAACTCCTTTCCTACTTGAATGAAAAAACTGCCATTGTTTTATATCCATCATTCTTGCTTTTCTGTAGAGTCCTAGGTGTCATTGCTTTGCTCATTACCATGACCTCTATTCTGTCAAATACCTTTTCTATCCAAAGTGCTTAGCTTAGCTTAGCTTAGTTTAGGACCCTTCTTTCGGTTCCAAGGGTCAGAAATGAAGTAAAGATAGCAATAATTGTGATAATGATATTTTTATGAAAACTAGGGCAGAAACCTTCATGGCCATCATAGGGACTAAACCCAGACGTGGGAATCTGTCAGGGGCCTGGGAAGCCCCCTGCCCCAGGATGTACTGCCTGCCTGCCTGCCTGCCTTTTCTACCCCTTAATTCATATGGCTTTCTTTGCATCCTTGCACCTTCAATGGGAGAGGGCCACCCCAGATTGCCTGCATCCTCATTATCTCATTTAAGTGAACTGAGCCAATTAAGGCAGAATCGCACATAATTCTCAATGTTTGAGAAAGGAGATCTGATTAGCCCAGCATGGGTCCTGTTGCTCCCTAGGATGCAGTCAAGGCAACACAACAAACTAGGCTCAGGGGGACCCCCCAAACCTACTTTGAAGTACAGCTGAAATCAGCCCTCAAAGTAAGGAGACACAGACATTCCAAAAACATCTACACATGTCCAGTTGCTGAGAATTTTAAACTGTTAGAGTCACAGGGGTCCTGGGAAACCATGAAATCTAGACTTTTTACAGAAGGAGAATTTAAGCTCAGTGACTTGACTAGTGTTACTTAGTACTGAATACTAAGGAATTTTTTAATCATTAAATGGAAGGGAGTTGTTTCTAGGGTATTTTAGCAAAGAACCATCTGTATAAATTTTTGAGGTTAGTAGTACCTTTGACTTTGAACAATTAGAAATAGATTTGATGATAAGCTATTACAGTATTACTGATAGACTTATAGTTGATCTTTAGTCTAAGAAACTTTCAGCAATAGCAGCAGTGTGGCCCCAGGCCTTCCAGGGGAGTCTGTACAAATGATAGGCAATTAGAAACACACAGCAGGGCCTTGTTCCCAGTCCCAAAGACCAGTTCATTGGAGAAGCTCTTGGTCTAGCCAGTTAAGCCTCAGCCATTGTTCACAATCTGGCATAGAATTAATCCCTTAAGAAGGGGATGGAGGAAAATGCCATTTAGCACAACATAGTTTGTCATCCTATGCATAATGCAGACTTTCCAATTAGAATGCTACAATTTGGAAACTTTCTACACAGACTGATGAGAGAGCAATTATTTTAAGAAGGGAAAACTCAGTCCACTGGGTTTGCCTCCAGTCACTTCTGACTCAAGCTGCAAAGACAGAGTTTTGAAATCATATTCACTATTGAATTTTGTATCAAAACACCAGCTAGGAGAGCAATTAGTTGCTGTAAACTGAACCCCTGGTAATCAATGATATGCAGCCAGCCAGAGCATTTATGGAAGATGTAAGCAGAATCCCATCTGCTAATCAATTTTAGAAAACCTAGCACCTTGTTGCTTTTAGGGAAACACCATAGTAAGAATTGGAAGGATGGAGAAGATACCATTTAATTTCACCAGGCATTTCCTGCAGTGCTCATTAGGCAGAAGGGTTTGTGGTAACAACTAAACAGACCTCATACGCATCAACAGATCTTTGATAGTGACTTCTTATACTCAACTTCTTTTGAAAATAGCTTCTGGACATTGATGGGAGGTGTGTAGCTGGTTTTCTTTGGTGGGGTGAATAGAGTAAAGAAACTCATCTTAGCTAAGGTCATGGAGTGTCTGTCCTGGGCAAGCTCACTGTGCCAACACTGCCTGCCAGATACAAGTCAGGGACCTCTCTGTTTCTCCAAATGTGAAGACATAAAAAAGGACTATAGGCATGAGAACCCAGTGCCACCCCATGCAGACCAAGGGTCTGAGCCCAGTGTTTTCTTCAGTATATTTGCTTTTTCAATTGAATCAAGAAAAGGACTTTCATTCATGGTGAACCTAAATTCAAGCAAATATACATCCTGACCCATGAATTAGAATCCCTCTTACAAATTCTGCTGTGTAGGAGTGTAAGCCCTGGCTTGATAACCTGCAATCCATCAGTGTCCTTTCTACTCAAGAGTCACCATGACCCTATGTCCCCAGCCCCCAGGGACTCTTAATAGAGAAATAGAGAAATGTCTCAACCAGCATGTACACTTGGCTGCTGCTCAGAGAAAAAGATTTTAGGCCAGGAGAAATTATTGAGGTAAAGATCGATAGATGAAGCTAATAAAAATTAATATCTTCAGCATGCAAACTATGATAGACAGTAGATTAATGTCCTTTAGATATAGAGGGCACTTGTAAGTCACTAACAAAAGGGTACATATAAATAGAAAATGTATAAAATGTGCAGTTTCATATACAAAACACTGAAAATTAATGAAATATAATTCTGGCAGTATTTTTTAATATTAAACAACACTGGTTGTGATGGTAATATACTGCTAGTAATATAAGTACTACTTGTTACTACAGACTTGGGAGTAGGGAGAGAAAAGTACATTGTAGTGAATATTGAAGCTTCAAATTGTTACTAATTGTCCATCTTCTTTATCTTTTATAGTGATAATAATTTTACTTGTAGAAATGTATAGATTTGGGGCCAGGAGTTTGGCCTCATTGTAGAGTGCTTGCCTGGCATGCACAAAGACCCACGTTTGATTCCTTGGTACTACATATATAGAAAAAAGCTGGAAATGGTACTGTGGTTCAAGTGGTAGAGCTCTAGCCTTGAGAAAGCCCAAGGACAGTGCTCCGGCCCTGAGTTCAAGCACTGGGACTGGCCAAAAAAAGGGGGGGGGGATGTATAGAATTTTACTTGTAAAAATTTTTAATAGATATGACTGAAAATGTTCACACCAAACCCAGACACCAATGGCTTAAGCCTGTAATGCTAGTTCCTCCAGTACTTGAGATCTGACTGGCAAAAAAAAAAAAAAAGCTTTGGGACAGCTCCCAGGCCCTGAGTTCAAGCCCCAGAATCAGCACGAACATGCACAAAGTTCACAACAGAGTTTTCAATACAGAAGAATCTTACCAGCTACATAGTTTAACAAGAGATAAATTATGACATACCCATAAATAACATACTATGAAGTTTTCACATAGGACATAAATATATAGGTGAATATTTGGTACTACAAAAATGTTCATAATAAATCATTAAATGAATGAAACAATATATGAATAGTATGTATTTTGTGTATGTGTTTATATTGCTGGGCATATAGGTGATCTTTATTTTAAAATAATAAAATTTTCCTTAACACAATTGGAGCCAGGTTCCCGTGGCTCATTCTTCCACTTGTAGCTACACAGGAATCTGAGATCTAGATGTTTCCAATCTGGGGCCATCCTAGGCAGAAAGATCTCCAAGACTCCATGTTCAAAATAACCAGCAAAAAATACAGGCTGGAGGCATAGCTCAAGAGGTAAAAGTACCTGCTGAGCAAGCAAGCAAGCTGAGCAAGGGCTAAGCCCTGAGTTTAAATCCCTATTTCTTCTTCTCCCCTACACACACACACACACACACACACACACACACACACACACACACACACACATTATGCTTGGAGGAAAATAAATGTGGAACTGGAAATTGTTAAGTGAAATAAACCAGTCTGAGAAAAACAGATATAGCATGTTTTCTCTCATGTGCTGAATTGACATTAAAAACAAATTAATGAAATGAATTTAAAATAGTGGGACTGTAGCTGGGCATGGTGGCTCACGCCTATAATCCTAGCTACTCAGGAAGCTGAGATCTGAGGATCTCAGTTCAAAGCTAGCCCAGGCAATACAAAGCCGAAAGACTATTATCTCCAATTAATCACTAGAAAATGGGAAGTGGGGCTGTGGCTCAAGGGTAAGGTGATAGCCTTGATCTGAAGAGCTCAGGGGCAGCACCCAGGTCCAGGGGTAGGGTGGTAGCCTTGAGTGCCAGGCCAGAGTTCAAGCCCCAAATGGAGGGACTGATTAGAAAAATGTGAAAAGAGAGAAGAGGAAGGGATGAATATAATCAAAGTACTTCATGTGCATATATGAAAATAAGATAATGATTCTAAAACAAATTAAGGGGTAAAAAGAATAATGGGGTGAGTTTGATCCAAGTACATTATATGTGTGTATGATAATATCACAGTGAAATTCTTTTCAGAATTGATATATAATAATAAAGACAGAAAAGGCAACTTGATGAACTTTATAGCCTATGCTACTTATAGGGCATGTTATACAACTTCAAAGATTTCTTCCAATATCACTGTACACTGAGAATCTCTACTGAAGAATTGCCCATCCTCTTTATCTTCTGCATATCCCATCTTATCACGGTGGTCTTTTTCCATGAAGTACTTTGAAATCCAGTTGCATAGTTTCCCAAAAGGGATTGATTGTTTTCATTTAGCTACTGTGTAGAAGCACTAAGTTGTTATCTAGAAGAATAGGGATTGCAACAAACCTGATTCTTCAGAAATAACTCAGAATTCCAAAAGGGAAAATAGCCTCAGTGCTGTATTCCAACAAAGGTATTATGTGAAGAAAATGATTATTAATTAGAAGTCTTTTCTAATTTTAGTAGCACATGTACATTACTGATATCATGCACAATTACCACTGCAAACAAAGAACTAAGGGGAAAAGAGACACAAGGCAGTCCTAATCCTCAACAATAGCTTTATAGGGTAACATTAAGCTGAGCTTGTACAAAGGATTTTTATTGACTGTAATTGCAAGATTAATGGAAGATAATACAAGTGGTTTTTACAGGTTGAAAATGTGACCCAGGCATATAAACGGGAAGTGGAGGAAATATTTGACAGTAGGGTTACAGAAGTGGGCTCTGGGTCAGGTTACAATCTTGTAACAATCCCTCTTGAACTATGAGTTTAGACAGCTTAATAGTTTAAGCCTCACTTTTTTCCCTTATAACTGAATGAAAATAAGTACTAAAAGGCTACTTAAGACGTATTGCATAGGGCACTTAGCAAAATGCCTTAAAGACAATAATAAACATTGAAGAAATTTTGGTTATCATGATCATCATTATTACTGTTGCTAAAAAGGAGAATACTGTACCTATAATCCTAGCTACTTGAGAAGCTGAGATTGGGAGGATTGCACCTCAGTGCCAACCTGAGCAAAAATGTTCTTGATATCCCTTCTCAATACAGAGCTGGATGTAATAGTGCATGGCTGATATTGTAGTCACAAAAGAAAGATGACTACAGTAGGCAGATTATGCTCAAGTGCATCTAGCAGAATGCAAGACCATGTCTCAAAAAACAGCCAATAGAAAAATGGGCTGGAAGTGTGGCTGGCTCAATGGTAATAGTGCATGCATCACAAGCATGAGGCCCAGAGTTCAAACTCTACTACTAAAAAAAAGAGGAATATACTTTCCCAGCAGACATTTACCAAGTATGAACTGTGTATGAGCACTACTCCAGAATTTTAGATTAGAAACATTAAACATAGTACTGCCTTCAGCTCGCTATTCTACCGTGCAGGAGAAGCAAGCACGTATGACAAAATATACAATAAGATATTGTATGTATTTTGCATGGGAAGGTTATTTACATGTGTCTATATCTATGTACCTACCACTCAGATTAAAATGTTCACATTTTTTCTCTATTCTAGAAAATACTCTTCTACTGTTTTCAAATCAATACCTTCCCACTATTCTGAAACCAGTGGATGAATTTTGTCTGCTTTGAGCTTTGTATAAATGAAATCAGACTGTTAATGCTTAAGATCTTACTTGGAAGAAAAGGAAGATAAGAATAGGAAAGATAATAAATTTGTAAATAATGAATGAAGTTTTTATTAGCTGGCGACCCATAATCCTAGCTACTTGAGAGATTGGGAGAATCATAGTTCAAGGCCAGCCTGGGGAAAAAAAAAATTGCAAGATTTCTATCTCAACCAATAGCCAGAAGCTGTGGTGCTTGATTGTCATTCCAGCTACATTGGAAGCTGACATGGGGAGGGTCACTGTTCCAGGCCAGCCCCAAGCAAAGCAGCTTATAAAACCAGCCAGGTGCCTGAGGCTAGGGAAAGAAAGTCTGTATCTCTAGTTAACCACCAGAAAATGCCAAAAGTGGAGTGATAGCCCAAGTGTTAGAGTACCCTTGAGCAGAAAAAGCTCAGCGACAGTTCTCAAGCTCTAGGTTCAAGCCCCAGGATTGTACCAAAAGCCA
The DNA here is from genome assembly GCF_031878675.1 of Megascapheus bottae. Classification (NCBI taxonomy): domain Eukaryota; kingdom Metazoa; phylum Chordata; class Mammalia; order Rodentia; family Geomyidae; genus Megascapheus; species Megascapheus bottae. The sequence goes on from NC_143530.1 coordinate 10,288,061, forward strand.
AGTTTCTGAAACCCTATCTCAACACTTTATTATTCCCTAAAAATATTCAACTATTACATAGCATTGTCTTTCTGTTAAAGATTATGGAAGGCCAGATGTAGTGGTACACATACCAGCACTTGGAAGACTGAGGCAAGAGGAGTGAGTTTCCACTGGTGTGGACTACATAGGGAGACCCTGTCTTAAAACAAGGGGACAGGGTGCACAAGGTTTAGAGTACACTGGAGAATGTGCATAGGTTGTATACCATGCATCTATGCACCTGGGGTGCAATGGTATTCCTAAGGCCAGTCTCCCTTAGGTGCTACATCCAAATCAAGGCATGCTTTTGTAACCAGTTAGGAAAATTAGAAAGCAGAGACTCATCAGTGAGTGTGGTCTACAGGATGGAAGAATCTGGAAGAAGGACATACTACCCCTTCAGACAGTCTAAAGAACTGAGTTGTGCATAAACTAAAGAGATGAGCTACAGATGAGCTACAGCTGTATTTCCCTTGTAGGGTGTTGGGATTCACCTTCATTCTCCAGTTCTTGGGGGCAGGGATAGGGTGCAAAGGAGGCGGAGACTGGAGGTCTTGAATAAAGTAGACACTGACTGCCTTCTGGGCCTGGTAGCCTTGTTACAGAACCTTTATTGCAGTCTGGTCTTTTTTTCTTCCCCCAGGTTGTTGCTTTGGGACTGTGATGATCGAAGCTACAGCTACTATGTTGAGGTTTCTACCAACCAGCAGCAGTGGACCATGGTGGCTGACAGAACAAAAGTCTCATGCAAGTAAGTCATGTCCTTGGAGGATTTCATTCTGGACACAAAGATAATTTTTCCCATGGCTTCAGATAGTCCAGAGAAGATTCATGGCCCCGCCAAATTGCGTTCTTATTTACATGTTAAAAATATATTTCAGTGATCCTTTATTTTACTTTGAACTACTAAATACTTTCACAAAAATGTACTTGATATGACTAAACAAGCTTTATTTTATGACTTGAAAAATGACTTCATATGTCTAAATAGGGAAAAAGATATTTTCTTAGGAAGTGCAGTCTTAGTCCCTCCACACTATTTCTTTAGGATTGTTTTCTTCCTTTGAGAATTTTGCTGGAGTACTCAGTATTTCAGTACTTTTATTCTAGGGCTCTTAGTTTTCACCCTCATCATTCTCAAGGCTGGCTAAAAATTTAACTCAGTGTTTAATCTACTGTTTAGTTTACTAAACAAAACCTGTGTATTAAGTTCTTCATGCACAACATACTCATTTAATACATTTGGCACAGGGGCTTTGTAAGAACTTACCTGGTTATAGCAACAGCTAGAAGGAAAGATTCTGAGGCTGTGACCAACTAACTGAGCATCATACTACATAAAGGAGTTCAGGTTGTTTTTGTGTAGAACAAGATTATCTGGGATACAAAATAGAGCCAAATTGCTGAAATTTCTTTATCTTTTTACGATTCTGTATTTTAACCATAACATGATCCTGAATAAAAGAACTGACAAACCAATGATTAAGAAGGTATTTTGGGGCTGGGAGTTTGGCCTAGTGGTAGAGTTCTTGCCTAGCATGCACAAAGACCTGGGTTTGATTCCTCAATATCACATCCATAGAAAAAAGCCAGAGTGGTGTTGAGGCTCAAGTGGTAGAGCTCTAGCCTTAAGAAAGTCCAAGGACAGTGGTCAGGCCCTGAGCTCAAACCCAGGACTGGCAAAAAAAAAAAAAGCATTATGATATTCTGGATATGTAAACATTATTCACAAAAGAAAATTATCTAATAATTGGTTGAGTCTTCAGAGAAGGAAATATTCTGTGCCAGTGAATATGTACCTTCTAGGAAGAATTATATCACGTTAACATCAAATTAGGTTTCCTTTTTTTTCCAGAGCTGAGGACCAAACTCAGGGCCTTGCACTTACCAGGCAAGGGCTCTTCCACTGAGCTAAATCCCCAACCCCCCAAATTAGGTTTTCTTACAAATGCTTAGGCTTATTCCACATGTTAAATAACTTTTTATTAGCCAGCTTTTTGTTTTCTTAAAGTTACTAAATGCCTCTTTTTTCTGTCTCAGAAGTTTTGGTTAATTTTGAGCAAATTGCATCCTATACTTTCTCTGAAGCTGTGATCCTACAGTTTTCTTTGCCCTTCCTATGTAGGGTAGCAGTAGCATGTATTGGATTATGTTTTCTGTAGCATTTTCCAATGGGTTAACAAAATCCCTTAAGTTATGTTTGTATGGGGTTGGAAACTGTATGTCTCTAGTTGGAAACCATAGCTTTGGGTTTCTAGAACTGTGTCTAATGATACTTTGTAATTGGCTATGTTCCTTGTGATTCTGGGCTCTATGTTTATGGGACTATCACAAGGAATATTAGTTTCTTTATGGAATGTGAATTTATACCAGTGTCTCCAGACTGCCCATTGCTGAGTCTTACTTACCTGAATGGTCCCTGTGGGCCATATAGTTGTGTAAATTGCTATAAGAAAGAAATACTGGACACTGCCCTGGTGCCTTGCTGTGTTTCATTCTGTCTCTTTGATGAGGCTGAAGGCTCCTATGGCTTGTTTGGATCTTTGAGTGGGAGCATTTAGTTCAGATTGTTTATGACCATTACAGAGTAAATATGTATTCTTTTTAAAGAAATGATATATGAGCAGCAGATCTTCAGAGTTTTTCTATATCTGAGTCCTGGTTTGAATAGAGAATTCAGTCATTTTAGACCCTTGCACTTATTGCCCTCTAGCATCTAATACTGCTGAGGAAAAATCTGACATCACTTATACTCCTGTTTCTTTGAGAAATTTATCTTTCTCCTTAGAAATTTTGAGGATCTTCTTTTCATCCTTGGTGGTCACTTTAAAATTCACAGTATGACTAGCTATGAGTAGTTTTCTCATCCATATTGTTCAGCTTGCTGCAATATAGAACTCTGTTCAGTTCTCAGTTTATGAATTTTATCTTCTAACATTTTTTTATAAATCATCAAAATCATTTACTTGATAATGTCTTCCCTTCCAGTTTGCAACACATTTATGAATGTGTTTCCTTTGTAATTCTTTGGTGGTACATCAATGGCTTCCGGGAAGGAAGAGGTAAATGTGCCCATAGTGAATTCTGCCTGAACACTATGGTATGGGCTTACTTAGCATTAGTTGTTGAGCATGAGTATATGAAGAAAATGTGATGTATAGCACACTATGTACACACACACACAAACACACACAATGGAATTTTATTCATCCATCAGGAAGAATAATAACATTTAATTTGCAAGGAAATGGATGAACCTAGAAGAAAAAATTACATTAAGTGAAATCTGGCTCAGAGAAACAAAGGGATATATTTTCTCTCACATGTGAAAGTTAAATATAAGTTATAAACATATGAAAACATATAGGGGGCCATATACACACATATATGTATATATACACAATCAAACCAACTAAAGTGTGCCATATGCATGCATGCAGCAGTGGATTTCGTGTTAAAATTCTTTGAATAAGTAACTAACACTTTTAACAAAATTGACACTTTTAACAAAATGAATACCTGAGGTGGCTCAGGCTTAAGGGGAAGGAGGCAGAGGAAGGGAGAAAGGAATGATGGACAGAGTCACACTACTCAGTATATATATGCTAGAATGGAACTAGGAGAGTGAGTAGGGTTGGGATAGAGAGGGAAGGAGGAATGTATTTATTTTTTGTATTTATTAAGGTAGTTTATGTGTACAATGCATCTTGATCTGTGTCATCTTCACCCCCTTTGGACTCACCCCTTCTCCGTTTCTTTCTTAGTTCTGAGGTATATACAATGAATTCTTGCCTGCATACATGACCTAAATATTAAGAAAAGTGAGGGAAGAGATGGGTTGGAAGGGGTGGGTGAGAATGTCAAAAGGGGTGACACTGATCAAAATGCACTGTATTTATAAACTGCTTTGATAAATGGCAGCTCCTCTGTACAAACTTAAAAGCTAACAAAAAATATTTCAAAAAATAATAAAAACCAAAAACATTAATTTTTAATTAAAGTAGGAAGACTCTTCTCTCCAGAGTATTTTATTTATAATCAGAGCATATGGAACTTAGATACCTATGTCTTCAATACCAGGTCCAATTCAAGTGCACATTACTAAGTTTATTAAAAAGTTAATTTTGACTTGTTAAAATTGATAGGATTTATTACACTGAATTTCAAATCAGATTTTTTTCAAAGATGGAGAGGAAATGATAGAAGGGGTGACATTGATCAAGCTGCATTATAGTCCTAAATTAACATGTTCAGTTGAAACCCCTTTGTATAACTACTTAAAGATAATAATACTTGGAGAGAACAAGGGAAGCAGTGATATTGTCTAAAAAGAAATGTACTCATTACCTGACATATAACTAGAACCCCTCTGTATATCACCTTTATAATAATGAATTTTAAAATGTAAAAAAAAAAGATAATAATGAGAAATCAGTTGTTGATAATCCCCAGTAGTCTTCTTTCTTTCTTCCTGACTCCTCTGCCCTGTTCTATATCTTTCTTGCTCCTGGCCAGGTATATGTCCTGACATCATTCATTTAACCATTTCTTCACTAGGCCACAGTCCCATTGAGTAATAGCTCTGCCTGCAGTTAGGAACCTCAGCTAGCATGTCCAGGACTGGAACCTTAGAAAACATCTTGGCAAATGTAAACAGATCAAGAACTATCTAGTCTTTCTAGATTTTGGCTTCCAGTTTTCTTAACAATTTTCTGTCTACCATATTCCAGATTCCTTTCTGAAATTATTTTCTCCAATGTAGGAGTTCAGTGTAAATGACATTGAAAGTGTGGCTCAGTGGTAGAATCTTTGCCTGGCAATTACAAGGCCCTAAGTTCAACTCCAGTACCACTAACAAGAAAATATAAAAAAAATTAAATGATGTAGGGGCTGAGCATGTGGTTCAGCTGGTAGAATGTTTACCTGGTATGCACAACTTACTAGATTTCAACTCAAGGACTAAATAAATAAATGAATTTTCAACCAGTTTGGAATAGCTTAAGAAAATACATAATACATTTTTCTTTGAAAACACAGCACAAAATTATAAAAAAAAAAATACCATCAAAATTGAAAGGGGAAATAATGGAAGTTTAGAGGAGTACCAAAGGGAAATGTCTGATTGTTAATAATGATTGTGTAGTTGGATTGTGAACATGTTTTCTAGTTTTCTACATTTTTTATATATTTTCCTATGTTTCTTTTAAAATCCAAAAGAATGGCATGTTTTTTTTTCGTTTGGGGTTTTTTTTTTTTTGGCTACAGATATAAATGTTTTATAGATGTTTGTCCTTGCCATTAATTAAGTAACATAAGCTAGGAGAGTGGTATATTTATACACTGTCAGCAGTAAATCAACAAAATTAAGTAAGTGCTGCGCATGGCAGTATCCCAGCAGCTCTTCAGGACCTTGACACCACTTACCCCAGCATGATTTGTGCTTCCCTTTAAATGACACTTGAACCTCATTCTTCTCATACTTCTCCTGGAGGACCCTTAAAGCTTGATTTCCAGCGCTTCTTCCCTTTTCGTTTCTTCAGGGCTTCAAAAACCATTTCTGTCTGAGTCTGCTTTCTCGCCGGGTCTGGCCTGCAGGGGAGGTTGGGGCAGACCAGTGGAGCAGCCAGAATTTACAGGATCCCCCAGGAGATTTCTCCCTGTGTCTGCTCTGGGAAGCTCTCTCATGACCTGGGTGGGCTCCGCTGTCTGTTTTCTGGTCTTGAGCATTATTATATCTACATCTGAGAACACTGTGTCCTCCCTGGTGAGTGTTCTGTCACATAGACCTGAGGAAGGGCTATATTCTGGTCTAGGGTCTCTTTCTGTAGCTGCTATCTATTGACTAGGAATCTTAGAAAAACAAATCATGTTTCTTATAAGAGCTGCTGAGGCTGAGAATAGCAGGATAAATTAAAGGTGAAGACATACAGCTTCAGTAAACTCTTCCAAAGTGAGCCAAGATTGAAAAATGGCACATTTAAACCTACTCAATTTACTTTGCCTGCAATTTTCTACATCGTCTTTACCATTGTTGATGATGGTGTTGCAAAAGCTATCTTCCTACTTATTTTGTCTATTAGCTGGACATCCAACAAAACAAAAGCCTTGGGCTGGTTCCAGGGATCACTGCTGGTTGTGTGGTTTGGGATTACACATAAAGGAGGAGGAAGCACCATCCATGTGCTGACAAGAAGCTTGTAGTCAAGTGTCAGCTTGGAGCTTCTAGGAAGGGAATCACACTCTCAACTGTCATGTAGATCCGGCTGTGAAATGTCACTGTTGCTCCCGAGCTTCTGCTGTGCTAATAGCCAGGAACGCTATCCTCAGATTTCTCATGCTAGCAGAGTTGGAGTGTGTTTACTTGTTCTTTCCACGAGTGTGAGCCAATTAATGGGCTATGGTTGTGTAATTGTCATTTTAAAACTGCTCAGTGAAGATTCTGTTATTCTTTCTTCATACTTATTTCCATTTTTCTACATAGCATTTGACAATAATGAAAAAGCGAGTCTTGTTCTTTCCTGTACTTTTTAAAAGGGCAAATACTGATGTTAATTTTGATAAGACTCATAACTTAAGCAGTAAAGAAACATGTCCCTGTAAGAATAGCAAAAGGAAAAAAAAAACAACTCAGCATAAACATACACACATGATAGGAGGCATATATCCCTGGGGTCATCATGAAGTATTAGAGCTTGTTTTATAGAACATATCTACATGCTGGAACAGACTTAGAGACACCTGTTCATAAAACTTTTATAGGACTAAGATGTCTCTTAAAAGCTGGGTGTTGGTGGCTTATGTCTATAATCCTAGCTACTCAGGAGGTAGAGATCAGATTATCATGGTTCAAAGCCAGGCAGAAAAGTCCTTGTGAGAATCTTCTCTCTCATTTAATCACTCAAAAACTAGAAGGAAGGCTGTGGCTTCAAGTGGTAGAGTCCTAGAGTTGAGTTAAAGAGCTCAGAGACAACACCCAAACTCTGAATTCAAACCCTAAAACTGACCTAGGAAGGAAGGGATGAAGGGAGGGAGGACAGGCAAGGTGTGACAAGGTACCAGAGGGCATGCAGCAGGGCGTGGTACAGCAGTGTGCTGCAACACACGGCACCGCACGGCCGTGTGTAGCAACGTGTAGAAGTGTGTGGTAGGGTGCAGGAGTGGGAGGCAACGCACAGCAGTGTTCTGCAGGGCGTGGCGGTTTGCGGCAATGCATGGCAGTGTACGGCAAGATGCTGCCATGTGCAGAAAGGTGCAGGAGTATGCGACATGGTGTGCGGCAGTTCACGGCACAGTGTGGCAGTGTGGGGCACTAAGCAGGTGAAAGTGGCAACATGAAGCAGGGTGCATCCGCGCACGGCCTGACATTGGCAGTGTACGGCAACACATGGCAAGGTGCAATAGTGTGCAACAGCACACAGCAGTGTGCCAAATGCGCAGCAGTGGGTGTGGCATGGCTATGTGCAACAGGACACGCTAAGACGCGGCACTGTGCAGCATGGTGCAGCAGTTTGTGGCAGTGTGTGGCAAGGTGCAACACTCTGTGGTAGGGCATGGCTGAGTGCAACCAGGCGAGAATAGAGTATTTTGGAGTAGAATATTCAATCCTTTGTAACTAGATCTTCAGTGGGGACTTAGTGTTTGTATTGCAGAAAATTTTGTGTAAAAAAATTTCTCATACATTGGAAGATGTGGAAAAGCAACTTCTTTTGCTAAGTATATGAAGGACCTAAGCTGAGAAGTATCATGGACCTCAGAGAGTCTTCGCCTCTCCCAGGACACGACAGAACTGTATAAGCACACTTAAAATGTACATGATTTGGACCAGAGTTTAGCCTAGTGGTAGAGTCCTTGCTTATCATGCACGAAGACCAAGTTCCATTCCTTGGTGCCACAAACAGAGAAAAATGCTGAAAGTGGTGCTGTAGAGTGCTATCCTTGAGGAAAGCCCAAGGACAGTGCTGAGGCCCTGAGTTCAAGCCCCAGGACTGGCAAAAAATTTATGTGTACATGATTTGTCTTGTATCATGGAAGTAAAATTTTTGATGTAATATTCCAAATGACAGAAGTACCTGAAGATCACAGTAATCCAAGTTCCATCATTCTCTTCTTTTCCATACCCGTTTTCAACTGCCCATCTCCTCTGCTTCCCACCCCCTACCTCCCCTGTTTTGTACCTGATTCTAGTCATATCAGACTTGTCATCCCTGCCTGCTTATTCTCTGGATCAAGACCAGAATTCTTCACTTCCCTGCACAGTCTGGTCCCTCCTACCTCACCACACTCACCTACACCCAGGCTCTCTACTTTTCCTGCACACCATGTGTCATAACTGTGTCGTAACGGTGCCTTTGTACTTGCCATGGTGGCCTCTGTCTGAAGCTTACTTCTTTTTTTTTTTTTGTCAGTCCTGGGCCTGAGTTCAGGGCTTGAGCACTGTCCTTGGACTTTCTCAAGGCTAGAGCTCTACCACCTGAGCCTCAGCATCATTTCCGGCTTTTTTTTGCATGTATGTGGTACCGAGGAATCGAACCCGGGTCTTTGTGCATGCTAGGCAAGCACTTTAACCACTAGGCCAAACTCCCAGCCCCTGAAGCTTACTTCTTTATCCAGCCCTTTCTCTGATTAATCCCCACTATCTACTTCTTTGCATGATTATCATAATTACTATGGATCTCTTCTCAGCCTTTTGGCTAAGATCAAATGTAGCATCTGTTCTTATCAGTGTAAAGTTACTGTGGTTCTTCTTCCTACCCGTGAGCTCCATGAGCACAGACTGGTTCCTGTTCCTCACTCTCATTTCATACATTATAGCCTAGCAGGGGCCTCACACTTGGAGGAGGTGGGGACCATGTGTACTTGTCTAAATGAGTGGCTGTGTGAGAGTCATTGCCATCTCCCATCACATACACGAGCTGCTTTTGTATGTCTTGTTACTGTCTAGACATTCTGTAGCTGTTGTCCTCATGGAGATCAGTCCAGATGTTATCATGTGGAACAGGGATGAATCTGTCAGGGAGAATAAGAGTTGTCCCAGATGATATAGTCTTTGCACACTGTAAATGTATCTTCTCAACTTTTCTTCATTAATCTATTATTGACCTGTCATCCTTGATTCATTTACACTGTTACTCCACAGATTTCAGTTTTTGCCAGAGGTTCAGTTTTCTCTGCTCTCCACATCTTTTCTTGCCCCTCAAGTTAATGACTTGGATCCCCTAGTAACACTTTATCAATTGAGGTTGGTTATTGGCCTAAAGTCCATTACCTTTATTTTTAACCACTTTTGGAGAATAAGGTTTTTTCTTCTTAGAGAGGCCAAGTGCTTTTAGAACTCTTTGCCAGCTGTTTCTTTTCATTTCAGAAATTGGTTTGCTTTAAGATCCCAAGTTTTTCAGATTAATATATTTCAATGCCATTTCCTGAATTTTCAGAGTAAAAGGTGAGAGACAGAGACAGGGACAGAGACAGAATGTACCTTAAACTCTGGAGAGATGCTCAGAATTGCTCACAGTAGAGTCTGATCCAAGAATGGACCTGGCTGTTGGGTCCCCACATTCCTCCTACCCGCTGCGGTAGGGATGACTACATGGATCCTGCCCCAGTATCATCCTACAAGTGTTCAGTTGGGACACCTTACCATGGGTCAGCTTGGGATCACTGAGGTGGCCATTGCTGGTAAGAAGATATGGGGCTTATCCTTAAAACAAAGCAAGCACCAAAATCTGAGTAGTAACCGTTGTCACAGACATGCATTTTAAAGATGGTCAGTATGGGCATCTTCAGGACAGGAAAGCAAAGCCACATACCTTCCATTGAGCAGAAACACAGAATGGAAAGGCGTTGTAGTTTGGATGATAACTTCTTGAAGGAATCAAATTGTAGCCAGAAATGAGTGGCCACCCTCTGACTTCTAATGAGCAATGTCTGTTTTGGTAACCATGCATTGATGAACATGAGCTTCCTCTATCGTAGAGTGTCAAGAGGACAGAGTTAAAAATAAGAGTGCAGGGGCAAGAGTACAGAGTTAAAAATAAGAGTGCAGGGGCTAAGAGTTTGTCCTAGTGGTAGAGTGCTTGCCTAGCAAGCACAAAGACCCAGATTTGATTTCTCAGCACCACATACATAGAAAAAAGCTGGAAATGGTGCTGTGGCTCAAGTGGTAGAACACTAACCTTGAGGAAAAAAGCCCCAGGACAGTACTCGAGCCCTGAATCAGCTTTTGTACTTCTCCAAACCAGTTGTATCTTTTTTGGCGAAGAGTAGGTTGAATAAATGCATTTGGCTTCAAAAAAAAAGTGCAAGTTAACAAGAGTACAGGTTAAAAAATAAAATGGTGGGGCCAGGAGTTTGGCTTAGTGGTAGAGTGTTTGCCTAGCATGCATGAAGACCAGGTTCGATTCCCTGGTACCACATACATAGAAAAAAAAAAAAAAAAAGCTGGAAGTGGTGCTGTGGCTCAAGCGGTAGAGCTTAGCCTTGAGAAGTCCAAGGACAGTGCTCATGCCCTTAGTTCAAGCCCCACACCTGGCAAAATAAAAAAAAATAATAATGACATGTTATATTTCTATGAATTAAAGTTCAGTGTGTAACTCTCTTCTTTGTCTTAGTCTTATCTTCAGCTGTCTCTTCTTTTCTAGTTTCCATTAATTTACCCTGTTTTTGTGCCAGTCCTGGTGTTTGAATCACAATCTGGATGCTGTCCCTGAGCTTCTTTTGCTCAAGACTAGTATTTTACCACAGCTCCACTTCTGACTTTTTGGGTAGTTTATTGGAGATAGAGTTTCACAGACTTTCCTGCTTGGACTGGCTTCAAAACTATGATCCTTAAATATCAGCCTCCTGAGTAGCTAGGATTACAGGTCTGAGCTGGCTCCATTAGCCTCTCTTATAGCAACTTCCTCCCTCCCTCAGTGTCAGAAAGTTGTTAGATTCTGATTCAAAAGCAAACCGCTGAACAAAACGCCCATTTCATAACCTGGAAAATTGGTGATTTCCCACCCAAGGACCTGTGAACTTTAGGCTTTAAAGTTATACAGAGGAACAAATAAGAAATAGACTTAACTTCTAGAGGAATGACAAAAGCTATAGATTACTAAGAACTCTGCCTATATTTTTACAGGAGTTCCTACTCTGTGTTCACTACTAGTTCTTCCACAGAATAGTAATTCTAGCCTATTAGCTCTATTATAATTCATACTTTGAATATTGATTTTAGAAATATAGTCCATATACCAGTGGTCAAATCTAGATTATCTAGGGGTTCATTTTCTCAGCTACAGAACATATTAGTCTCTGTTTTTCTTTTCTTTGCCTTCCTATTGCCTACTTAAGAAAAATCATTATACCATTCATTAGGCCATTTACTAGACTTTTTTCCACCAAAAACAAACTGCATGTCTATTTTTTTCCCCTGTTTTAAGCCGGGACCCATAAAGTATATTTTCCCCACAGTTGACATTTTCTTTTCACAATCTCTTGAAAGGGAATGTAAGTGATTTCCACCCTAGTGTGGTAAATTATGTACTGAGTATCAGTAATAAACATTTCTTACAAAGTTTTAAAGTGTAGTTTCAGGGTGATGACATCTGGAACTCTGCACATTTACCCGCTGCTGGGAAGAGAGGTGGGGGAAGTGCTTTCTGCTCATTCATTTTTGCCTCTTTATCCAGATTGAGACAACAGAACAAAGCCCTACATAACACACCTAAATAGAACAAGAATGTTTGCAGTCCTGGTGATGGGGCTTAGCAGCTTTCACCTGATGAGTGGCCATCTTGTTTTTCCTCTCCCCTCAGCAGTGCATGTTAAGTTTGTCCCAGAGAGCTGGTTGTTTTCCCCTGCTGAGGAAGCTGGGATGGCATTACTTGTTCGCCTCTCTGTGGGTTTTTGAGCCCTGGTGTAAATATAGGATGGGTGTAAGCTCAGGAAAAGATGACACATGTTAGTTTTGCTCTATTAGATGAGAATGACTTGCTTGTATTGTTCTTTTCTTCCTGATTCCCTCAGAGCTACTGTGGCTGTTGGCAGTTCTGACTACTGAAGCATTGAAAGTGTGGTCTTTTCTCTTGGATATTCTGAAGGAGAAATTCCTGGGAGCTCATTTATGAGTTCTACATTTCTGAATCTCCTGCATTCATTTTTTCCTAACAGAAGTAAAAACCAAGCTTAGGCTAATCTAATGGGGAGATTTTTAAACCATCAGGGCTCCCAAATATAAGTTTTTCCTGTACCACCATCATGACCTCACAGTCCATGAGTGTTTACAAGTGTTTCCCAGGTCCCATTGCACAGAGATTTGATTATTTTGCTCTGTAAAGACAGAGAGCTATTATAACCTTAAGTGATAATCAAGTTTTTTAGTAAAACATGGGATCTATAATAACAAACATGCTCATTTGTGGATTTCTAGCCTAATTTTCAAATTTCTACTTTCATATTGCAGTTACATGGTATTTTTTTAAAATTTTATTGTCAGGGTGATATATAGAAGGATCACAGGTAGTGAGTACATTACTTCCTGAACATTGTTACATCTTCCCATGTTTCTCTCCCACTTTCCCTTCTCCCCAGGTTACACAGTGTGCTTAGATTAATATTAGTTTTATAAATTTCTGAGGAAATGAGAACACAGGGCAGTTTTATAAGCCTTTCATGTTTGTGAGTAGAACAACTGATATTTCCAGATACTATTTTCTATTTTTGGCATTTCCTTCAGTAAAATTATGCTACAAACAATATTGAGTTGTTGTCCCCTTGGGATCCCTAGGCTGTAGGGCACAGTCCTCTGTTAGTTCAATAATCTGATATTTAGCCATTCATTAACTTCACAGACATATTTGAAGCTACTGCTTTACATCAGGCACCATAGCTGGGCACGACCCTCCTCTATGTGTGCTTATTGGTTAAGCTACCCCAATGGGCTCTGGACCCAGCAAGACAGAGATATTAGTCCACATGTAGCGAAAGATATATGTGATTATTGATATGCACAGCTAGGCCACATCTTGGACTGAATTTGTAGGAATAAAGTAGCAGCATGCTGAATCTGGAAGTACGCCCTACATCTGAATAGATAAAGATCACTACATTTCCTTTAACCTACTGGATAGAGGCTCAAGCATGCCTTTGAGCTCAGATCTTCCAGAGATGGCAGGATCGCAGTGTGCACATTCGGCTAGCTGACCTTCACTTACCTTTGTCGGAAGCAGTCACCTCAGCCACAGGATCTGATGCATAGTAAACGGGTGGTATTTTGCTGGACTGCTGTGTACTTGATCTGGCTGCCCAATCAATGATAAGAGAAGTGTGATCATACTTTGTAATTAACACTTGGGGTTTATATAAACTGCATAAAGTAAGCTGCAATGTTCCATTTATGCTAGAAAAGAGGAGGATTCTACTTGGCTTTTTGGGATAGCCAAAATATAGGTGTTTTTTCCTTACTCATTGGTATGATGAATTTTCAGAGCCATCTTTTTGTCACATGATGGATTGACAAGTTGCTTCCCAAGATTGTCCAAAATGTGTACTGGTTAATCTTGCCTTAGAAAAGTCTGAGTCAAATCAACTGGCTCCCAAGTAGCCATTTATAATAAAAAGACTGTATACATTTCTAAGCTCATTTCAGCTGTCTCCTGGCTGTGCTTTTCCTCAAGGGATTGATATCTTAAAGCGAGCCCAATAGCTTGGATGATAAAACTGCCAAGTCTCAAGTTATTGTTTTAAATTTCCTAGAAGAGATTATATCTTCAATGTGAAGGGAATGTACCCTATATGACTCAGTGCCCTTCCAGAGACAGAGTCCTGTGCTGTTTATGTCTCCACCTTGTGTCTCCCACTTTCAGGATTGGACATGCACGATGCATGCTCCAATTTTTATTTTTTAATCATCAGAATAATGGCTAAAATGAAAACAGACAAAAGCCTTGCATTGTAACCCTACTTCTGCTACTTAAAATTATCTTTTTACATTTTCTTGATGCTTAGGTCAGCATAGGATTCCATGTTTGGGGGGGGGCAATAAACTAAGATTGTTGTCTCTTCAGACTTTTTTTCCATTTTCTGAGAAAGGACTATTTATTCTATAGGCCTCTTAATAACCATTTGCCTCTATTTAGTGGCTTTACCAAAGCCAACGCATGTTGATTTTTGTGATATTGGAGAGGTCTCAGGAGTTACTGGTGATGGGAGCCCTAGTATTTCCATGATTGCTAAGCACTGCCATTTACCTGTCACAGAGCTGCACATTATTTGCCTAGCACTTAGTGGGTCTGTCTAGCTAAAATCAGTATTTCAGTGAATGGTGGAAGAAGATGTGGAATTGATGAACTAATCTCATATTTAAAATATAGTTTCACTCAAAGGAAGATAGGCTCAATGGTTTCCCTGATTTGTAATAATTAGTACAAACCGGGACTCTCCTAGCAGAGGTTTACAATAGGGCAACACCTAGATAGGATGAGGCTAAATGAAAGGAACTCCAGGATATGGAAACAAGAGACATATAATGTGTTATTGTTCTTAATGTACTATGTTTTTTTTGTTTTTGTTTTTTGTCAGTCCTGGGCTTAAGCTCAGGGCCTGAGCACTGTCCTTGGATTTTTCTCAAGGCTAGAGCTCTACCACTTGAGCCTTAGCACCACTTCTGGTTTTTTAAGTATGTGGTACCAAGGAATCGAACCTGGGTCTTTGTGCATGCTAGGCAAGCACTCTACCACTAGGCCAATCTCCCGGCCTGTACTATGTTATTTCTCATCTCTTTTGTTGTCCCTTGGTTATCTCATACTGTTACAGTATCTTACCTTGTTGTCTGGTATATTGTATATATGTTTATTTATTTATTTGAAACAGGATAGGGAAGGGGGAAACAAGATGAGGGGAGGGAAATGGGGACAAAAACATGAGAAGGGGTATCAATGTTTGTGAAGTAATGCACCTTCTATTTAGCAAAAATAATGTAACCCTTCTATTAATTACAATAAAAAAGAAAAAAATATATGGTTGCAAAAGATGGCAAAAAAAATTGTATCTGCTCATCGGAATAACAGCTTGATCCTCTCTGTCTGTGGAACCTGGTGAAGTTAGGAATAAAGGGAAGACCAGACTTGCTTGGAGGCTGGTATTAAAGAGCATACATATCAAGAAAGACTGTCCTCTCAGCTGATCCTTCCCAAGTACCACCTAAACAGCAAACTAAAGTCAGTTGATTGTTTGTTGCCTGTGTCTGCTTAAAAATTCATTCAAATCACGGAAGGGAAATCTATGAGAACGGAAGTAGCAAGCCAGTTGTGCCTTTCTCAAGTTTGGCTGCTGAGCACTGAAATGCAGCATGGAACATGGGCTCAGGTGACCCAGCTGCCAAACCCACATTTGTAGCTTTGCTTAGGGAAAGTGTTTCCTGTCCACCTGGCACATCTCTGCTCGCACAGCCCTTTGATGTCCAGATCTGAGTCTGCACACCCCATCTCAGGGACTAGGGACTTTGGGAGCTATCGTTTACTTCCTCCCTCTGTGCCTTTCATTGAAACTGCATTCAACTTTCTGCATGGGTTGCTGCAGCTACTCTGCCCAGGCAAAGCACTGACCCAGGTGGAAGCAGGGTTTTAATCAAATGCCAATAAACAACCCATTTGCTACTGAAGTCTCTAGAGTCCTCCTGCTGTTGGTATCCACATTTCCCACATGTCTTTCTGGTATTTGATTTCTAGCCCAATATGTCATCTTAGATCATGTGGATAAAATTAGGATTTTTAATTTTTGAGCTCTTCTTATTTAGGAATTCTACATGGAGCTCACCCATTACAGATAGGACATTGTATATTAGCAGATAATAATCCAGATGAAAGCCTTTCCTTCAGGCAGGATAGTCTGCCCTTTATTTGATATGGGTATTATTGTTTACCTGTGTTAGGATGTGGAATATTTGGGTTTCAGCTTTATAGGTAGCTTTCCAAGTTGCACAGTGATGTTACAAACCAGTGTTATCCTTTAGAAATACTTAGCTCATATAGTTTGATAATGTCACTGCAAGCAAAAAGTAAAGGGGATGTGATAGAAAACTCTGGATTGCATTTTCAGGGTGAACCTAAAATATTCCTAGTCTCCTTTTCATTTGGAAAAGGGACTGGAAAGTGCCTACCAAGTATGGGGAAGTGGCAAAACGCCTGGTGTCATTCATACAGTCTCCTGACTGAACTCCCCCCTCCCCCTGTTCCTACACAGGAGCATCCAACTTCAACTTTTCTCAAGAAGTAAACTTCTCGCTACAAAGATCTAAAGTCTCAGCTCCTGGCCCTAAGATCCTATTTTGTGCAACACTGTCATTTCAAGTGAGGTTTTTCCTTTATCCCTCAGCCAGGGCTCCTCTGTTGTCATACTCCAAGGAGCTGTACTCACTACTGTATTTTGTATTATTAGTTTTCCTTCTTTGTTTTAGGTATTTGGAAGCATTCTGATAAGTGTTTATAGGCTGCTCAGACTTCCAAAGAGGTCCATAGCACCAGAAGAGTGCTGAGAGTTACTGCCATGCTCACATATGAATATCTGTGGATAAAGCAGACATGTAGATAAAATGAGAAGTATTGGTTATGAATATTTATGTTTTTGTATCATCCATTAACCAAATTTCTGTTAGTCTTCTGTGACCTTTCTCAACCCTGGGGCCTTACCCTAATCCTGGAGCCTGTTGCTACCAAGATGAACATGTCATCTTTACCAGTGATCTCCTATGCTAAACATTGAATTGTGTTGACCTCAGATGTAAACCTTCAGCCCATGGTGCTGAAAGCCAGTGGTATTCACAGTGAGACAAACCCAGATTTCACTCACTTCAGAACATCCTGATGGTCTGTTCTTAAAGATCAAGGCTGGAAATCCAGCCACATTCTGGTCCTCCACTCTGCCTATCTTCTTTCACATCTCCCTTCCTACTACCATTATCTGCTGCAGGAATGAGTGTGGAGGCCACTGGGTTATCTGTTCATTTTGCCCACTTTTCAGTGTACCTGCTGTGCAATCAGGTACTGTGTAAAAACTCACTTAACCATAAAATTAAAGATCCCTTGGGAGGGAGCCACAGCCTGCTTTTTTGGCTGCCCCAGTGACTGCCAAGATTGTGGAACCAGAGCTGCAAAAGCCCTGTAGTTCTGGAATTAATTGTGCATCTACTATGTGCTTAACTGGGGTCAGGCTCAGAGTCTGTCCATGGGAAGGACACACTAGGTCCTTAAAATAGCACACAATTATGAAGAGGCAAATCAGTGCCAGGATTATGTTTATTGTAATATATATAATATATATATATATTATATATATATATATATATCCTGTTAGTATCATGTTCTTGGAAGAGCTACTAGTATATTAGGTTCTTGTGCATGTCACCCATTCTCCATATCTATAAAGTACCATTCTTAAAACAAGACTTGATGGTTAGCTCTGAAGGCTGATTATATTAAAGCAGTACATTTGTTTTGCTGTAATATCAATAATACACATATATACATACATACATACACAATAGTTATGTGAAAGAAAACAGAATGGATTTGTCTTTGGAGTTCCTTCATTTGTACATGTTTCTAAAGTCATAGGTAGTATGTTGTCAAGGATGTATAGATACCCACATTCATGTGTGGTCTACATATGAAATAGTTATGCAAGCCTTGACCTTTCTGTGTGTGGTAGAATCAACCCCTACAGCAGCTCCTCTCCCTCTCCTTAGCCCTTCGGAACTGTCATTAACCAACATGAGCCCAAGCAGCTTCAAGGTGACAGCTCCATCTCTAGAGCAAAGCCTGTAAGTTCAGGTATTCCTCATGAAAGTGCAAAAACAAAAAAATAAACTATAGTATATTAAATACCCTGCTTCCTGGAGATGAAGGTTATAGCAGATTCAATTGTGTGTTTGAACAAAACAGTTATCTGGAACAACCAACAGAGGTACACAAGGTCAGATGAGCTGTTTCAAGAAGGACCAAGAAGTTAGTCTTCTCCTTTTAAAATCATAAATACACCCTCATGGCTGGAATCCTCCTAATGAAACATTAGCATCCATTAGGTGTCGAGTGTGCATTGAAAATATCTTAACGTGTATATTTTTAGCATGGACACAGTGGTATCAGTTAAAATAATTAGCCCTTCCTGTAATCTAAAAGTCTTATCTCTCTACTCTTACTTTTTTAGAAGGCAGATGTTTTAAAACTGATTTGAAAATCAAATTTGCCCTTCAGTGATTTCATTTGAAAGAAAGAGGGAAGTAAACATTATAAAGAAGGCTTTTGGGTGCATTATGCATGCAAATGTGGCAGTCCAATTCCGGCTCTCAAGTGGAGGTGGCGGACTGCTCTGGCTGAGAATGTTGAGTTTAAATGAACAGAAAGGTCACGGACCCTCAGAATATGTTCTTCTGTCATTGCGTAGCAGGGCTGTTGCTTCATGTTAAACTTTACCCGCCAAGAGATTTTGTTGAAAAGCTGTGACAGGGAGGTAGGCTCCATCACCAGTGCCATGGCTGTCTGTGTTTAAAGTTCAGCTTTCTTGAGACTTTGTCTTTCCTAAGCTCTATGCAGGGTGGCAGAGTGAGACTGGGTGGAGAGTGGGATTTGCTCTTCCCCAGATATCACACTGCTGATAATGGGACCCTGGAGGGGAAGCTGTGGTTGCAAATTTTAAATATGTGCTGCCAAGAGTCTGATACACTGACAGGTTTGTGTGATAATCCCTTCAAGGGCCATGGACTATATCTTATTCAACTTAAATCACAGCTTGGCACAAAGCCTGTTACGTGGCAGGAGCCTAAAAATTATTTCACACACAAAAAAATGAATGAATAAACTTGGGAATGAATGAGTAGTTATATTTTGGGTATACTTTTGTCTTTCTTTTAAATTGGAATTGCAACACAGATTTTTTGCCAGGCTTGTGGTGAATTAGATAAAGGTTATAGCAATGGAAGAACAGAAAATGAGATTTAAACTAATCCAACCAAATTCGTGCTCACTGTCCTGAAGATTAAAAATTCGAGCCATCCTGGAGGTCTGGAAAGAAATCATCTCCCACTTAGAAAGCATGAACACCCTGCCTAAAATTTGAATTAAAAATCCAATTGGCTGAGCTTCTCAGTGGGCAGATCCCGGCAGGGAACGGATCCCCTGGGAGATCACAGCATCTCTGGGCAGAGCGTGCTGGAGTGGGCCTGGCTCAGCCTGGGCTTTAGAAGGAAGCATGGTCTCTTTATATGCTACTAATCCCTAGTCCAGAGAGACTCGTTTCAAAAGGCCTCATTAAACGAATTGCAGCTAGGAAGTCCAATGACAGGAACCTTTGGGGAAGAGCTTTATATTATACTATATCTCTCTTGTATCTTTTATCTCTTTTCTGTTTGAGAATCTTTATCTCTGGCTTCTTGGGGAATGTGATGAAAACTTTTTGGAGCTGTTCTTACTTCCACCCTCCTTTTCTGCTAGATGGGTGTACACAAGCATAAGAGCTCTTCCAGGAAGAGCTCGTGCCCCCATGCTGCTCCTTCCTCCTCCCCTCTCCTCAGCCTGAGAGGGCAGCTTTGGTGAGCTGCTGCTGGTGGCGCAGACAGAGAGAGCTCTGCTTAATACATCTACCTAATGCTATTTATGGATCTCCAAATCATTACCGCGGATTATACAAGGGCCTCTTTCAACAAGTGCTTCAGTACCTGCTGCATGCGAGGTATGGAGTCAAGTGCCACCATCATACTGGGGTAGAGATGTGGATGGTGTGGAGGGTTCCCTGAACTCACTCCAGCATACTGGAAAATACATTTCCGGTGTCATTACCAAAATCAGAACTTAACCATTTAGGAAAAGAGATAGTATAGGAGAGGCTGTGGATACACTTGGAAATGCATGGATGACCAATGGATTATGAAGTAGAAGTCATGCCAGCCCTCCTATGTGTGTTCATAGCAACATTCGTCTTGATGTCCTCCAGTGGGAACAGCTCAAACACCATCAGCTGGTAAAAGGACAAACAATGGGATATATTCAGAGAACATTGTTAGGTAGTAAAAAGGAATAAAGTCCCAATGCATGAAAGCACTTTGCTTAGTGAAAGAAGCTGATCACAGAAGACTATGCTCCACGATGCTCCTTGTGTACACAATGTCTAGAATAAATAAATACATGTAGAGAGTATGTCATTGGTTTGAAGAGATTGGGTATAGTGTCTGAGTGGAATAATAAATAACTGACTATTAAAGATGTGGAATTTCTTTTTGGAGTGATAATAAAGTTTCTAAAACTAATTGTGGAGAGAGCACAACTCTGTGACTATATTAAAACACATTAACTTGAATTACTGAAAAGGGTGAATTTTAAGTCAGGCATGATGGGACATACCTGTAATTACAGCAGTTGGTAGACTGAGGCAGGAGGATTGTGTGTTCAAGGCTACCTGGGCTGCAGAGTGAGACCATGTCTCAAAATAAAAGAGGCATATGAATTACATTGTGATAAAGTTGTTATTAGAAGGGGGGATAAGAGAATATGAATGAATGAATGAATGAATGAATGAATGAATTGATTGAGAAAAAAGAAGACTGTGGGATATTTCTTATCCAGGGCCATAACTAGCTCTATGGTGATTGTGTCCATGTCAGAGAGAGAGAACACTATGCAGGGAAGGTCATCATTTGTCCTTGTGTCCATTTTGTGGATGTGACTATTCCAGATTATAGAGCTCTGGTGGCTTTCAGCCCACAGAAGGAGAGTACTGTTGGAACTCTAGTTGATAAAGAAAGAAGCTAGATAAACAGCAGCAAAAAACTAACTTTGGGGGCTGGGAGTTTGGCCCAGTGGTAGAGTGCTTACCTAGCATGCACGAAGACACGGGTTCAATTCCTTGGTACCACATACATAGAAAAAAAGCCAGAAATGGTGCTGTGGCTCAAGTAGTGGAGCTCTAGCCTTGAGAAAACCCAAGGACAGTGCTTAGACCCTGAACCCAATGGGCCCAGGACTGGCAAAACAAACAAACAAACAAAACCCTAACTTTGCTCTGCCTTTTCCTGACGGTTCTTTTATGAAGGGAGAAGAGAAATGTGGCCCGTAGATTGACTTTTTCCTCCTCTCCTGGTTTCTGCCCTCACCTCACCTCACCCCTCCTTTACTTGTCATGATTCTTTCTTCACAGATATGTAACAAGACCAACATTACTTTTTAAATGTGATACTGGGGATTGAATTTAAAAGTGTTCTATCATTTGAGCCACACCCCTAGTACCTTTTGATTTTAGTTTGTCAGATAAGATCTCAGGTACTGGCTGGATGGAACTGTGATCTTTCTTTCTCTGCTTCTTAAATAGTTGGGATTGCAGATGTGTACCACTATGCCTTGCCTCAAGGCAATAGGGATGTGTTTAATTTATATATAATCCAGAGGTTTCACTGTGAAGCTTTTGAGTTACAAGAGGACAAAACACAAACTCCAATGCCCTTTATCATGTGGGTCAGTTTGAACAAAGAGTCAGCTCTGTAGCATTGGAGTGGGTGTGCTGCTGGGCTCTTGATGGGCCATTTCAGCCTCTTTTATAGCCTGCTTTATGTGCTGACCAATAGGTCAACGGTGTGAGTTCTTACTGTAAATAGAGTCTTACACTGACATTGTAATGATATTCTAAGCCAATAAAACTCAGATTTTGAAATCAGAATGAACCTGTCTTTAATATTATAGTGGGCATAAGTATATATAAATGAAGGAGTTAGATACATTTGCATGAACTTGACCTGACTGAACAGCAGCTCTCATAAATGGCTCTTTTGATATGAAAACTGTCTAATTGTGCAGGCACAGAGCTGCACCAGCAATGTAGAGGTCTCTCAAAGTGCTTGCTTTTAAGTAGCATGTCTGTGTTATCCTACATAATACATTTTTTACTACCAATTATTATCTGACCTGCCTCAGTGGTTGTAATTCAATTTGATTCTTTGATGACATCATAAAATATTGATAACAAAGTAGATAATAATAATACTGGTGTAGCAGTGGAATCAAGAGCCATTTTTATTAATGCAATTGAAGCCACAGCAGACATTTTTTTAGTTTTCTCATTCTCTAATTCTCACCATAATGCATTCATTCAACAGATAATAATTGCACACCTGCTAAATGTTAGGCACCAAAGGGAGCACTTTAAGTTTACATCCTAGTATGGGGAAATAACAGATAAATAAGAAAGTTTTAACTCTTGAGAATCTGTGAAGCAAATGAAACAGATAAGTAGCTTACTAGCTAACAGGAGTTTAGTAGGTGAGAAGCAACTATTTAGACCAGGAAAGTCTCTCTGAAGAAGTGAAATTTGAGTCAAAATTAGTGACAGATAAAAAGTAGCTCTCTCAAGGACTAAGGAAAGCAAACTTTAGGCTTCAGACCTTCGTGTATGTGCAGAACAGTATTCAATATGGTACTGCTGAAACATGGTAAGATAGGAGATGTAGCAGAGAGACCAGTAGCTTTTGGATCAGATGTGACCTTTTGGCCTCAGTGTGGAGTATGAATTTTATTTAGAGAGCAGTTACTGGGAGGAGTAACTGGAGTTACTGGAGGGTTTGGGGCAGTATTATCCGCACTAGAGATGGAAACGGGGGTCTTTGGCATGGGAGTCGTACACTCTTCCACTGAGCTTAACACCTTCCTGTATTTCTGCTTTTAAGTACACTTTTACCCAACACTGGTAGCTCACATTTGTCATCCTACCTACTCAGGAGACTGAGAAACAAGGATCACAGTTCAAAGTCAGCCTTGGCAGACAAATCCAAGAGACTCTTATCTCAAATTAATCAGTAAGAAGCCAGAAGCATTGGTGTGACTTAAATGATTGAGCACCAGCCTTAGGCAGAGAAGCCAAGCAAGAGTGTGAGGCCTTAAGTTCAGTCTCCAATTCCAGCACAAAATGAGTTAAAACAATAAAATAAAATAAAATAAAATGCACTCTGATTGCTCTGCAGGAAATGAATGGGTAAATATGGAGCTAGAAAATCAGAAATGAGATTGTTTCTATAACCCAAAAACTAGATGAGTAAAAGTTGGACATGGGCAGAAACGGTGGAGATATGTTGAAAAGTATTTGGTTGTGGAAAAAAACTGATAATCTGGAATTAGGAAGGGGGTTCCAGGCACTGTTAGGGGTGAGAGAGAAATGTTTCAAGTGGTTTCCTGCTCTGTTCTTTGTCCTTAACATTTTGTCATTCTTACCCATGCTCTGAAAGGCATGCTTCTTGGGTTTATGGATGAGACAAAGCTAGGAGGGATGACTAATGTGATAGATGACAAATGTGAGGTTCAAAATGATTTTTCTAAGTTCTAATGTGGGACCAAACCAACAGGATGGGATTTAATGGGGATAAATGTGATGCCCTCCATTTAGGTTCAGAAAATCAATTGTGTAAGTACAGGATGAGGGCATTCAAGCTTGAGAGAAGTTTATGGGAAAAAGAGCTGTCATTCTGATTGGCCACAAACTCGATACAGGCTAATGTTACCATGGGGAAACTAGGCTTGGGCAGTCTTAAGTCCACCTGGTATTCTTCACAGACCTATGAGGTCTTCATCTTGGTGTCCTGTTTTGGTCAGAACCCACCTGGTCACATATGTCCACAGTTGAAGAGCTGTTTTACTATGTAAGGTTGAAAGGCAAATAGAAAGAACTAGGAGTAAAACAAGATCCAGGCAAATCATCCAGAGAGTTATAAGATTATGATAAATGGCTTTAAGTACCTACAAAACCAGAATGAGAATTAGGGTTAGAGACCAATTAGAGTTAGAGACCCTAATTCCATATAACCCTAGAGGTTAGCACTAAAAATCATTCTACTTTAGCACACTTTTAGTGAACATCTGTCTGCTTTTCACTTGTTACTGTTTTTTTTTTCATATATCAAACAAATGCCTGATTAATATGAGTTTTGTTATTATTGTTGTTTGTTTGATCAGTCATGGAGCTTGAACTTTGTCTAGATGCTATCCTTGAGCTCTTTTGCTCAAGGCTAGTGCTCTGCCATTTTGAGCAACAGAGCCACTTCTGGTTTTCTATGGTTAACTGGAGATAAGAGCCTCACAGACTTTCCTGCCTTGGGCTAATTTTGAAGCACAATCCTCAGATCTCAGCCTCCTGAGTAGTAGGATTGCAGGTGTAAGCCACCAGCACCCAGCTTTATTAATATGTTTCATTGATATATTCCTAACAATTTTTCTTTTTCAGTTTTCCAGAAGGTCATATTATTGGAATTATATAACAAATTTTATTTTTTGTACCAGTACTAGTTCCTGAACTTATTAGTGCTTGAACTCAGAGCCCCATGTTCTTGCTTAGCTTTTTCAGCTCAAGGCTGGACAGCTATTTAAACCACTTGACATACACCTCCACTTCCAGCTTTTTTTTACTGGTTAGTTGTAAGAATCTCACAGACCTGCTACTCAGGAGGCTGAGATCTGAGGATCAAAGTCCAAAGCCAGCCCAGACACTAAAGGAGCTGAGACTTATCTCCACTTACCTCTTGAAAATGGGAAGTAGGGCTTGGCTCAAGGGTAGGGTGTTAGCCTTGGGCTGAGGAATTCAGGGACAGCACCCAGGCTGAGTTTAAGCCCCATGACCCACAAAATCATCATCATCATCATCATCATCATCATCATCATCATCACAGACATTTCCACACATAAAAACCATAATCCTCAGATCTCAGCCTTCTCAGTAGCTAAGATTATAGGCATGAACCACCAGTGCCAGCACAAATTTCAGAAAGGAAAAGAGCAGAGACGAGAGAGGGAAAGGAAAGGGAAGATGGGAAGGAAGAAAGGGGGGGAAAAGAAGAGAGAGGAGGGAAGGATCCCTGAATTTAGGGAACTGTCCAGAGAGAAAGAGATGAAAGTTAGTGATTCCAGACACTGTTGTAAAGTAGGCAGTGAGGACACAGTTGTGGAATCCATCCTACTCAAGGAGGATTGAGAAGCACTGCTGGTGCAAGTATTTGAACCTTGAACAGCGGAATGGGTACAAGCTGGGAACTGTCTGAGCAGGAAAAGAAGCTCAGAGTATTCGAAGCAGGAGCAGCAGTGTGTGCAAAGCCTAGTGTATTCCGGTAACTGTTTGTCTTGGCCTGACTGTACAACTGGCTGGAGGTCCAAGGGCCAGCTCTTCTTTGTTTGATGATATAGAAGACTTGAAGTTTAGTATGCTGTGAAGAAAGGGCTTGAAGAGAGGTAGGGAAAACTGAGATAATAGCATCAACTAAGAGAATGAATGGATACTCACAGAGACAGGAAAACCAGGGAGTACTCATGTAGATGAGAGGTGATCAGTCTAGACTAGAACTAGAGGAGGCACTCTGGGGATGGCAGGGAAATCCATTTGTAATCTGCACCCTGATTTCATGGGGACACAGGGTAGGAGGCAACCAGTAAGCAGGCTGAGCAACTAGGGGCAAAATGGTTAGAGACAGAAGTTCCAGTTGTAGCAGAAACCACTAATCTGGAATCTGCCTGCTAATCAGGGCACAAGGTGCCCAATCTCTGGGCACGGAAGGACTACCTGCCTCACAGCATCTTCCCCATTGCACTCTCACACAGAGCTCCTTCAGCAGTAGGAGCTCCATGCACAAAGGAAAGCAGTCCCTTGTTTGTTTCTAGACATGGAGCTGTGACCCACAGGTGTCTTGATGGCCTCTCTGAAGCACTATTGAAGCCATTCCTCAGCCAGCCAACACAGCTGGCCGCCCTTCCTTCCTTGCAACATCAGAGCAGCAGAGGCAGCAACCATGGCTGACATGTTTGCATTCAGCTCTGTATTCTCCAGTTAGTTTTGAAAAAAGGCTCATTGTTTGGCCTTCAAGAATATTTCAATTAGGCAAAAGCTAAGGAATTTGGAAACCAGAATGCAGAATGGGAATATCAGCTGTAAGCCACTAGGGATGAGTAACAGCAATAATGACTGCAGCCAGGAATTTGGAGTACAAAACCCCAAAAATGGACTCGTTTGGATAGAAGTCAGAATTCTAGAATTCTGGAAAACTTGAAAGGAAATTTCAGCACTGCCTGTCCAAATGATGCTCTGATCTCTTTGCAATAAAGTGTATGGCTTCCCTCTTAAGTGCGGCTCTGCACTGGGGACTTGAGGCACACATTAGATAAGAGCCACCACTCCAGGACACACTTGTTAAGTGGAAACTCTCACCCTGTCCCAACCTCTGCTGGTCTCAGCTGCAAAATTCTGGGTCAGACTGTGGTTACAAAGTCGATTGCTTCCAAAGCAAACCTGCTGTCTTTGAGTCTTTGTTTTATTCCAGGCCGCTCTGTCAGCTGCAGGCTTGCCTTTGATAGGCCACAGCAGTGCTTTTCGTGTCTAACTAGTGTTTAATGTTTGTGAGAGACTATGGTTAATTGGATCCCTATGGTACCACAAATGGCTTTAGAAGCCCCTTACGTCTGGGGAGATGATTCTGTGACTCTGTGTGTATGTGTGCATGCACATGTGGGTCCTCCATCGGAGACAGCACCAAAAGATTTATGTGTTCCTCAACCTAAACCTCAGGTTTAAGAATTTCGTTGTCTCTAATAAAGTACTGGTGATTGTACATATCTGTAGGATACAGTCTGATGTTTCTGTATGTGTATAGGTTGTACAATAGTCAAACCTGTATATTCATTCCCTTGTGTATTTATCATTTCTGCATAGTAAGAACACTTTGTAAAAATCATTTCTTCTAACTATGATGAAAGACCCAGTGCAATATTGTTAATCATATCACTCTGCTGGGCCTTAGAACAGACCATATTGCTCCTTTCTAGCTATCTTTGAACCCATTGGCCAGTCTCTCCTCATTTCTTCCTCCTTCCCTCCCAGTATGGAAACCACTCCTCTACTCTCTGTTGGCTGCTTCTGGTGCTTGCGGCAACCTCTCTGTCATACCTGACAGGGCTTCTGCATACTTTCATTCCCCTACACTGTCCTGCATATGATTAGTTCTCCTCACCTGAATCATACACTTCTTGAAGTTCAAGTTTGTCCCTACAAAGGAAGATCATAGGTTCCTGCTCTTGGCCTGCTCTTTCTAGACAAGCCAGAACTGGCCTCGCCTGTTACTTTCTTCCAGAGCACATTTCTTCCCTTAATAATGCTTGTCACAGTGTCTAAGTTAGTATGATTTAGAATTTACTTGTATTTCATTAGGTTTTATGTTCCATGAAAAAGGAGACCCTGTCCACTTTTCATATTTATATTCTCAGCACCTCTGTAATATCTGGTACCTGTTGACCCCTTCTTCATCATTGAAGCAGTGGTTCACCAGGAGCACAGTCAGTTTAGGGCCAGAGAGTATCTCCATTCTCCAGCTATAGAATAGCTAGGTTAAGTTAGGGTCTATGAGACCCATCTCATTATTATCATTTTAGCATCCTGCCTCTGCATTTGAGTGTTGGTGAATTGGTTGAAGTAGTCTCAGAGCCTCTAGGACCACTGAACACAAAGTGGCATACACCTTAGCTGATCAGTTCCTTTTCCTCTTGACCATGTATTGTGAGAGAAGTAAAAAAATAGATGGCTTTGGGGCTCCAGACACAGGGATGGAGACCAAGTATTTCTGCTCTTTGAAATTTCAGTAGAAATTCAAAGGCTGCCTGGGGCACTACAGAGAAAGCATGCTGTGTATCTCCTTGTCCATGAGGACACGAGTGCCCTTCTTGTAGGAGAGCCCATTGAGACCCACATCACCACATGTCAACAGAATTCCATCAGAAGTTACTTGCTCGAAACTACAGTTGACTTTCTGACCCACATTTATGGATTTAGTCTAATTAGATTGTGGAATTGCAGTGTGACATTTCATTATTACCTTGAAATTACAATTTCATTCTGATGACCAAGCCTTGTAAACAGTATAAGCACCCCTGACACACGTGCTCGCAAACAAGCTCCATGTTCATCTGAGTGTTATTTGGCTATCTCTGATTAAATACACAAATCATGAAAATCAGAAGGGGTGGGAGACTGCATGAACCAGCTCCACATTAATGTATCATCCTGTCTTTTGCCACTCGTGGTCTTACCCAGGCCTTTCCTCTGTTATTTTTACCTTTCATTTGCATCACTCGCTAACCTTGGTTCAGACCTTCAATGGACTGAGCTCTGTTTTCCACAGTTTGTACATTGAGTGTACTTTGGCAAGAAATCTCACAAAAAGCGTTTGCATGAGGTTTTTAAAGTATTATTCATCCAACATTGGTTTTGCCCCCAGGATCTTCTTCCCCAAGCAGTGGCATGGGATTTTAGTAGTCCTTTTTTTCTCCTCATAATGAGATGGCCCTTATCCAGAGGTATGCTCGCAGCCATATCTAAGACTAGGAATATTGCTCAGACGGCTGAGCCAGGCAGACAGATAAATCCAAGAAGAGAAAAGGAGCTTGTTTAGACAATAAGACTCAAATCTCACTACTGAATAGTCCATACCTCATAATTTTAACACATTTCCAATTGTTTTAAAAGAGGGATTTCCAAAGCAGGAAGAAAAATAGGTATCATCTTGGGAAGACATTGGGGCTTAATGTAACTGACATTTGTTGTTAAAATCGACAAATGGAACAAAGAGAGTAGTTGACAGCGGTGGCCAAATTGAGCAGGTGTGGTATGGTGGTGAGGCCAGACTGTGGCTCAGAAGGTGCTGGGCAGGGAGGAAGTGACTGATTGCTAAACTCTTGAGTTCCATGTATGACTGCCTTGCAGCAGCTTGAAGAACAATGGGCTGTCTAGGTTGGTGAGATTGATTGGAAGGATGATGTTCAGTTGCTTTTTGTTACAATCTACACACCTTCCACACACTCAGGATTTCTAAGCACTTCATCTCTGCTGGCTTGCCCACATGAGTTCAGGTTTGTTTGGTTTCTATTGGCACTTATCAATTGTACAATGGGGGTTTATTGTGACATTTTCATATATGTGTATAACTTACTTTGAACAAATTCAGCCCTTTTATTTCACTTCCATGGATTCGTTTTTTAAGTGACAAGTAGGTAAAGAAAGCAGTAGGAGGAAAGCTAGCTGAGAATACCAGAAAGAACACGGGTGGCTGCACACCTGCCACGTGTGTGATGAATTTAGCCATAAGTATATGTTTTACATGTCTGCCTGTTGACTTTTACATTCGATAAATGTGTTGTTCCTATTTCTGAGAGACAGAGGTGAGTGTATATATTCTTCACCTAGAACCCTTATATGTTCATGGTGCCCCTAGTATTACATAATACATCTCATTTATTCTATTATTAAAATCAGGGTTCCTTTGTTCAGTAAATAAACTGAGTGAGTTACCAGTGCTGATGTAATCTTTTCTTTCTTCATCAATGTGATTTTTAAACATTTTTATTAGAATCCTTGTAGTAGCTAAGAGCCCTGTTATTTGAGGCAAACCTTATATTTCAGTGTCAGATGCATGATGCACGGTAAGTGCTTAGACCAGTCTCTTCCTGTTCTAGGCTTCATTTCTTCTTCCGAACGCTGAATAATTATCCCAGCTTCTCCCCCATTCTGTAGGCATATTTGGAAGGTAAATGAGACCACAGTTCTGACAGCACTGCCTGCTTCAGGGGAAGTCTGTCATACTGTTAAGTCCTCATTGTTCTCTTCTAACATCCCTCCCCCTCCCCCTGTCATGCTGTGGTGCCCATAGTCTACCTGTGCTTTTCCTTGCAGAATGATTTCTGTGCCGTGAGGCTGTGCTCATTGTGACATTCTCTTTGTGGGCAGGAACTTGGTGGAGCTGGTGTGTGCATCCCCGTGTTAGGGAGTCTAAGACAGAAGGGAAGATGGTGGCAGTGGCTTCCTTTGGCTGAAGCTTTGGGAAGGGAGGTGGATGGGTGATTACAGGAAGACAGGTGCTGATTTACCTGTTTGCCACTTTATTTTCTTTTGGGAGGTGGTGTTCCAATTTACTGCATTCCTTGGAGGTTTGACATATCAATTAGATGTTATCGACAATAATAGAGGGGCAGTTGCTGTAAATGTGAAGTTTTTACTGGTAGGCCATGAAATGACACCCCAAGGGACTGTAACAGAGTGGCATGATAAATATCATGTTACCTGCATACAGGCAGAGGGACTGATTAATAGGGAAGTATGATTCTGTCTCCTGCACTAAAATGTTATTTATTCATTTGCTGTCAATCAAACCTTCTGTTCTAATTGGCTGAAAGGTTAAATCATCAAGATCTGCTCATAAACCAGGTTAAGATAGGAAGAAAAGCAGTGCTAAATCATAATCAGTGGCTTGTTTATTTACTACATTATTGCATCTGTATGACCTTGGAGAGCCCTCCTCTACTCCTGTTACAGTGGCAGCCGGGGGCCAGGACATCTGTGAGTGGAGGCCTCAGAGGCCTGCCTGTAATCTGAAGGCTCGGAGCTGGGCTTGGTGTGAAGTGGCCCCAGCATAATGAGACTTGCCGCTCCTCTTTCTGCTGCATTTTAAATGTGTGGCTCTTGTGTTGTATGACAGTTGTAAAAAGGAAGAATTACTTCCAAAAAGACAAATGTATTTTCACATTAACAGTTTTATAAAGATGTCAGCAAATAAGTAGAGACATCATTAAATCACATTTTAAAGGCAGGTTTCTCATTGTGATAAATCTGCATTATCAAGTTTCATTTCTGAAATGAATCATACATTATAAACTTTATGAGAGTTGAGTAAAAGATCCCCTGTTGCCCAGTGCAAGTGCATATTGTCAACACATGCAGAAAGAATAGCCTCGACTCTCAGCAAACAGAGAAGGGAACCTTATATCTTAGAAATGATATTTCAAGCACAAGCTAGGTTCAAGTATAAGCTAGTTTAGGGTATAAAGGAGCTTTTCTTACTGCCAAAGTAGCTTATTCAAAGAAAGCTAGTAGTAAATTTGTGAGAACACAACTTGCTCTGCTGTGGGGCTGGCAAAGGCCAGACTCCAGAAACAACAGTGCTTACCAGCTGCCTACAATCCAGGGCAGCTTCATACTCATGCCAGTCACCCAGCATCCTGGCCCTGCTTACCCACCAACCTCCAGGGCCTATAGTCCAAATGATAAAACACTTTACTGGAAGGTGTGTGTGTGTGCGCGCGCACACACACACACACACACACACACACACACACACACACACACATCTTGTCTGTCACTGCCTTGTTAGTGAATACATTTATACCTCCATGGTTGTTTGACTATTTTAAGCACAGTCACATCAACTTATGCATCTGATGCACCATATTATCATATTAAGTAACGCAGGAAAGTCTATTGATGTGCCCTATTTAAAAAAAAAAAAAACACTAGCCAAAGAGGCGTGATTGTTTGCTATTTGAAAAATGGCTCTGAAGTGAAGGGCAGAGTAAGTCATTTGTCCCCCTCAGTGCTGGAAAGAATTAGCACTTGTACACGTGTAGACCTAAGATCATTGTGTTGTCGAAAGGTGTTAACAGATATTTATAGGTGACTCAAATGCAAAACCAACCAATGTAATCTGTTTTTTTCATCTTTCCTTGACTGTTGATTTCACTGTAGGAACACAGGCATACTTTAAGACCATCTGGTTTTGTTATTGTGTTGGCACACCATTTTGTCACATTGGTACATGGGTGAGATACATGAACAATGAACTCTTTGATAACATGACACAATCAAATGGTTTTTAACTCAGAGAGTTAAAAGGATCAAAAGGATCAAAAGGATCAAAATTAAGACATGACTCAAATGATGATGAGAGAATTAGCCTAAAGAAGAAGAAGTAGGGGCTGGGAGTTTGGCCTAGTGGTAGAGTACTTGCCTAGCATGCACAAAGACCCAGGTTCGATTCCTCAGTACCACATACATAGCAAAAAGCCAGAAGTGGTGCTGAGGCTCAAGTGGTAGAGCTCTAGCCTTGAGAAAG
Organism: Megascapheus bottae; assembly: GCF_031878675.1. Classification (NCBI taxonomy): domain Eukaryota; kingdom Metazoa; phylum Chordata; class Mammalia; order Rodentia; family Geomyidae; genus Megascapheus; species Megascapheus bottae. Next base: position 10,320,003 of record NC_143530.1, read on the forward strand.
TCCAAGGACAATGCTCAGGCCCTGAGCTCAAGCCCAGGACTGGCAAAAAAAAAAAAAAAAAAAAAAAAGAAGTAACAATGTAATGATATATATTGTCTGTAATCCCAGTACTCATAAAACTGACTCATAAAACTGAGACCGAGTCTAGCCTTGCCCAGGGAGCAAGACCTTTCCCTCACAAAACAGACTGAACCCCAAGAATGCTGCACAGCATGATCAATGGCAGAACACATAGACCTTTGGTGAAGTTTAGGGACTTTGGTAAAGGAGGGGTTGGAACCAGAGTTAGCCACAGCCTGCTTTTGTGTAGCCGAAAATGAATGATTTTTATGTTTTCAAAGAACTTTTGAAAAGTAGAGACTGGGGCTGGGAGTTTGGCCTAGTGGTAGAGTGCTTGCCTAGCATGCACAAGGACCCGGGTTTGACTCCTTAGTACCACATACATAGAAAAAAGCCAGAAAGGGACCGAGAGTTTGGCCTAGTGGTTAAAGTGCTTGCCTAGCATGCATGAAGACCCGGGTTCGATTCCTCGGTACCACATACATAGGGAAAAAAAAAAGCCGGAAGTGGTGCTGAGGCTCAAGTGGTAGAGCTCTAGCCTTGAGAAAGTCCAAGGACAGTGCTCAGGCCCCGAGTTCAAGCTTCAGAACTGGCAAAAAAAAAAAAAGTAGAGACTAAATGACATAAATCTCTGTGGGCTAGAAGGTTTTTTTTTTTTTAATATTCCTTAGCTGCCCTGGGGGTAGGCATAGACTTCAGTAAAGAAAAAGTACTACAACCAGAGGTGTAACTACCAAAAATAAATGAGAACTAGAGCTTAGGAACCAAATACACATGCAGGGATGCATTGCCATGCTCACTTAACTGCTGCATATCTGCTGTATTCCACATTGCTAGAAGAGGGAAGATTGAAGTCACAGCATAGGCAGGGTTGGCATGTAAGAGAGTCAGCTGGGTCCTGTAAGCAGGATGTTACTCAAGGTCAAGGTGGGGGTGACAGGAGAGCAGTGCCTTTTTTGTAATGAGAGTTTACTGTGCACTTCCCAGCCTTGCCAGTGCCATCTTCTCAACCACCCCCAGAGGAGGCTTTTCCAGGTGTCACAGTAAAGTCTCTAGAGATTGAGTAATTCATGCAGCAATGCAGCTAGCAAGGACCAGACCCTGGGCCAAAACTCAGCCATTGTGATTTCCACTCTAGGTGACCTCCTGTTCCACCCCACTTCTTCTCACATCCTCCTCACCCTAGGCAGGAGAACCTCTCCACCGACCAGGATACCTCCAGAGTACTTGGACAGCCACGTAAGGTTTCTTTCCACCTTGGGTCCTCTGCCTCACTGTCACTAAAATGTTCTGCTTGAGGCTTTGGAGTCCATTATTTAAAGCCTCCATGATTGTTCTGACTTGCAGATTCACAATCTGTTTCCTGGGCCCTGGCTTCAGAGGCTCTCCTCTTCCCCCTCTGTGAAATCAAGTCACTATCTATGAGAGATTCTGGATAATGGAAAGCAAAATGTACTGAGTTCTGGGGGGGGGGGGGCAGGAATTTTCAGGTCTCAGCCCATACTTTCTTCTGAGTATAGAGCCAGCTATTTGTACGTTAGCACACTCTCCTGACCATACTGGAACACTCAAGTGTAAGAGTCCTGGAATAGCATCAGAATGTGGATGGGAGTCACATACACAAACAGGAATCCCTGAACTCAGGCACTGACAGTACAAGTCATTGTTCAGTGGCACCTTTGTGGGGCAGTGAGGATTTCCCTACCATGGCTAAGTCTTCAGATGCTGTCACAGCTGCTGGACACTTCTGGGCAGAGGGGAAATGCTAGACTAGGAACACAAGACATAGTCATTAGCATGAGGGATTTCAGTTAGCTGTGGGGTCCCTCTCTCTGGTTTTTGGTGTCTTAGTTGATCTCTGGTTTAAAGACTCCTTCGTACAAAATTTCAGACCTAGAATTCTGCTGACTTTGTGGGAGAGTAACCGAGCTGAGTGACAGAACTGCTGCAGCTCTGCCGTCTCCACAGCTTGTACCCGCAGGGCTGCCCAGCAGATGCCATGTGATCCTGATGGCACAGAGCCATCACAGCAGAGGAACCGGGTACACCACCCGACAACTGTTGGAAAATCTACTTTGTGCTTTCACACACTTGGTTGAACTTTTCAAAAATATTGACTAAACTACTTGCCAGCTGTGATTACCAACAGCTGTATTTGACAATCTTTGACAGAAAGCCAATGGGCATGGGCGACGTCATCTAGTGCTAACAGGGCCTTCATTAGCAGCTTTGAGGGGCTGAGTGCTCTCCTGGCCCTGTAAGAGTGATTGCCGTCCCCTAGTGCTGTGTACTCAAGTGTTGGCAAACTGTTTGCTTAGCGAGCCCAGAGGCAGACACGAAGCCTGCCTGTATGTCTCCATCACTCTGAGGGTTTTTTATGTTCTGATCTCCAGGAACACAAATAATATTCTTTCTAAGCCGCTCCAAAATACAAGTGATAGAAAATATCATGGAGAAGGTGAATTGCCAGACAGTAAGCCCTCATGACCGAGGGCTCATTCATAAAATGATGACAAATTCATTGCACACATTCACTGCTGGCTTTTGGAGATTAATAGCTGATCTATCTGATTTTAAAGCCTGACAATAGAATCAGAAAGAGTTACTGGTCACTATTCTCACCCATCCCTTTCACCCAGCAGCCTTCTTCTCCAAGAAATAATACAGAAAAATAAGCCGATTTAGCTCAGCAACATCCTTGCAGTATTTTATTGCCAGAGATTTCCATGTGCCAAGGATAACTTTTAACCTTGTTGAATGCAATCTGACTTCCTGGCATCTGCCTTCAACCCTGAAAACCTTCAGGTCAGGAGCCTAGCATGGCAAATAACCAGCGGGAAATAGAAAGGAAACCTGAGAGGAAGCCATAATTCTTGTACACTGTTTACTATGAAGTAGTAAAGCAATTTTTTGTTGCCTTCACCTTGTGGGCATCAACAAGGCTAAAATTCAAAGCAGGTGTTCACCTTAGACACACGTGCACGCGCATGCACATACACACGCACACACGCCACACATGCCACACACACACACACACACACACACACACACATATCTAGATTTGAAAAAATACAGAGATCCTTCTCTGAGGTTTCTAGCCTAAAGGAGATCAGAATTCCTCACAAGAAGCAAAATTCTCTCTTGATTTTACTTGGATAGCTATTGAAAATAATTGAAGGAGTTCCCCCAGCCTGTGGTACCACCCTCCACTTCTTCTGGAGGCCCAGCTAAATTCTATTGGTTTGGGCATCTCATTTTGTGTCATACACAATGAAATTATTATTATTATTATTATTATTATTATTATTATTATTATTCTGCCATTCCTGGGCTTGAGCTCAGGGCCTAAGCATTGTCCTTGGTCTTTCTCAAGGCTAGAGCTCTACCACTTGAGCCACAGTACTGTTTCTGGCTTTTTTTCTATGTATGTGGTACCAAGGAATCGAACCCGGGTCCTCATGCATGCTAGGCAAGTACTCTACCACTAGGCCAAACTCCCAGCCCACAATGAAGTTATTTAACTGTATACTAAACAGCCCTGTTGTCACCTGCCCTGCCTCTATCTGACTGCCTGGATCCTCCCATACTCGGGCACTGGGGCAGAGACAGTTGCATAAGCCCACTCTCCTGTATCCAGGCCACAGTGCAGCAGGAGCCCAAGGAAGGGGCCACATGCTGCACACATGCTGTGCATTTATCACAAATTGTGCAAGTTTTCAGGGGATCTAGGCAAATAAAGACACATGTTGAGTGGTAATGAGAAGTGTTATTTTTTGTTATTGTTTTCAATAAAGTGTTTGAGATGGAGGATTGGGAGTTAGGGAAGGCTCAGGGAAAGAGCACTTGCTTGGCAAACAAGGGGGATAAAAGCAGTCCTCAGCAACACACACACACACACACACACACACACACACACACACACACACACACACATTGTTTAAAGTCAGGCCACAAATATCATTTCAACTTGCACATCATTCACTGCCTTGAACGCAGTGCATTAATCATGTCAGATGTAGATTTAATGCAAATTCTGAAAAGGGCCTTTATGGGGCCTGCCTCAAAGACCTGTCACCTTTTTATTACAGAACTCCTAGTCAGAGATCCCAATAAAATGCTTCAGGCTAGTCTTAGGCAGCTCAGTGCTAAGAGCTAGGGTTTTCATCATAAAGGAAACTTTTTGTGGACTCTGGAGGTTTTTTAAGCTTTCCCCAATGCCCCTGATTTCTAATCTCTTCAGCTGCAAATATCAGGCCCTTAAAGGCTGAGAGGAGGAGTCTATTTTTAAATTTTTTACTGAATATCTCCCCAGTGTTAGGTGCGGAACAGCTTCAACATGTCATCCGTTCTGGAATGCCCGCAGGAGAGCAGTGTAATTTTTAGGTATGAAATTGATCCATTTTGATTGTGAGAAAAGCTGATGGTCCTTCTAGAAGGCCCCCCTCACCTGCTCAACAGTGTGCACTCTGAGGGGCTTCTGGGGGCAGGGCCAGATTTTGTTTAGCATGGATGGGCCTCTGGCATGAATTTCCAGAAAAGCAACCCTTTATTTTACAACCTGAAATTCAAAGAGGTTAGTCTTCATTGTGTTCTAAATCCCTCTGGTATTCAAACACTAGGAAATGAAATTGCCAAAATCTTAACATTTGAAAATTGGCTTCTGCCTGTACCTGGCTCTCACATCTCCAGTGTGTGTTTGGGAGGGAGTGCACTGCTAGGTGTGGGCTGGTCACCAGAGCTGGGGAGGAAGAGGAGGAGGAGGAGGGGGAGGAGGAGTGAGTTCAGGGAGACAGCAGCCACTTCAGAGATGCTTGCTTGCTGCCCTGCTGAAAGGAACCACTTACATCAGTAAATCAGTACCTTGCTCTAGTATTGTGTGCTGAGGATAGGGAATCCTCTGGGAGCAGCAGACTGAATCTACTGTCTCCTCTCACAGGCCTCCAGAGATGTCTCCTGGCAGAAACATGTCTGAAGCTGCTACCTTTTGCTGTTGCTGCTCAGCAAAGACTTCATTCTTAGCTATCACTAAGCTGCAGGAAAATTTTAGCAGTATCCAAGCCCCTAACTAGGCACTGAGAGATCAAAAGCAGGAGCGCCCCTAGCACCTAAAGAGCAGCCCAAGCACATCAAGGTATTGGAACCTCTACGTTCCCCATCCTCCCTTGTTGCTTTTTAGGTTCTCCCACCTTAGCACAGGCCTAGCTTAAAGTAAACCATGCACTTCTTAAAGAACTTCCAAGTATGTGAATACCCAGATCCACAATGCCCCTTTGGTATGGCCATACTCCACTCTGCTGCATTGCCTGAGAAAGAGCCTCTGCCATGGGTGCAGAGCTCCTGCGGTGAGTTCTGCCCAGACTCCTCTGCTTTCCTACAGGGAGGACCTACAACCTCTCCTGATCACCAACCTAAGTGGCCTCTAACTTCTCTACAGGCCCAAGAGAGTACTGCTGCTCACTTACCAGAAAATCCACACATTGCTGCTTTCCCGTCTGCCCATCAGCCAGCAGTGAGGCAGACATGTTATACAAGACTATACAGTGTCAGGGACACCTGTAATCCCACTACTTAGGAAGCAGACAGGATGATGGGTAGTTCAAGGTAAGCCTAGGCTATGTGGTGAGACCTTGTCTCAAAAAAAACAAGGGTTCAGGGGCCGGGAGTTGCCTTGGTAGTGTTATGTGCTTGCTTAAGGCATGTGACAGGGAGAGACCTCGGTACGATTCCTCGTACCAACATATAAGAAAAGCCGGAAGTGGTGCTGAGGACTCAAGTGTGAGTAAGTCCTCTAGGCCTAGTGCAGTCAGCCGGCCCTGCAGGCTCAAGCCCACGACTGGCAAAAAAAAAAAAAAAAAAAACCAAGGGTTCAGTATGTAGCTCAGTGTTGGGCATTTGCCTACCTGGTCTGCCTGGTCTGAGTGTTCATTTCTAGAGGCAGGCAGGAATTTTGGCCTTCTAGATGAGTTCCTTTATTTGTAAACCGCACACATTCCTGCTCAACCTCTCCCTGCCCTTCCCTTGTCCTGCGGGGGACTTTGTCTCTGTGGACCTAGAACCTTAGTGCAATTAATTGGGTTTGAACAAGATGACTGATTACCAGCTAATGGATAAGTCCTTCAGTATCAGACAAGGTAGAGCCAAAGTGAAACATTTTTTTTACACAAAATCCATATTTATCGAGGCCTTCATGAATTATAATGATATAGACAGAGCCTGGAGAATTGGGGGGTGAAGACTCTCCAGCCTTACATCTCCACACTGTACTCTGGTTCCAACACTGTAGATCCTGAACTTTGAACAAGGTAAGCATGGATTCTAGCTCTCTGGTGTTGCCTGAACTGGGCTTACACTCATAGCTACACACCCTTGCTTGACTTTTCCAGTTTTTTTACTCAAGGTTGTCTGCCATTTGAGCTGGTTTCCACTTCTGGCTTCTTGGTGATTAATTGGAGATTAGTCTTATGGACTTCTTTTTACAATCCTCAAATCTCTCACCCTCCTGAGTAGCTAGGATTTGTAAAATGTGAGCCACCAGCACCTAGCTCGAACTGAATTCTTAACCTCTTGCTTGTACCGATTCTTTTTTTTATATATATATATTTTTATTGTAATTAATAAAAGGGTTACATGATATTTGCCAGATAGAAGGTGTATTAATTCACATACATTGATACCCTTTCACATGTCTTGGTACCCATTACCCTCCCCCCACCCACCACCCGCACCGATTCTTCTTACATGTACGAACTTTGCAATATAAATTCCCAAACAGCTCAGCTAGTTTCACTAGAAAAATTAAAGAACAAAGGCTTCTCAAGAGTCTGGGGTCCCTTTTCCTGATGCCAGGGACTTAGCTGTCACATGGCGTTTGGGAGGCCCTGGAATGACTCGTAGCTATGTGCAGCAGTGGGTTCAAGACATACTTCCCCTGGGGAAGTCTCTGGTCTTTCTCTCACTTGTTCTTGCTGGGCTCCTGGAGAAGGCAAATAATAGAAATGAATTATAAGATCCACTTGTGGTGGAAACCCTGTTAGAATACTTCTCCTCAAAAGACTTCCCAACATTTGGAACTGTTCTCAACAAAGCTTAAATTTGTGAGGGGAAACCATTAAACTTTGTAAGAAAGAAATACCAAACTAAGCATGTCTTACAGTCACTAGCTAGATTGATTTGGGCCTCTCCTTTGTCTGTGCCCACAAAAAGGTTTTTGCCTATATGTATAACACATGCCAGTACCACCACCTCAGCAGTGTGGACAGACATAAAGCCAGAGACAGGAAGAAACAGAAGCTGCTTTCCTCCAAACCATTTTTTGCTTCTAGCACAGCTGCGGCTGCAGGAGAGAGAAAAGCAGTTGGCCCTACAGTCTGTTTATGTGTTTGAGCCGAGAAAGCGATTTTTGTTGCAAGGAGTCCTAAGTGAGACAGACAGAGTCAAAGAATGAGAGAGAGGGAGGGAGGGAGGGAGGGAGGGAGGGAGGGAGGGAGAGAGAGAGAGAGAGAGAGAGAGAGAGAGAGAGAGAGAGAGAGAGAGAGAGAGAGAGAGAGAGAGATAATTATCTAAATTATGTTCGTGCTATTATCGAAGACGAATATAGTTAAAATGTAATTAAATATGACGGGCTAGCAGGATGTAAGCCAAGCTTTGGAATGCTAATCATCAATTACTGTGTCCCCTTAGGGGAATCAAGGAGCTTTATGGTAGAGAGTGAAAGTGGGAGCTGGGGTGGGGGCTGAGGTGTAGAGTGTGAAAACAACCCCCTCCCAGGCCCATTCAAACACTCCACAAAAGTCCCTGGGCACATACCTTTCTGTGGCTGCCACAGGCTTTAGAAGCTATCAGCTTAGCTCATATGAGAAGCTGGCAGTTGGGTCCTGACCTTCTCTGTGAGAGGAGACTCCTCTCAAAGAGAAGATTACCCTCTGAACAGAGAAGATAAAACCCAAGACCAGCTTACATTAGGGCATTAAATGCAAGTGTGTCTACCAGAGAGAGAACAGAGGTGCCTTGTACAGAAGCCACTGCATGCCCACTTAGCCCCAGGCATTCCAGAGGGGAGGTTATGGAAGATGGACCATAATTAGGATTGAAGATGCCATTTGTCTATGCTGGCAATATGCACCCCAACCCAGGCATGGGACTCACCTAGAGCCCTCGCACACTGGACGCCTAAGTTGTTGAAAAGGACAGCGCAGGGCCTGTCCGTGTGTGTGTGTGTGTGTGTGTGTGTGTGTGTGTGTGTGTGTGTGTGTGTGTGTGTGTGTGTGTGTTGGAAGGCCTCCTGATGTGCAGCCAGAGTGGGAATTGCTCAGTTGTCTAGAGCCAGGCTGCTAAACACCACCCAGGAGAGGGGGCACCATGGGACTCTATAGTTGGTCCTTTCACCAGCTTTATTGCTGTTTTGAGGCCAAGAAGAGACCATTGTAAGAGACAGATGTATTTAATTTCTTCTTTTTTCCCTTAAATCTTGGCCTAATACTTGCCAGGCAGGTGTCCTCACACTTGAGCCACACTTTCAGTCCTGTTTTGCTTTCATTATTTTTCTGAGAGGATCTCACTCTTTGGTCCAGGACCAGCCAGGAACTCGAGCCTTGTATTTATGCCTCCCCTATAGCTGAGAGAACAGGTACAAATGGAGTTTTGAGAACTTTTTGCCTGGGTTGGCCTCAAACTATAATCTATCTCCTCACTGCCTCCTAAGTAGCTCTTATTGCAGGCATGTATCACTGTAATAGTGAAACCTAATTTCCAAAGAACTTTGAAGCTTGTGAGCTTCTTGTGCAAGAATTAAATTTCAAATCATTCCATTTTGTGTGTGTGGCGGGGGGGGGGGGGGGTGTCGTGAGGCTTGAAGTCTGGGTCTGGGGGCTGTCCTTGAGCTCTTCAGCTCAAGGCTATCACCCAACCCTTGAGCCAAGCCCCACTTCCCGTTTTCTAGAGGTTAATTAGAGATAAGAGTCATAGATCCTTTAGTGCGAGGCTGGCTTTGAACCTTGATCCTCAGATCTCAGCCTCCTGAGTAGCTAGGATTACAGGTGTGAGCTGCACCCAGCCGCATCATTCCATTTGAATGCAGACTGAATTCTAAGGCTTAGGTGGAAATCTGATTGCTTCCTTCGATGGATAAGTGATGTCATTGAAGAAGCTACCAGAAGCCAAAGGGCTTGAATCCATGGCCCATCTGCTACCACCATGCATGCCAGATTTTGTGAGGAACCAGAAATGTCTACTTGATTATGAAATCTCCCAAATTTTAAATGGGAGTTAAATCAGCCTTTAAAAACACTCAGTAAAGGGCCGGGAGTTTGGCCTAGTGGTGGAGTGCTTGCCTAGCATGCATGAAGACCCGGGTTCGATTCCTCGGTACCACATACATAGCAAAAAGCCAGAAGTGGTGCTGAGGCTCAAGTGGTAGAGCTCTAGCCTTGAGAAAGTCCAAGGACAGTGCTCAGGCCCTGAGCCCAAGCCCAGGACTGGCAAAAAAACAAAACAACAACAACAAAAAACCTAGCAAACTGTGTCTGTGAGCTTCGCATGGCCATCGTTGACCTTCACCTCAGGGCTCCTGATCCACAGTTTTCCTGCTACTTCTGGTCTACAGTCAGAATAGACAAAACTTGGCCCTACTTTTTCGGAACCTAGCACACGGGGCTTTTCAATAAATAGTGGTTGAATGGATAAAGTCCACACAATGAGATAGCAATAAAATCCAGTTAACTGTTCACGCTAGATCCAGGTCATTCCTCACTTTGGTATGCGGGAGTTGTAGGGCTAGGAGACCAGGTGCTAACTTGGGGGCTGTGCCGCAGCGGGTGCCCTCTCAAGCTGGCTCTAGAGATTCAGCAGTACAGACTGCAGGCCGGGATTATTCAACATCTCCACCTCACCTAGCATTGTGGAAAATGCTCTCTTCCTCAGATCACCAGGCCATAGGTCATCTTTAGATACATCATCTTTAGATAGGATTAAGGGGTTGAATGTGGTTCTTGGTCTGTCACAATTATGAGCCAGAAAGCATGCAGGGAGACCAGTGGGCAGCCGAGGGGTCCATGTGAGAGGTGCACTAGGAAAGAGTGCTCACAGGCATCCTCTGGCAAGTCTCCATGATACTCACTCTAACATGCATCTCGTCTCAGTGCCACTGGTGTAGAGAGGCCACTGCCATCAGTACCAGATGCTCAGTTGACTTTATTATTATTCCCTTTTTAGGAATACCACCCAGAGGCTCATCTCTGCCTTCTAATCTTTGTATCTCTCTGCCACAGGCTTCATTCCATGCTTTGAATGGGCTTGCTTCTCTCTCTCTCTCTCTCTCTCTCTCTCTCTCTCTCTCTCTCTCTCTCTCTCTCTCTCTCTCTCTCTCTCTCTCTCTCTCTCTCTCTCCATTCCTGTCATTCAATTTGAGCTTGCTTTTGAAAAAGTGAATCTTCAAAATTTTTACATCAAATTTATATATGTTCACAACATAACATTTACATACAAGAAAAAGCAATAGTATCCTGTTCCACCCTTCCCTGCCCACATTTTTCCTGTTTCAGAAAACTTTAATAATTTGAAAATACAGTATATATAGCTTCCAAATAAAAATTATAGACAGTAAAATGTCTCTCACCCATCTTCCTTCAGAGATATTGCAAAACAAGTGTGTGTCCTCTCTGTGATTTTTCTTAATATAAATTTTCATGTCCCTTGGAGATCTCTTGAGTGTCCCCTCTGTCTCCATGGAGACAGCAGGGATGAGCCACCATTTGTGTAGCCAGATTCTCAGTGATGGGCATTTAGGTTGAGTCTGTTCTCCTGCCATTCTGCTCTCACAGCTAGAGCACAGGGGAGCACTAGCTCAAGGGGTTACCACCATTGAATGTCAGGATTGGATCCATTCACACTTCCTCTCACAGTGTGTCCCAGCACCTCCATCTGCTCACCCACTTGTTCAGTACTCACAGGCAAATGGGCTTATCTCTGATCTTTCTTCTCATCTTTCCCTCTTTCCCTCTTTCCCTCTTCCTTCCTTCCTTCCTTCCTTCCTTCCTTCCTTCCTTCCTTCCTTCCTTCCTTCCTCCCTCCCTCCCTCCCTCCCTCCCTCCCTCCCTCCCTTTCTCTCTCTCTCTCTCTCTCTTTCTTTCTTTCTTTCTTTCTTTCTTTCTTTCTTTCTTTCTTTCTTTCTTTCTTTCTTTCTTTTTTTGACTTGAACTCGGCCTGGGTGCTGTCTCTGAGCTCTTACGCTCAAGGTTATACCACAATACCCCAGGGCCTGGGCATTGTCCTTGAGCTCTTCAGCTCAAGGCAACCGCCCTACCCCTTGGGCCACAGTGCCACTTCTGGTTTTCTAGTGGTTAATTGGAGGTAAGGGTTTCACAGACTTTAGTGCCCAGGCTGGCTTTGAGTCTTGATCCTCAGATCTCACCCACCTGAGTAGCTAGGATTATAGGTGTGAGCTACCTGCCCAGCTTGTACTATGATTTTTCCTGTTTTGGTTTTTTGTTTTGTTTTCTTTTTGTTTTGCTAAGCAGGCCCTCCACCTTCTGAGCAACTCCAGCCTTTTTTTTTTTCTTGCTTTAGTTATTTTTCAAATAGAAACTCACATTTTTCTTCAGGATAGGCATCAGACCACAATTGTCCTACCCATTCCTCTTGCATAGCTGGGATTACAAGAGATACTACCATATCTGTCCATGTTTTTATCAATATGCTTTTCTGATGTGTGTGTGTGTGTGTATATATATATATATATATGTAGATGTATATGTATGTGTATACACACACACACACACACACACACACACACACACACACACACACACACACATTGTGGGGCTTGAAGTCAGGGCCTGGGTGTTTTCCCCGAGCTGTACAACCCAAGGCTAGCACTCTACCACTTTGAGCCATAGCACCACTTCCCGTTTTCTGGTAGTTAATTGAAGATAAGAGTCTTATGGACTTTCATGCCCTAGCTGGCTTTGAACTGCAATCTTTAAATCTCAGCTTCCAGACTAGTTCAGACTACAGACATGAGCCACTGGTGTCTGACCTAGCTATGTCTTAATTCCATTACAAAAATTATTCTTTGTCTTTCTGCTTTGAAAGTATCCTTTCAAATTGTTTGTTACTTGTTACCATTACCCCAACGAGTATATACTAAGTCTTCTTCTCTTCATCTCAGTTTAGTTTAACCATGACTTTTCTTATCAAAATCAGTGTTGCATTAACACATTATCTAACTGTTACTCAGAGGAGAGCTATGTAATAATCTATTATCTCCTTTTTTCTACAAGTAACGATTACTTGGTTTTACATATTCCTATCATGTTCATCCCTTTTCTGTAGACTTCCTGCATAGCACTGTGTTAAGTGGTAGAGCCGTTTGCCTAAATGTTCAGAGGACAGTGTCTCTCACCCTGATCTTCTGCCTGTGGCCAATCAGCTTATTCTTCCCTTGGGACCACTTGCCTTCCCAGGCAGCAGAGACCCAGAGGCACAGTGCCTATCCCAGGACCTCCCATTCCATCCTCCCTAATCTGTCCTCCTTGCCTGTTCTCAGTAGAATCCTTACTTCTGGACCTGCAAACTTTTCCTTGGCTTCATGTATTTCTTTGTTCTGGTGGAACACTTTTTCCGGTTTTTTTTGTTTTGTTTTGTTTTTTTTCCTACAGATGCATTGGGGGTGAAGTTTGAGAGGTTTATGCCTGACGAAAGTGTCTTCATTCTGTCTCACACTTGACTGTAGTCTGGCTAGGACTAATTTTACCCTCAGCATTTAGAAGGAAGTTCTCCTTCATCTTTTAACTCCCAGAGTCACTTTTGAAAGCTCCCACATGAATGTGATCCCAGGTTTTGCACTGACCTGCTTTCTCCCCTTCACAAGCACTCGTGGTCCTCTGAAGTCACCAAGCTATGCTTTGCTGTGGGTGGTTCTCATTCACTCTGGAGGCTGCTTGGCAGCTTCTATAACGTGGAGACCTCTGGAAACTGCCTTGTGCATCCTTCACTGTATGCTTCTGCTCCTCTGCTCTTTTATTGAAGCATGTACTGATTTGAGAAAGGATCTTCTCCATCGACTCTCTTGTTCTGTTTTCTCCCTTTGTCATGTTTGACATTCTGGGGAAATTTCCTCCACTTAAGTTTTTTAACCTTTTTGTTGAATTATTCATCTCATAATTACAATTTTCAAGAGCACTTTCTTACTTTCCAAATGTTTCTTTTTCATCTCATTATTTCACATGTATAATGGTATTTTCTTTTATATCTCTGAGGACAGCATAGGTTTTTTTTCTGACATTTTAGTCTGCTTATTGAATTGTGTCTGTATTCTCTGAGGATTTTTTCCCCTGTATTTGCTTTCTGTCTTTATCTTCTCTATTACTCGTTCCTTGGTGACCCATGATATGCTGTTCCCCTTTAAACACTAGACAACGAGAAAGCTGGCTGGAAGCCCTTTGTCTACCAATGGGTTTGTGAGCCTCACTGAGAGCTGACTGAGGCTATGTGTGTGGCACAGGGAGAGACCTGCCACCAGTCAGACCCACTAGCCTCCAGACCTCTCACTGGAGTGCTCTATTCCTGCAAGGTCCGGCTCCTTCCCCTGCTGAGTCCTCTAAAGCAGTGTGCCGCTCAGTCTGCTCTCACAGCTGTTTTGACTCATGATGCCTCTTTACCTCTGTCTCTCATCTACTGCAGTGTAAGCTCCTTGAAGGCAAAAACTCTTCTTTGTCCTATCCTCAAAGCCTGTTCCTAGTAAACTGGAAGGAGACTAGGACAGAGAGGAAAAAGGCAAGAGACTAATTCTAGGTGTTTCCTCCAATCCCTTTCCCTCTAGCTAAACCTAGACCATAGCCTAAAATCCTGGGGATGGCAGATCCCACCCCTGGCCCCTCTGCCTTCCCAGAGTCCTCCATTTGCACATTCCACCTCTAGCAAGCCCTTCCTCATATGCTCAGTGTTTGAATTCTTCCTTCTCTTTTTCTATATTTCAGAAGCTGTTTAAAAATATACAAAGAATAAAAAGTAATATAGCATTCACTTATATGTTCATCCCCCAGAACTGATGGTGGTTAATATTTCTCACAATACTTCATGCCTTTTTTTCACTTTAATCAAAGAAATTAAATATTGCTGATAACACTGAGTCTGTTTCCAGCAGTCCCTTTCCTTGCCCTCTCCTGACACAAGCACCATATGAGTTTAGCACATATATTCCCAGGATCTTTAACACTCGTCAGTAAGCTGGATCTTTTTCATGAATAATGTATAGTTTTGTTTGTGCAATTGCACATTGTGTGCTGGCCTTGCTTTGGTTTTTAGGATACTTTCTGGGTTTGGATCTGTCTCTCTATATTTCTGCCTGTGTAGGGAGTGCCTGTGGGACCTCTCAGGTTCACCAAATGTAAGGATCAAAGACGCTCTACCAGTGCTAGGGAACAGCTCAGGGCAGAGCAAGGCTCTAGGTTCCAAATCAGTACTGCATTTAAAAAGTAAAACCAAACAAATAGGCATACTGGTGACAGCCAATAGTTTCTGTGTGCTCGTCTTCTTAATCTTCTGGTTGACTGAATGCCAAGTACCCTCCTGTAATCCTCCCCAGTACACAAAGGAAGTGAAACTTCAGGACACACACACACACACACACACACACGCACACGCGCACGCACACGCACACGCACACGCACGCACGCACGCACGCCAGCCCTGGAGGCATGGCACACACACAGAGAGCTGTCAGGAATACTTTAGGACCCAGGAAATAAAACCCACAGGAATGGTGACCATCCAATGCCCCACACTAAAAGTTGTTTTTGTGTTGTTGTTTTCATTTTTTGTTTTTGTTTTGTTTTGTTTTTGTTCCAATAGTGAGGCTTGAATTGAGACCCTGGGCATTGTCCCTTGAGCTTTCTCACTCAAGGCTAGTGCTCTACCAGTTGTGTTTTTGGTAGTTACATGGGGATAAGAGTCTTACGGACTTTCTGCCTGGGCTACCTGCAAACCACGAACCTCAGATGTCAGCCTCCTGAGTAACTAGGATTAAGAAATGAGCCACCAGCGCCCAGCTCTGGAAGTTACTTGAAAGTTCTCTGCTGTGTGAGAACTACTGTCTTTGAACGACTAGTTAGTAAGTCCACATCCTGTTGTGTGACATCACACACATTACCCACACGTGCTCAGCCTCAGCCCCTTCCCATGACCTGAGGAGGTGATGGCTGTGAACCACACAGTGGTGTGCTGGGGATCGTCCCCTGGGGTGATACTCTCCTGTTGACAGATCCCCAGCGTCTGTAGCTTACATCCTTCATTTCTGCTGCTCGGCAGTATTCAATCCTCGTTCCTGAAGCAGCTTAGAAAGTTGTTTTAAATCCCTTGTTTTTCTGGCTTGTTTAATTACCGCTATGGCAACATTTTTTTTTCCTTTTTTAAGCTTCATCTATGTAATTTTTTAGCCTCATTATAAGTTGAGTTTTGTGGATGGGCCTAGACATCCATCAAAATTTATAGCATTCTTTCTTTGAAGAAATTGCTTCCAGGCATCACACACCCATTAGGAGGGAAGTCTTGGAACAGCAGCAGGCTGTAAGTTGGGACCACTGTACTGCTTGCATTGTTGTCTGTAATTAGTTTGTGGAAGGATGGCTAATCTCCCTGATAGGATGAGGAACTTTTTAAGGACCACATTACATTAGCAGGGGTTCCCTCCTAAACCCACCAGGAGCCAAGCTCAAAAAAGCATTCAAGCAATACTTGTGGAATTCTAACCCAGAGCCCATCTGTGCTGGTGGGAGTGACCTTAGGTGCCTGGGCAGTCACTGACTCATACCCCCTTCCATCCAACTTGACGACTCTCAGAAGAGACCCCGGAAGCAGCATGTCTTCCCCAGGTTCATTCCCTGTTTTTCTACCTACATGATTCTAGATATTGTACAATTGACAATGTGATTAATCTTCATAAAATCTTTTAGATAATTGGTCTTATTTAACAGATGAGGAGGCCGAGGCCCAGAGAAGTTAAGCAACCACTCAGTGTTCAGACTGAGGTTCAAATGCAGGCAGCCTGGCACCAGGCCCAGTTGTCAACCCTTTGCCACCCTGCCCTAGACCATGAAAGAAGGAGTTAAGTCTACTGCGCTAACTCCCCAGTTCTTCCTGTGAACCTTAGAGGTTCCGACCTTCTAGAATCTCAGAGACAGTACCATCTGTAGAGGCTGCCCAGAGACCACAAGTGTGGCTTGGTGTGGTGATGACCACTCAAGAGCCAGATTGTTGTTTCTGCACTGAGCAGTGAAGAAGTTGGGGGAAATGGATCTGGTAGCTGGGGAGGAAGAGACACTCATTACCTCATGCTAACCAGCCTCTCTTCCCAGGGATGCTTTGCTCTTAGGATTGGTATCTAGTTCTGCTGAAAATGAAATCATATATTCAGCTATCAGACTGTGTTAGTGCAAATGAACTCCAATGTGATTAGATACTAATGCAATGTAATGGAGGATTGGTGTTAAAATGAGACCTTCTGATCTTATTACTCATAGACGCTCTCTCCTGCTCAGGCTGCCACCCTACCCAGAGCCCTAAGGCCAGGTGAGAGCCTGGTGTTGGGAGAGTGGAGTGGGAGGCAGTGGGAGGACCCTGTAGAGGTAGAGAGTCAGGCCCATCTGCCTGACTCACAAGCAGGCCTCGCTTCCTATCTTGAGGAGGAAAGGTGAGCCATATGCTACAAGCTTGGAGCCATATAAGCCACGAGAACTGAGAACTTCCATGTGTACTTACTGTGTACCTGAGTCACTAGAAGATTGTCAAGCATGGGTTTAGAAAGCTAGGGGTGGGGGGAGGGGACTTCATTCTGTAGCCTCTCCTCTACCCTTCCTCTCCCTCCATCTTTTTTGTAAAACCCTTGACTCAAGCCCAATAGTTGTAACAGGCTGTTGTCATTCATCCTACTTCTGTTTCCCTTTCCTGGAGGGAAATGGTCAGGACACCAGAGCTGTGTACTGCAGCTTCCTGAGGGAAGCTTCTCTCCTTCCCTCACCTGCTACAGGAAAGAGGCTTAGTTAAGAAGTACCCACCAAGGGCCGGGAGTTTGGCCTAGTGGAAGAGTGCTTGCCTAGCATGCACGAAGACCCGGGTTCGATTCCTTGGTACCACATACTTAGAAAAAGCCAGAAGTGGTGCTGAGGCTCAAGTGGTAGAGCTCTAGCCTTGAGAAAAAGCCAAGGACAGTGCTCAGGCCCTGAGCTTAAGCCCAGGACTGGCAAAAAAAAAGAAAAAAAAAAAAAAGAAAAAAAAAAAAAAAAGAAGTACCCACCAAGCCAGTAGAACCCCCACAGGCTTTCCCTGCCTGCAGTCTGCATCCTGTCTGCAGGCTGCTGGAGGGAGCCAGGGAGCTGAGAGAGCAGAGTCCTCCACAGAGAGAGGAGGGCAGAGCTCAAGCTCTGGGTGGTCACCAGCCTCCCCTCCGTGTACAAATATAACATTCTTACCCAGAGAGTGATTTTTCTTACTCTGTTTTCAGAAAACTGCTTTCAGAGGCACAGCCTTTGTACACAAGCTGGTAACGACTTTTTAATGACCTTAAGAGGACTAGTGTCTAGGCAGCAGTGAATCAATCTCAGTGGGAGGTACAGAGAGAGAAAGACAGAGCAAAAGGAGAGAGAAAGAAGATGGAGCACCTGAAGCCAAAGGAGGGGAAAACAAACTGCATATACATATATTTTCTTTGCTAGCATTACTTGGTAATTAGACAATTACAGGAAACAGCTTCACAGCAGCTGGCATTTCCACTGTGTGAGCGGAGGAGGGATGGCAGCTACTGTGAACTCCTCACATTTATTATAGAAAATATTATTGGAGTTTACAGTGGTGGGTGTCACGAACTCCCCTGGTGCATTCTGATGAGCTGATGAGCATGAGGCCAAGAGATCCTCTCCCCCACCCCCATCCCCATCCCTCCCTCCTCACACCCTCGGCATTCGATCTGGGCCTCTGAGCCTGCTTTCCAGATCCATTGGCACCATCCAGGCTGCAATTGCCCCGGAAATGTTGGGGTTACACTGGAGAATGGAGGTGGGCCAGTCCTGAGAGCAGGCTACATGGGCTGTACTTGGAGGCAGCAAAGAGAGGAGGCTTGTGAAGAATTGGCCTGCCTATCTCTGGCTTGGCAGTGAGTGACTCTACTGCTATTGGAGTGGGTGTGAGACTTGCCCTTCATTCAAACAGTCCTCTGAGGGTCCAGGCCCAAGTCCCCTGGTATGGATGAGGGAATGCATGTTACACGTTCTTACCCACCTCCATCACGTTTCCTTTCACCCATATTCTTGCCACTTGACTTGCTAAGAACCTTAAGTCATCTATTTGCAGACAGTAGGGTGCCTTCTTCACAATGTGCCTGGCTCCTGAGGGGAAGGCTGTGTATCTCCTCCTTCATCTCCACCTTAGAGGAATCCTGCCCCCACCTCCTGTCACAGCTGCTTCTCCCTCCCCGCCCCCCGCCCGTGGACACCACTCCAGATCTAACAGTACTGTCTAACCAGGCAAATGGTTGCTTCCTCTCACAGATCCTGGCAATCAGTCACTTTTGAAAGACAACCTGCCTCCTTCATCCGCATTGTTGGAACACACAACACAGCGAATGAGGTAAGGATCTCTCTTCTGGAGAATGCTGTGGTATTTGTGATGGCCAGGTAAACATCTAATTTAAGTTAAGTGGAACTGTTTGCTCTGCCTGCTAATGGCTTGTTGTTGCCACAGTTCTGTGCAGTGGAAGCCCTGCTGCCGCCCTATGGGGCCATCATTACCGTGTCTCCAAGTCTCCCTACCAGCAAATGAAAGCAAATATGTAGTGCTTCAGTTTCCTTCAGCCTCTACCAAGTCAGCCACCACTGAGACCTTGAAAGGTCAAACACCCGGGCCCAAACCTCATAGTCCTTGACCCTCTGTGTGTGATGTCTAGCCAGTGGCTGTGTTGGTTTGCTTTGCTTGTCACTCTCTTGCTTGTATGCTATCATTCCCATGCAGTTTGCACCTCTGAGGGGCCTCTGGTAAAGAGGACACAGAAAGAGCAAGGAGAAAGTCAAGAGGTAAATGAGAAGCCAGAAAGCAGCCATGAATCTGCTCTTTCCCCTTTAAATAGTCTTTCTCAGTTCTCAAAGACTGGCCTGGTGGGTGTTCTACCAGGATGTACATCTGGGACCCTGTGCTTGGGACTTACTGATCCCTGCCCGCTGGCACCCAGCCCCCCTCCCCCGGAGATTCTTGGTGCTTTTCTCTGTGAATTGTGTTGTATAAGGGAAACCCCTGTGGAAGATGGAGTACCATGCGGAAGGGTTAGGGGGAATCACACATGCTCTGTCCCCTGCCCTTTCTGTCCTCAGTTCTGCTGTCTGTCTTCTGCTCCCTGGGCAATGGCGGCAGGAGTGGAGGCAGGGTGTGGTGTGAGTCCTAATGCCAGGCACTATCTGTAGCACTGGCCTGAAGGCCACCCCTGCCCAAGGGCCTTAACAGTCGATGAGGGGGAAAGGTACTCTTCCACTCTTTGAACACTGCAGACAGCCCCTATTCACTCGTGCATGGAGGGTTCTCCTAGGGCAGTCAAGGTGTGTCTAGCACTTTAAAAAATGGAAGAAAAAAAAAGATAATTTAGATTCATTTTGCTGTTTTACTTATTTAGAATCAAAATAGACCACACCCACAGTATGTTTTTTTCAGAGAGTAGTGTGTAAACAAACAGAAACTTTCAAAACAAACAGGAAGATATCAGAAGATCTCAAAGTTATAATAATAAATCATTGCTGTTTTAAAAACAGAATTCAAGAATTCCAAAAATCAGGTGATAAACTGTGTGTATGTTATAACAAAAGTAAATGCAAATCTGTATTTTAATATTTATTTTATCCTTAACCCATAATATTTCTAAAAGTTGAGGTGGAGCTGTGGGTAGAATACCAGCCTTGAGCAGATAAAAGGAAAACTGAGGGCGAGATAGTGCCTAGGCTCTAAGTTTAAGTACCAACATCAGCACAAAAGACAAAGGAAAAAAAATTCCCAATGAACTCTAAATTTACTTACCACTTAAGCTATGTTAATTGTGTTTACTTAATAAACATGAAAAAAATTGAAACATTTATTTATTTGTTTGTTTGTTTGGTTGTTTGTTTATTCTGAGTCATGGAGCTTAAACTCGGCCTGGGCCCTGTCACTCCTGAGCTCTTCAGCTCAAGGCTACCATCCTACCCCTGGATCTACAGCCCTACTTCCCAATTTTCAAGAGACTCACTGGAGATAAGAGTCTCAGGTTTTTTAGTGAGATCCTTAGATCTCAGCCTCCTGAGTAGCTAGGATTATAGACATGAGCTAACCATACCCGGTGAAATTTATCTTTATAAGTAACATTGAACTAAAACTACATATTTTTTATTTATAGTCCTTTTATTACAATACATCTCCCCTCAGAACACCAATTCTGAAATTATTTATTTATAACCAAGGGAATTTCAGGCCATAAGAGCTAGAATCTCCTGTCTGATCAGGGTCTCTTCCAGGCCTGCACTCAACCCAGCCCATCATCTCCATGACCAAAACAAGAAAGGAAATAAGATTCTTGGACATGGTATTTTAAGTTTCCCTTGGTGTCGAATGGCTTTACATTACAGAACTCTAAAGTCATCATGAAAGATCTCTCTTCATGACAATTTTCTCCAAAGTGTCTGTGCAGAAGCAGGGCCACTAGCCATCTGTGTGCAGACTGGACTGGACTAGCCCGTGACCTTGCTAGTAAGTCACTTCTTAATTGGTGATCTGTCTCATTTAGCTGGTGAGTAACATGATCTGCTGCCTTACTGAATTCATTTTTGATTAGCAAAATAAAGTCTCAGTGTAGTGCTGCCAACTGAAAAACATCTTAGATCATGAAATGCATGACTAACAGGACCATCAGGCAAGATGCATGAAGTGTTATCCTCAGAGTGAGTGCACAGAAAACACAGTAAGCTTGCATTTATTTGCCTGGTACCAATAGTGTGACAGACTGAGATACTCTTGAAGCAGCATGTTGGCCTGGGACTCAGTCAGATGAAGCAGTGTCACCTGTCTTAGAGGTGGGAAGGAAGGAGGACACCTTAGGAAGGCAGTTCTTCTGGGGACACCTAGGGAAGTGGACTGGCCCAGGCAGGATGCCTTTCGTTGCATTGGGGCACCTGACATGGGAAAGGAGGCTGGGGATAAGGTGCCCAGCCAGCACCACACAGTCTGACACCCGTGGGAGCCAGAGCTGTGCTCTCAGAAGGAAGACTCAGAATCTCTTTCCCAAGGTACAGGGCACCCTGGAGAGTAGATGCAGATGTCCCCCGCCTGTCCCCACTGCACTGCGGATCACTGGTATCCATTACAGGGTTCCTAACCCAGGAGAGGTGTTCTCCTCTCACCTGAGGTGCCCTGCTGTCAGGGTTCCCACAGACTGTGCTCCCACCCACCAGGCCCTCCTGCATGAGAGGCCCAGCTTCTACTACCTCCCTATAGTTTTTCCCAGGGTTCTCTGGTGCAGCACCTTTGCAGTTGTGGAGAGTCTAGGTTTTTAGTGACCTGTTTTAGCACACTTCTAATTTCCTACAGCAGCCCTTCCCTCTCCTCTGGGAAGTGTGCGGCTGCTGCTGGCATCTGTGTCTCATTCCTTTTGTAACACCACAGCAGTGAATGTGTTTACTGTTCAGCTGTGTTGGTGACTTGGGTTAGTAAATCCCCTCCGCCTGCCTCCTCAGGACTCTTCCACTTCCTGCTCCACATTCCCGAGATATGTCTCAACTCTCAGCACACCAGCCAGTCCTTTGCTGTTCGTCCAGTGTGTGTGTCCTCTTCCACTCCTCCATCTGTCTGTCTATAGCCTCCCTTATGCTGATGTGCTTCTCCTACACCCCCCCCCCCCCCCCCCCCCGCTCACATGGGCCCTTGGCTGGTTTCCCTTGTCTTCCTCCTGTCCTCTCTCACTAGGTGGCAGCCACAGCAGTCTGTCCTTACTGCATGCAGCCTCCTGTCCCTAGTTTTCCTGCCGCTCCCCTGGCCTGTGGCCAGAAAGGTCACTCCTAGCTATTTCCTCAGACACTTTTTCACCATTCTGTGTGGTGACCACGACTTCCACTGCTGATCAGCTCTGAGCCTCCCCTGCCCATAGGGGTTGTGGAGTCAGCATTGCCCCCCCCCCTTTGTCAGCCTTCCCACCTAGAGAAGGTTCTACCCTGTCGTCACCATCGCCAGACCTCAAGTTCCAACTCCAGTCACTGTACTCAGGGCTGTAGGGCTTGGGAAAGGCATTTACCTTTGATTATCTTAGCAAAATAACAAAAGCACACACCTACATCCTTAAAGGAACCCAGCTGAATTTAAATGGGATCGAGTCTACTGATCTATAAAAATTAGTCATTGGGATTAAAAAGAACGGAAAATATGTCTCTTTTATGGATTGCTTGCTAATCTGGGTTTGAGAGGACTTTCTGGGATGATTTTTCAGAAATCAGGGAGCTCAGCAACACAAGAAGTAGAAGGTGTTAAGAAGGAGTGTAGGAAGAGTGAGCTTTTTGCCAAATGGAAAGACAGGACCCCAGGAAGGCTGTGTCAAGTCAATAGCCACCCTAAGGGTGGTATTGACAGCTGCTCAAGGCCCTCAGATTCTGCAGTGATTACTGGGCTTGTGTGGGGAGGAGAGGGGCTGTGTCTCTTCCACTGTGGAATCCTGGTGCCCAACATATATAAGCATAGATCCCTGCTAGCCAAGTCAGTACAGAAAGGAATGGTTCCATATGCATAACTATCCCTCCTCCCATGCCTCAAATAAAGGAAGGAAAAAGGGGCCACGAGCATAGTCTAGTGGTAGAATGCTCGTCTAGCATGCACAAAGCCCTTGGTTTGATTCCTCAGGACAACATATACAGAAAAAAGCCAGAAGTAGAGCTGTGGCTCAAGTGATAGAGTGCTAGCCTTGAGAAAGCCCCAGGACAACAAGTACTCAGGCCCTGAGTTAAAGCCCCAGGTCTGGCAAAAATAAATAAATAAATTGATTGATTGAAAGCCGGGTGTTATCCTAGCTACTCAGGTGGCTGAGATCTGAGGATCAAGGTTCAAAGCCAGCCAAGGCATAAAAGGACCTGAGACTCTTATCTCCAATTAATCACTAGAAAACAGGTAGTAGGGCTTGGCTCAAGGGTAGAGTGGTAGCCTTGAGCTGAAGAGCTCAGGAGGGACAGCACCCAGGCCCAGAGTTCAAGCCCCATGACCCACACACACAAAAAAAAGATTTAGGGGCCTGGAGTTTGGCCTAGTGGTAGAGTGCTTGCCTAGCATGCACAAAGACCCGGGTTCGATTCCTTGGTACCATATACATAGAAAAAAGCCGGAAGTGGTGCTGAGGCTCAAGTGGTAGAGCTCTAGCCTTGAGAAAGTCCAAGGACAGTGCTCAGGCCCTGAGCTCAAGCCCAGGACTGGCAAAAAAAAAAAAAAAAGATTCAGTAAAATAATTTTACTATTGAGAGAACAAAGTTCTCTATAGAGTCATCCTGTTGAGGATTTTCTTAAGCCCCTGAGTTTTGTACATAGAAAGTATATTAGCAAATGTTCCTAGTTTCAAACCCTTACACCCAGCAGTAATGATTGTAAATGAAAGTAACACGCATTATGATGGCATGCTAAGTGTCAGGGCCCACCTTCAACCTTTGTACTTAATCCTCATATGTGAAGTCAGTGCTGCCCTTGCCTGCTTTTAAAGATGAGGACAGTGCCAAGTACTAACCCAGTCATGGAGCAGAGGGCAGTGCCAGCCTGAGCTGGGGCGGGGGTGCCACCTTCCATGGTACAGCTGATCATGTGTGTAATACTTTCACCTGATGGCTGTTTCTATCCTTCATGGCCTCCGAGGAACTGTCTGCAGCTCAGGATGCCCTGGGGAGATGCTTTCACACGGCACTGATCTCCAGATACTCCCTCCAAAGAATGGGCGACCCCATGTATCCTGCCTGGGCCACTGTTCCCATGGAAGAACTCAGAGCATGTACAGAGCGGAGGATCCAGTTCATGGAACCCTCAAAAACAGGCTGAACTAAACCGCTGCCTGTGCCTGCACTGGTAGCAAAGCTGCCACCGAAGCAAGGGCTAGGGAGTGATGGTTACCTCGGCAAGAACCGTCGAGGGTAGGACAGGCAGCCTGTGGAGGGCCTCTGCTTCCTGACCCAGGTGGCTCTACTGTATTCTTTATCAACAGAATGTGCGTTTCTATTCTGTACACCTTCTAGTGTGTGATTCTCACAATAGAAAGTTTGGCTTAAAGCAAAATGGAAACGAGCTGAGAAATGCTCCATGATTTGTACAAGATCTTCTGCCACTGAGTGGTAGAACCAGGATTTGAGTCTCGGGCAGCTGGCCCTTAACATCCAAGTGCTGTGTCCCTCAGAGAGGCCAACTGTACTGTGAGGAGCAGAAATAGGTCCTGTTCAGCCCCAGCCCCTAACTCAGGCAACTGTGTGTCAGACTGTTCCCCTGGCCCATGCTCGGACACTGTGAGAAACTGACACAGGGCCCATCCCTTGCCAATGTCCTGACATTTCAAATGACTGCAGTGGTGGGGATGGAAGGACAGGTCAATGTGGATGGGCTCTGGGCTGGCTGAAGCGTTTGTTTTCCTCATCTACACATGGATCCAGTGGTTCTTGGGGCAGATAGACATCATGGGACATTGTGGGAGAGTCCAGCACCATGTCAGGAATAGGTACAGCTGTACACATGGCCCAGGGGCTCTGAGCAAGCTGGCATCCATAGGACATACCTTCTGCAAGTGGCTGCTTGAGCTGCCCTCCAGGACTGCTCAGCCCCGAGCCTGGAGTGAGTCAGGATTTATTTACAGACTTCTGTCAGGCCAAAGAGCGGCTGGGCTCCCAGTGCTGTCCTCGTTCCCATAGCAACATGTGGCTCTAGTGGAAGAAAGGAAAAAAAAAAAAACAGGGAAGCAGATTCTAAAAATCTAAATAAATGCCCTTCCCTGGCCTGATGGTGATTATTTTACAAACCCCTACACTGGACCCCCTTGCTGGGGTCGCCACAGGCTCTCTGCCTCCCCAGGAACCCCCAAGGGTCCTCATCAAGGCCACACACCTGGGTCTCAAGGCCAGAACCCCCAGGGAGATGCAGCCGGACAGAGCAGACAGCAGGCAGAGAAGCACAGCCTCAGAAAGCTCTGGAGCAAATGGAGAGTCCCTGCCCGCAGAGAGCACCAGTGCCCAGAGCCGCCAGGGGCCAGCACTCCTGAGGACGGTGGCTGGGGCCTGATATGCGTGGTGAAACCTGTGCAAGCATAGAGATGGCCCAGACATGACCAGGTACCTCGTGACTCCCCTGAGGCCTGTGTGCGAGTGCCGGGATGAGGTGCTGGGCAGAGAAAAGAGCATTGAAGCAGTAGGGCCTGGGTGGGGACCATTGGCCCTGGCGGGCAGCCAGGGACCCTTAGGCTTTACAAATTCCCAGCAGGAGGCTCTCAAGGAGGCAGGCCTCATTTGGGAGCAGAGATCTTGCAGTGGCATCTTGGTGTCCCTGGCATCAGCACACGGTAGGAAGGAGGGACACATGAAGATGGCTACAAGCCCTGTACTCACATCCTTGGAGCATGAAAGGCCTGTGGTGGTTATGGGAAAGCCTGGGGTCATTTAGTACAAGAAATGAAAAAGCCAGGGAGTCAGTGGTTCTAGTGAGCCCATCCCAACAGAAACCTTGATTTAAGGGTTACTTAGCCAGGGGCCTGCAGAGAAAAAGCAGGGAGGATCTAGCTGGTTGGCACTGAGAAGCTGCTAATGAGCAGGCAGGGAGGTGGGTCCTGAGTGAAAGGCATGAGAAGAGAGAGGAAGGAAAGGAAGGGAAGGGTAAGGAAGGGTAGGGAAGAAAAAGAAAGGAAAGGAAAGGATCGGAGCCTCGGAAGGTGTCCAGAAGCACAGGCAGCTTCCCCTCCCACCAGTACATCACCAAAACCACTTGTCTCTGCCTGGCAAGAGGCTTGTCTTTAAAATAGGGAAATGAACTAGAACTTACAGGTACATTCCTGAAAACTCAGGAAAAGACCAAAGTGTCTCCTTTGTTACTTAATTGTGAAAGAAGATCTTATTAAGTCTCTGTTGGGGCGTTGTCTCTACACGGCTCATCCTTAGACCTGTGTGTTGGAGTGGTAGGAATTCTGTGCCCTGAGCTGGCCCAGGAGAGGGTGTCCACAGTCCTGGACAGGTGAGTGTCCAGAGCCACGGGGCAGTGAGTCACGGGGAAACCTGAGTTGCTGTTCAGTGCTGAACCAGCAGTAGGCTGTGAAGTAATGTCTCTACTACCAGGCTTTCAGAGCTGACCTGACGCCGTCATTGCGGAGAAAGTTGAGGGACCCGCATTACGGAGAAAGTTGAAGGACCCGTTCCTGGTATGAAGGGGTCTTGGAACCTGAAGCAAAAACTGTCTTATTTATTTGTTTCTTAGGTTTGGGTTTTTGTTTTTTATTTTTTAAGTAAATTAAAAATACATCCACCGCCAGGTGAGGTAGCTCACACCTGTTATCCTAGCTACTCAGGAGGCTGAGATCTGAGAATCGAGGTTCAAAGCTGTGAGACTCTTATCTCCAATTAATCACTAGAAAATGGGAAGTGGGGTTGTGACTCAAGGGTAGGGTGGTAGCCTTGAGTTGAAGAGCTCAAGGACAGCACCCAGGCCCAGAGTTCAAGCCCCATGACCCCCCTCCGCCCCCCCCCCAAAAATACATCCACCACTTTGTGACCAAGCTAATTAAAACAGAAGTTGACCCTTCTTGGAACTGTGGGCGCTGCACACACAAAACAAGAGCAACCTGAAGTTCTAAGACTCCTTCAGGAAAGGTTCTTCTCCCCAGAACCTTTGAGGCCTCAGGCTCAGTTCTCAGTGGGCGTGAGAAAGCGCCATGGGAAGGGTTCAGTCTCCACCTCAGATAAGTTGCCACCTGGAGCCTCACTGGACGTGCTCAAGTGTTTCAGTGTCTAACTAGCCCCAACAACTCCTTTGAGACAGTCCTTTAACTGCTCTTCTCCAGACTGACAAAAGAAGGGTGTTCTGTTAAAAGTCTTTCTCTTCTTGGTCTTCCTCTTGCTCTGTAGCCTGTATGACCCTGAGCTTCTGCAGTCGGGTGGATGGCTAGAGTCTGGGGAGAGGAGGTGCGCCCCGCCTGGTGGAAGGGAGGCAGTCTGCAGGGGGCATATGCCAGGGCCCGGGACATGGGCCTGATGTTTGGCAGCCATCGAGAAGTAGGTGTCTGTTTCATAAAGATATGTCACCTTGTGAATGTGAGCTGAAAGCTGGGGTCTGAAATCCTATTTGTATTGGTTGGCAGGAAGTGGTCTGTGGAAATTACTCAGGAGAAACCACAGAGGCGAGGTGGAGCCATTGATCAGCATTTATTAAATTTTCTCAATTTCTGCTATAGTTCACAGTGGACTCAGGCCAACTTGGGAAAATTATCACAGGCTTCTGCCTCTAAAACCCTTGACGATAGGTCAAGCCAGGACTGCCTGGGAGACCTCCTAAGGAAAGGTGGTGAGCCAGTGCATTCGCCCGCCCGCTGGGAAGGGGCTGCGGCGTGCATATCTGTTCTGTCCAGGGTTCACGGGGAAGAGGACATAGCAGACTGCTTCAGACATGTCCAGAATTGTGGCTCCCAGAGGGAGGAGGCAAAGTGATAATAACCAGTAGCTACAGAAAAGGACGCCCAGACTGTGATGGGGGCTGTGTCAGATTCCTACACATGACTACATTGCAAATTAGCCAGCTCCTCTCAGGGGACAGATCCAGGGCCCGCCGAAGATGGTTCAGCGAAGGTGCCCCTCTGCGAGCAGCAGCAATCAAACAGGCTAATGGGATCCACGACTGCCGAAAAGGGGAAGGGAAAATGACGCGGCAACCAAGTAATGGCTTTGCATAAATCAGAACTGTGCCTCGCTCTGCCTTGTATGCCTCATTCGCTTCTGGTCACATCCTCTCTGAGGACACTGCAGCCTTGGGAAGGCTGAAGGTTCAGAAGAAAGCCACCGAATCACAGGAGCTTCTGTGCCAAAAGAAAGCTGAGGTCTGTCGAGAGGAGGCGTGGACGCAGTGTCACGCGCAGAGCACCTTCCCAGGCGCTGCCTCTCCCCCAAGGCAGTGACGCCTGCGCAAGTTTCCCCGTCAGTGTCACCATGGCCTCCCACCTTGCCCAGGTGACACCTCTGAGAGGGACAGGACAGGGCAGCATGCTTCTGAGAAGGGCCAGCTTCTCACCCACTCTGAGAAGAAATTCAGGACTGTCCTGATTCAGTCTGGATTTCATTCCTTCTGGGGCCCGTGCGGAGCCCCTGCCCTGCTGCCCTGGGCGGCAGTGGGGCAGTGTTAATAGCCCCCAGCCCCTGCATGGCTGCCATGGCCATGGCTAGGCGCTGCTGGCCCTGATGCTGTGCTTGGTCCCAGGCAGCTGGCGTGGATCATCATCCAAGAAGCGGGTATGAGCACAGACTGCTGCTGTGGTACCCTGAGATGGAACCTTCTCTTTGCCCCCTGCCTGGAAGGCTACGACCCTCCTGTCTGCCTCCTAACCTTTCAGCCCTCAGAGCCCAGGGTGTGTGCGCCTGTCCCCTCTGTGGCCGACCCTCACCCCTCTCCAGAGGAAAGGAGCTGTCACCCTCACACACTGCTGAGGCCGTGTGGGAGTGAGTGTACCACCCTGGCACATGGCAGGTCCAAGCCTCCTGGCTTCTCAGCCCTGAGGTTATAGTCCAGCTCCCCACATGCAGAGAAGTGGGCACCACACACGGGCTGCCTCTGCCCCATGCTGCCCACCCTCAAGGTCGAGCTGGTACTCAATGAGATCCCTGAAGATTAGAAACAAAGGCAGGACCAACCACAGTGGCTCGTGCCTGCCATCCAGTCACACAGGAGGCTGAGGTCTCAGGAGGGTGGTAAGGATAGCCCATCTAAACCGAAAAGACCAACACCCCCGGTCTCCAGACGAACCAGAGCTAAAAAGACTGGAGGTGTGGATCAAGGAGCCGGGGACCTGCCTGGTACAAACCCCAATATTAAATAAATAAATAATAAATAACAGCAACTGGATCCCAAGCACCACTGCTGAGGCCCTGTGGGCAGCTGAGAAGACGCCAGGGACACTGGTCTCCCATCTTTCCTTGTGTCGCTCTAAACTCACACTGTCAGATTCTGAGTTTTTGTTCTTAAACAGCTCCTTCCCATTCTTTGTAAATACTCGTCTCTCTTAGGGACTTCAAGGCTTAAAGGTTTGTAGTTTGCCTTCTTTTAAAATGCTCAGATGATATTTCAGTGGTTACCACAGCATATATTCACCTCGTTCCCAGAGCCCCCCCCGCCCCCCCGCTTCTACAGTCCTGTTCCCATGCTGTCTCTGCTCCCAGACCACGGCACTGAGGGGCTGCTCACGCCTTAGCCTCTGTCCCTTCCTGGGAGCACCCCTGCCTCCGGGCTGCCCCCCACAGAGGCACACGTGCCTTCTGAGGTCCCCACTGTCCATACAAGGGCTTCCTGCTCGGCCTGGCCAGCCCTGCCTGCTGTGCGGTCCTCCATCATGCACCGATGCCCACCTTGCACCCTGCCTCTCCTCCACTCCAGGCCTCACATGGACTCTACACGCACTCTGCTTGAGGCACTTGACTAATCATTTGCATGCTGCCACTGACGGAGAGGAGCCTGCGAGGCTCCGTTCAGATGGTCACCGGCTGGGCTCCCACTCCAAGCGTGGTCCTAAGGCGCAGCTCCTCATGCCTGCAGTGTGTGCTGGGGGTGGAGAGTGCAGGGGGCTCTGGCAGGGTTCCCCTGACATGATGGGCCAGCCTGTCGTGAGCTCTGTGTATCACACAGGACTCACAGGGAGGCTCTTTCTAGAAGTATCCCAGGAACACAAAAGATGTGTCAAAAGCCTGCATTGGTAGTGGTTGGAGCAGCAGCGTGCAGCCACCTCGAAGGGGAGTTTGAGTGCAGACTGAGGCTGGGCTGGGACCACAGCGGAGAGTGGCAGCCCCACATGCTGTCCACTCCCAAGGCCTTCCCAAGAAAAGGCTCCAGCCAGGTGTGTGTGGATTGCAGGGGAGGATGGGAGCCTGGTCCTTGAGGGCAAGGCATGGGCAGAAGCTCATGCAGGCTGGCAGGGCACTGGGCAAGAGCTCAGACTCGGGTCTGCCAAGGGGCCAGGAAAGGAAAGGAGAGAAAACCATTCAGGGTGAGCAGGCAGAGCTGCACAGTAATAAGCCATAGGACAAATGTAAGTCAATTGAGGAATTAGTGTCCTCCTGCCCGAGGCTCTGAGGAGCTCAGAGAGCCACCTCCAGCAGTAGAGCCTCAGCCACGTGCCGTGGGGACAGAGCCACCTCCAGCAGTAAAGAGCCTCAGCCATGTGCTGTGGGGACAGAGCGGGGCTGGAGAATGGGGCCTTTGTTCATGCTGGAGATGACAGTGGGCAGAACTGCAGCCAGGCCACAATATTTGGATACAGTATGCAGGAAGAAGGGCCCTCCCTCTCCCACCCCCCGCAAGAGGCCTTTATTTCTGCAAAAACATAAAGAATATGAAGGGTAGGTTAATACTTGGCCTGCAGAGGCGGGTTCAAAATGGACCCCACCCAGTGCAGGACATGGCTGGCGGCCCTAGTAATGTTCAGGTGTCTAGCCAAGGCTGTCCCACCTGACCTGCACACACCTGGCCTCAACAAGGGCAGGCCACAGAGGGCAGAGAAGAGAGGCTTAGAAGAAGTGGGGAGGGAGGAAGGGGAGGTTTATACCAGGGGGAGAGGACCTGGAAGGTGTTGGGGAGGGCAGGGCAGTTCTCTGAGTGGCCCAGGGACAGGCAGGACAGTGCCGGGCTCCTCATTAGGGAGGGACCCGGCCCTCTGCATCAGCTGGGTGGACTGGAAGGTGCGTGACCTTCACCTTCATGCTGGAGTTTGGAGTGTGAAAGGTGAAACCACGGTGGGTAAACGAGTAGACATAGGGACAGGGAGCCGCAGTGATGCAGGAAGGTGGCCTGGAGTTTACATTCACAGCATGATTCCCATTGTTTCTCTGTGAGCTTGTGTGTGTGTGTGTGTGTGTGTGTGTGTGTGCATGTGTGCAGACGTGCAGGCCTGGGAGCAGCTGCCCCTGCCATGGGGTGCTCAGCCTGTCCCTAGCTGCTGTGCTGCCACCTCCAGCCACATGGGCACACTCCACACCAGCCCCTGGGAAGGCCAGGAGAGTGAAGCTGCAGGCCCCCTGGAGCCAGCAGTGTCCTGCCATGTGGGCTGTGACCCACAGCGTCCACAGAGCGCCCTGTGTACATCACACCTTGAAGTCAGCATCCAGGGACAACGTCCAGTCCCTGAGCCTCTTTTGCTCAAGACTGGTGCTCTACCACTTGAGCCACAGCACTACTACTCACTTTCTGTGGTTTGTGGAAGATGAGACTCTTGGACTTTACTGTCCAGGCTGGTTTTGAACTGCTATCCTCAGATCCCAGCCTCCGGAGTAGCTAGGATTACAAGCATGAGCCATCTGTGCCCTGGGGTTTCTTAACTGGGGTTGGGATTTGGAGGAAGTCCTGGGAAGACTGAGGCGGGTTGGTTCTCTGTTTGCTGGCTTCCATGGGCATCTGAGGCACTCGTCTGACCTTGGACGTGGATGTGGCTCAGTGAAGCCCAGGCTTCTCGCTGCTCTTGAGCATCCTTCCGTGCGGCAGGTTCTTCCATGTTGTCTGCGTGCTGTTTGCGCTCCCATGCTGCACATTCTTCCCATACCGGCTGTTCCCAGGCTGCAGCGGGGCTCGCCGTTCATCAGGACTTTTCTCAGTGCTCCGCCGTCCCTTTACATCATGGCTGGCACAGCTGCCTCCGAGTCTGGTGCTTTGCCAGTTCCTAAAGAGTGGCTGCCACCCTCAGCCTCGCCACTGGCTTCTCACCACACAATCCCCTCACCCCATCCAAGGGTGTGGTGTGGTGTGTGCATGAGGCAGGGGGAGCCTGGCCTGCTGCCCGCCAGCCTCACAGGCTCTCACAGAGCGAGGCCTGAACCAGGGGCTGGCGGAGCCACGTGGGGTAGCTTTAACCCTGGGATCAGGTCGTGGACCTCTCTCTGTCTCCATCGGTCTCTGTCTTTCTGTCTCTGTCTCTGTCTCTCTCTCTCCCTTCCTCTCTCTTCCTTCTCTCCTCTCTCTCTCTGATAGGGGATGTTTGATCTATACGCAATTACTTTTGTGGTGACTGCTTGGCCTTTAGCAGGCCAGTGAAGACAGGATGGGAGGAAGATGGCGCCCCCTGTCGCTGGTCACTCTCTGGTCTTCTCTTTCTTCCCAGGTGTTCCACTGCGTCCACTTTGAGTGTCCTGAGCAGAGCAGCCAGAAGGAAGAAAGCAGTGAGGAAGTCGGGACGGGAGACGGGGGCCCAGCCAGTCAGCAGCTCGATCCCTACGCCCTGCGGGCGCCCAGTCCAGGCCCCGACTCACGATCACCCAACCGTCAGCACCAATAAAGGAGGCGGCCCACAAGGCGTGACTTGGGTGGGCCTGGGCAGAGTGGGACATGACACGGGGTGCCCTGCGGGGCGTGACTTGGGTGGGCCTGGACAGAGCAGAAAGCACCCTGGCAGGGCCCCTGCATCTGCCCTCCCCACCCTCCAAGGAGCAGGCCTGGCTGCACCCGCGGTGCAGCTTTTCTCCCACGGACAGCGGGTGCCACTGTGGTCTCCCATCAGCTGGTCCCAGGGGAGGAAAAAAAGCCTTCAGTCTCCATCAAGTCCACGGCCGACCCTACTGCTAATCTAGCCCAGGCAAAGGACAGCAGATGGGCTGGGGCGAGCGAGCAGCTGGGTGCTGGACCTGCACTTGGGTCTTTGCTACCTGGAGGGCGTGGGGCGTGGGGTGGGGTGGTTTCAGGACAGGAACCCGTGCCTGCCAGGTGGTTTTCATTTGGCTAGGTTTCAGGGTTTGTGGAACCATAGGTGTTCCAGATCACTCTGAAAGTCACACGTTCTGTTCCCTGCTGCTGTCATTTCTGTTCATCTCCATCGACAGAGTGGGGATGGGCAGGGCGGAGTGCCAGCCTGGAGGAGATGGGCTCCCACTCGGCCTGTGTGCAGAGGATCCACCCACTTACACACCAGTCGAGAGTTAATAATTCCTTAAATCGCTGAGTTAGTAACCTGTCACCCCGAGATGTAGTAGCCCTGACCTTGGCGGGGCCGCGTGGAACTGGTTATCATGGCAGCCACTAGTTCAGCCTGGCTGGCCGGGCTGCCCTTCATCCTGGCAAACCAGGGAGTGGCCCCGGCCGTGGCATCAGGGCAGGGGGACGCTGTGGCCTCAGCTGTTAGCTGGCTGTGTGCCCCTCTCCCCAGTGACTGCTGAGTCTGTCCACCTGCTGCTTGCCAGTGGCATCACCCCATCCTTCCCCAGGAGCTCCAGCCCGGCCCCTCCCCGAGCAGGGCCAGTGCTCAGCAGGGCCAGCACGCCTGCGCACAGAGGGCTGGGGGCACAGAGTCACGGCCAGCTGTTTCCTCCTGGGATACCTTGAGTCGTGTCATCCCCTGGAGGCGGGGCTCATGGAGAGGTCATCTTTGTGCCCAGGGCGCCAGCAGGCAGCAGACCCCTGCGGGGCAGCGAGTCCTGGGGGAGAGGTGCCAGGTCAGCAGTCCCCGCCTCTGACGTCTGCCTCTCCAGTGGGGGGTCTGACCCGCCATAGTGGGGGCCACTGCCTTGTCAGCGCCCTTGGGGTATGGCTCCTTACACTGTGGGGGCTCCCATGATTAATGGCAGCATCACCGCCCAGGTGGGGACCCTGCCTGCCTCAGCCTCCAGCCCAATTAGCCGCTGCCTGCTCAGCACCTCCCCGCCCGTTCCTCCCCACGTCCTTCCAGCAGCCAGCCATGCCCGGGGTTCGGACATCTCTTCAAGGGCCTGTGCATGGAGACCACCTTGCAGAGGAGCCGCAGGGAGCCCGCTGCTGCCCTGGTCCATGGCAGGGCAGCAAAGGCAAGGCGCCCAGGAGCCGCTGTGACCCCCTCCCCCCCCCCGCGCCAGCCTCCAGTCACCACCCCTGCCCAGCTCTGGCCACCCACGCTGGCCAGCTCCACTTCCTGTCTCCCTGCCTGTCTTCCCTCTGGTGGGAGTGGCACCAGCCCCAGGCACTTGAAGCCTGTTGGGCCATGTGCCCAAGGTCCCTAGTCCCCGACTGGACAGGCCTGATTCAGACCCGCTCAAGACTCCAGGCCACAGGAGCAGGAGCTTGGCCCTTGCCTGAAAGCTGGGCCTGCTGGCCACACTAAGGATGTCACCAGACAGGCCTAGGACAAAGCCACATTACAGGAGGGAAAGACAGACACATAGGGCAGGAGACAGCATGCGTGGGGCTCCTCAGCGCTGACCGGGCTGCACCCCACCCCCACCCCGATCCTGAGCAGGGCACTCAGGTCCCCAGGCCGCTCTGCCCCAGCAGAGCTGCTCTTCTTCCTACTTTTTCTCCTCTGGTTTTAGCTGGAGCCCTGGAGGGGTGAGGGACTTCTCAGTTTATCTTTAAATTGTCACTTTTTAAAATCTTATTAAATGAAGTGTTGATTCCTGAGAAATACATTAAAGTGTTTTATTCCTAGAAGAAAATAAAGAAAAGAAGAGAAATTATTTTCAGCAAGAGCGGGATGTGTTTGTTAAACTGATTCCTTGGCAAAAGAAAAAAGAAAAATGAGTTTTGAATTGTGCAAAAAATTGCTCAGTAGTTACAGGCCACCAATTGTCAGGCTGCTGTGGTCCCGCGGGCCGGGCCAGCTTCCCCTTCTGAGAAGATAAACAGGATTGTAATCGCTTGGCCTTCCCTGAGTGGACGGGGAAAGGAGATGCAATCCTCAGCGAAAGTGGAGCAATCTGTGGCCCAGGCCCCGCGATAAAGAGGGCCGAACGCCCTCCGCCAGACTGCACGCAGGAAGCGCTCTTTGGATGGGGAAGAGAGCACCAAAGGGAATGGAGCTGGCTGCCTTCTGGAAGTTTCTCCATTTGCATTTGCTGTTATTATCCTTATAACTCCCCCCTCCCTGTTTGTTACGCCAGTCCAAGACCAAGTGCGGGCCTGGGCCCGTCCCAGAGCTTTTTTGTGCTCGACTAGTGCGCTGCCACTTGAGGCACAGTCCCACGTCCAGTTTATTTGGTAAACGACTGGAGATTTTCCTTCTCCAGCCCGGCTTCACCACCCTCAGATCCCGGCCTGCACCGTTGCGTGAGACCCCGGTGTCCGGCTTCCGGTCCACTTCTGTGGGTATCCCAAGTGGCCATGTTGAGCAGTGGCAGCCCCAGGCGTGCCCCGCCCCCGCTGTCTTCCCGGCTGCAGCCATTGCTTCTGCATGTTTATCCTGACAACCGCTCCAGCAGGAGTTCGTCTCATTAGTGCCCCTCAGAATTTATGATGCATTCATGGTTCCGTGCCCTGTGGGTTTGCTTATTACAATATTAAATTCAAGGCTGCCCTGGTGACCTCTTGGGGTTCATGCAGGAGTTTGGGGGAGTGGGGGGAATGATTCAGCCAGCACACAAGAAGGGGCCTGAGCCTCCCCCACGCCCCTCTCCTGGGGGCATAGGGCAATCACAGGCCATTAGCAAGAAGGGAGATGGAGAGATTTGCTGTGTGCTGGGGCAGCCGTCCCTGCGCAGGGAGGCAGAGGATGCCGCCCAGCCTGGTCCTTCCAGTAGGAAGACACTGTGCCTCAACTGCACCTCCCTAAGAGCTGATGGCTTCCTGGCCTGGGCACAGGCCCACTGCACCACTCCACACCACGGGCCCAGGCCTGTGCAGCCAGGACTTCCTGCTAGGCCAGTGTAGGGCAGGGGACAGGTACAGAGTCCAGGAGAGATCTTGACCCAGTAAACCTGGTGCACAGAGCAAGGCTGCAGTCTAGCAACGGAGGGCGGCATCTCCTGGGCTGGCAGAGCTGCCCTCGCACAGATAGGGCATCATCTGTGCTAGGGGCCCTAGCAGGCCTGTTCTGCGATCACACCGTTCCCAGACTCAGGCCCTCTGGCAAACTCAGATTAGCTGCTTTTTTCTTTCTTTTAAGAATTGCAAAATTCCCCTAGAGGCCTGAAGACTCCCAGTCATCCACCTGCAACTCAGGATAAATGTCTCCACGTCTGCCATTTGCATCGGGAGTATTCATACCCAGAGCAGGCAAAGCTGGTAGTGGCCCAGAGCCACATACCTGGCTACCTATTGTCCCTGCCTGGGCACGTACCCCCCCCCCCCAGCCCCAAGGACCGGCGCTCTGGCAGGTGAAGAATGTCACCTCTGAAAGCTGACTAGGCAGTGGCTCCTCCCACCCCACTGGGGCTGGTGACCAGAGGCTTTCTGGGTGGTGACACTGATGGCACTCCCCTGCAGCCCTGTGGCTGTCCTAGTCCCCGTCTACCACCTGAAGTCAGGCTCTTCCTGGCTTGGAAAAGATTTGCCAGGACTTTCAACTGGGAACAACAGGAAACAGGGCCCTGGGATCCGAGCCAGGGTTACTCAGGCCTTGGGGACCTGGGGCTCTGGAGATGCACCCAGCAGCCTTCCAGGAGGGCTACTCCATGAGGCTGTGCCTGTCCTGAGCAAACAGGGCCCTCTCCATAGACTCACCTGGCGCTAATGTCCTGAGGCACCCCATCCTACCCAGGGCCTCATCCATGGGCTCGGGCTCTGAAGGTCGAGGTGCGGTCCCATCCAGATCTCCACGCCATCCCCACCTCCACCCCCATCCCCGTCTTCACCCCACCCCCACCCCATCCCCATCCCCATCTCAGGCGGGCAGTGGGGTGCACTTTACCCACAGGATGAGCTGCAGGTGGCAGCAGCAGGAGCGGCAGGGTTTCTGCACACAGCCTGGTTGGCAGGGACAGTTTGGGGCTCTGCTGTGTTCACCAAAGACAGCCACGACCAGGGATGGAAAGAGAGACCCCAGTGTGTAAGGAAAACTGCTTCCCAGTGGCCAAGCTCATGGCTGGCTGCCTGCCGCGGAAAAGCAGAAGCGTCCCATTTCCCCAGTGCAAGGACACACCCCGCCTTCACACGGTAGCAGAGCCCCGCTTTCTGCCATGGGAATTCCAGTGTGTGGAAAATAGGGGGCCTGTATGAGATGAGAGCCAGGATGAGATGGCTGGCCTGTCAGTCTGGCTTGGCTCGGGGTGTAAATTTGGTTTTCTCTCTGGGCGGGCGGTCTTGTTTCCTCAGGAGTGTGCTGGTGCCCTCCACACTGCTCACCCACTACCATGAGCCCCCTCACCCCCAGCCAGAGGGGCAAGGGCTGGGCTGGGGGCGAGGGTAAGGCGGTGGGCTCCCCAGTCTGCCCTACTCTGGAATGTGTGGTGTGGAGAGTTTGGAAGGGGAGAGAAGGCAAAGAGGAATCCCAGGCTGTTGGAGGGGCAAAGGAGGCTGGTAGCAGGGGTCCTTCAAGGACCCAC
Organism: Megascapheus bottae; assembly: GCF_031878675.1. Lineage (NCBI taxonomy): Eukaryota > Metazoa > Chordata > Mammalia > Rodentia > Geomyidae > Megascapheus > Megascapheus bottae. Next base: position 10,357,517 of record NC_143530.1, read on the forward strand.
TTGGAAGGGCTGTTGCCCCAGTGCCCCACACCCAAACGCCCTTTGGGCTCAACGGCTGGGCTCAACTGCCTGCCTTGGAGGCCCACGGCTGGGGAAGGGGCCATTCATTTGTGTGTGGTCATCATTCCCTTAACCTCAGGCAGCAGTAGCCCCTGGCCAGCCTCTGGAATGGCCTGGGAGCCCCAGAACATCCACTCTTGACCAGGCCCACCCCAGGGGTCCTAACGGGGCCTTGCATGGATCCTGACATGAAATCTCAAAAATCCTGCAAGCAACTCGAAAGGCAGCTGTGTCCTAAAGTGTCCAGCACGGTGGATTCCTGTGCAGAACCCAGCGGGGGCCAGTCTGGGTGAGGCCTGGACCTGCACCATGGAGACCTGCGCCGGCGCACAGCCGCTCGCTCCATGCACACGGCAAGTCCTGGCTGGCTTGCCCTTCCCGGGGGTCAATGCCAGCAGGAAACGGGGGGGGGGGGGGGGGGGGGGGCCTTCTCCAAACTCAGCCGCTTCATACAGCGGTGGTACTGGTGCCGCTGTGCCAGGGCCATTCCCACCGGCCGGTGGGAATCCATATGGCAGTTCAAGGTTCTTCACACCCCAGCCACCATTTCTTATTTTCCACTTTAAAATTATCCCCATCCTAACCAGACTTGAGCTAAGGCTAAGGTACAAGTCTCGAGAGGGACGTGTGTGTGTGTGTGTGTGTGTGTGTGTGTGTGTGTGTGTGTGTGTGTGTGTGTGTGTGTGTGTCACCTGGGCCCAGGTGGGGCTCCAGGCATGCCCACCATGCCCGGTTTAGGAAGCATTACTTCCGTGTCACAGGAGCCACCAGCCCTGTCCAAGGAAGGAGCTCCGGGGAAAGGACCGTCAGAAACTCCGCAAAGGGACAGCTCCACGACAGGCATCGCACGAAGCAGCTGCTCCTGTATCTACCAAAACCCGTCCGCACTCTAACCGGGGCTCCTCAGGTGACCACCAGTGTGACCTCCATTCGAGCAGCGACTTTCCATGGGCCTCCCAGGGCTCGGTGGGTGAGGAGGCTGCACAGTAACAATGACGACCACAACACCAGCTTCGAGCGTGAATCACATTGTACCACTTTAAAAATGCCCACATCTGGGAAAAACCCAGAACAAGGGCGGCTCCCTGATGGGCACTCACCCGGAACCTGCCCACCCACCACGGTTTGCTCGTAAACCTCACGGCTCATCTTCCTGCGGCGCGTCCTCCGGGGTTCGCACCCTGGCTGGAAGGGCTGCGCCTTCCCCACGCCCCGAACGAGGCGCCCACACCGTCGGGAACGTGCCTCCAGGCTGGCTTGTGTCCAGGTCCCGGCGGCTCCCGACCGGGGGGGCTGCCTGTGGATCCCCAAGTGCCACCGACCCCTCTGCCCGGAACTCCCTTCCTCCTCCCTGCTCCACTGTCCCCCACCCCGCCCCCCAGGATGCTGACTTCAAGGGCTCAGCACAGCCTCAGGGGCATCAGGCCCCGTCCTGGGGTTTCCCCCCCCCCCCCCCGCCCCGGACACCACGCCCCACAGGCCCCACCCCACCCACGGACACCACGCCCCCCACAGGCCCTGTCCCTGGCCCCGCCCCACCCTGGACACCACGCCCCCCGCAGGCCCCGCCCCACCTCCGACACCACACCCCCACAGGCCCCGCCCACGGACACCACACCCCCACAGGCCCTGGCCCCGCCCCACCTTCGACACCACGCCCCCCGCAGGCCCCACCCCACCTCCGACACCACACCCCCACAGGCCCCGCCCACGGACACCACGCCCCCCACAGGCCCTGTCCCTGGCCCCACCCCGGACACCACACCCCCCACAGGCCCCGCCCACGGACACCACGCCCCCACAGGCCCTGTCCCTGCCCCACCCCGACACCACGCCCCCACAGGCCCCGCCCCCACCCCGGATAACACACCCCCATAGGCCCCGCCCCGCCCACGGCCCCGCCCCGGGCCCCGCCCACGGGCCCTGTGACATTCCAGGGGTGCTGACACCACCTGCCGCTTGGCGCGGGCACCCCGACACTCCTGGGAGCGCGCCCCCCCCCCCCGGCTCTTGGGCGTGTGGGTCTCGAGAGGCCAGCCCAGAGGGGCGGGAGCCCCGGCTCCGGAGGTGCCCTGTACCCGGGACACTGCGCTACCTTTCTGGCTGCACGGGGCATCGAGGACAGCTGGAATACAGAAACCCAAGCTTTCATACGATTGGTTTAATTTTTTTTCAGCAGGAGAAAAAAAGAATAAAGTTACAAGATTCTTTTAATATTTTCACAATGTTAAAACTAAAACTGAGCTCTAGGCTATGTTTGTAAGTAAATCTAGAACACAAAAGGGTTAAATAAGATTCTCTCTTTAAAGATACAAGGATTTAAGCTTTCCTTACATTTAACAAACTTCACAGAACAGACACTGCAGGTTCGGCCCTTTCCTCCCGCCGGGCTCCGGGCCAAGCCGGCTGGGCCCGCGCTCTGAGGTCTCCTCCCTCGCTGCCGGCCGGCGGGGCGCGTGCGGCGTCTCTGGGCTCAGAGCCGGGCAGGGCCTACTGAGGATGGCCAGGCAGTGGCCGGAGGGCCGTGGCTTGACAGCAGTGGTAAACGCTGGGCAGACCTGGCTCCTCTGCCCTGGACTGCCCTGGAGCACGGTCTGGGTCCTGAAGCGAGAATTAAGGCTGGAGACTGCAGCAGGCCCCACGCTGGAGGGCGGGGTGGAGGGGCGGGAGGAGGAGCTGGGAAGAGCATGATTCCCTATCGCATTATTTTGGACCAAAAAACATTTGTAGTTGCAGGTGTCTCACTGCTCACTTGCAGACACAGATGACTGCGCTCCTCGAGACAAAGCCAAGTTGCTGGGTTCAACTACTGGATGGGGGCAGCCTCTGCAGGAGCCGCCACCTTCACTGGCCTGGACAGACAGGCCCTCACCAGCTGGTGAAGGCATCTGAGTCCTGTCTGACCAGCCTCGCCGGTGCCTGACAGCGACCCCTCTCCACAGCGCCCTGCTCCGCCTGCCCCACCGCACTTCTCTGCCCACCTGAAGAGGCACAGGCTGAGACCCCTCCCGCCCCATCTTCCCTGCTACACCTGCTGTGTGCGGGTGGGGCCTAGCTGACCCAGGCTACGCCTGCATAGAAATGAGAGAAAAGGCCGGGGTCGGCCAGAAGACAGCTCAGAGGACAGAGGCTGTGGGCAGCCCTTCTCCAGGGGCCTCCACACAATCGTAGACTCCTGGTGGCTACAAAATGTCTTAACAACAAAAAAAAAACCTAATATAGAAATCCGACCACAGAGGCCGAGCATGCAGCCGGACCTGCCATGGCTACGGAGCTGACACAAGCTTCGCTGGACCCACTGCCAAACCCCTGCCCATGGCAAATGGCAGCAGAGCCAGCAGGGTCAGAGAGGGAGAGGCCTGGCTGCTTCTCACGGCCCGGATCCTGTGTAGAAAAGCGGGGCTCTCTACTCGCGTGGAGCTAATATGCAAAGTGAGGTTACTGTTTCTTATCCTGTGTGATGAGTTTTTCCATAACAAGTCAGGTAAAAAAACTTCGGTAAGAATCTGCCCCCCACCCCACCCCCATGTCCAGCTGCGGGGGGGGGGCGCAGCCAGCGCCATCGGGCCCAGCTGCTGGACTCGGGGGAAGTGAGGAAGTGAAAGGCCGAACATGGAAGAGTTCCTGGCAAAGCCATGTGCGTCGTGGGCGTGAACCCCAGCTTCTACTCCTCTATGAGCTCAGTCTCCATCTGGAACACGTTCTGCTTAAGGCTTTTATAAGTTTGACTCCAGCAGTGACAGGTATGTGTTGTTTTAAATCCACTAGCCATGCTCAAAAAAATATTCTTCATGTTTTAATTTTATACAATGGCTAGCAGGCACCTTAGTAACCAGCCAGAAATCAATTTCAACCACCATCAACCCCTAAACTACAGTACCAGGGTGGCTGGAGTCTGACGCGTGCCCAGTACAAGGTGTCTGGCTGACTTTGTCCTAAATAAGGCTAACATTAGTGAACTAAGAACAGCGTCGTGTGGGGCCGCGCCCGGCCTTCAGGAGCACCCCTCCCCGATGCGCTGGCAGGAGCGCCCCACTTTCCGGTCCAGTTTCACCATTTTCATGATGGCTTCCTCTCGGCCGCGGCCCATGTGGTCGAACGTACAGTCGTGCTGCTCAGGGAGGCGATGCAACATGCAGAACACGAAACCTGCGGGGAGAGCGGGCGGGCGGTCAGGGCACTTCGCGCTGCACGGGGGGGGGGGGGGGGGGGTGTGACAGAGGCCACAGAATGGGAGTCCTCAGGCACCGCCTTCCGGCCAGATCTGCTGCTGCTCCGCCTGCCTGGACCCTGAAGGGACACCCCAGGCTGACCCAGCAGCACACAAGGGGGCTCTGGCCCCGGCCAGCCACCATGCAGTGGGGTGCACGGCACCGACAGCCCCATTTCCTGCAGACTAAGAGGGAGACACAGTGTCCTCCTCTCCAAGGAACAGGGAGCACATCACGGGGGGCTCAAGTGGGGCCCAGCTGCCACCACCCCAGGTGTTTTCCACCAAGCGCAGGTGCTGCCCGCTGCCCCACCAGGAGGCTGTGGCTCCTCCCCGGGGCGTGGGCTGTAGAGCGTGGGACCGAGGAGGGCCACGGAGCAGAGAGGACGCATGGAGATCAATGCCTCTGGAGGACGACGGGGTCTGTGGGGCAGTGGCGGTGGAGGTGGCGGGGAGAAGATGCGATCAGCGCTGCCGCTTCTCCCGGCCCGCTGTCCAGCTCCCAGGGAATCCATCCCCTCCCCTTGCCTCCCCCCCACACGCACACAGCAGGCTCTGCTCGTGGAGGCCCTCAGCCTCCATTTCCCCCTAGAGACACAGCCACGAGGCAGTGGTTTTAGAAGAACCAATCAGACGCTGAAAACTGGCCAGCTTCAACAGTCTAGGTCTAGGTCTACGGTGTGATTCAACGGCTGTGACACTGAAGAAGACCGTCACGTGGCTCACGTTCCTGCACGCCTTCAAGACCACAGCGGCACTCTGCTGGGAAGCCAGCCATCGGCTGGGGGTCTGGACACACATGCAGCCCAGGGCCTGAGCTACTGGGGCGATCCCTGGTTCAAGAAAACACATTATTAACTGCTTCCCAGGGAGAGCAGGGCAATACATCTGACTCTTAAATTGGCATTGGGTTTAAGGAAAAGAACTGAGATGAAATTTTTGTCTCTGGAGAAAACTGAGCTCCCACTCGGTCCAAAAGCAAAGTTAAGATTAATGAGCTCGTGCGTTATAGTTACTGATAAGTTCATTACTGGAGGGTATTGGAAACCAGTTGTCTTTCTCCTAAAGGATTCTGCAGCACAGGAGAGCATGGCCTCAATATGCATCCTGCGTCTCAGGCAAGCATCTGCCTGGCGAGGAAGAATCCGCTGCCAGCATGGGGCACTGGCAGGATGGCATCAGAGCACGCCTGCAAGGCACTGGGTCACCAAGTCCTGACACGTTTCTGTACCTGTAGCTTCTGCGATAGGAGAGGACACTGCTGCCCTCTGCTCCCCTCCTTCAAGTTAGTGGGGAGAAGCTCCCAGGGGTTCTCCTGATGAATGCAGCTGGCTGAGTAAAAGTAGCAGGAAATGGACAGCAGCTGGAATTTACCTGGCTCCAGGCCTGGCTTAATCCCTCATTAGTCAGACAGGCATGGAGGAGGGAAGGGGCTACAGTGAGGTTCTCAAGTTCCCCTCTCTCCCAATACACACACACACACATATCTCTCTCTCCTCTCTCTCCTCTCTCTCCTCTCTCTCTCTCCCTCCCTCCCCCCCCTCCCTCTCTCTCTCTCTCTCTCTCTCTCTCTCTCTCTCTCTCTCTCTCTCTCTCTCTCTCTCTCTCTCTCTCTCTCTCTCTCTCTCTCTCTCTCTCTCTCTCTCTCTCTCTCTCTCGGGACAGCCAACTCCAAAGGAGACAGAACTGCTCTCCCTGCTGCTCTCTCTCAGGCCACGCAAGGCTCCACCTCACTCAGGCAAAAGGATTTAATTCCATACCCAAGCTTCCTGTACCTGTTCAAACACAACTAGCAATATTTTCTTTTCCTTTTGGTTGTAGTGGGGTTTGAACTCGCGGCCTCATATGCTTATTAGGCATTCTACAACTTGAGCCGACTCCGCCAGGCACTTTTTAAAGTACTTGATACCTGGGCCGGCCTGGAACCCTATTTGTGGCTGGGGTGGCAGCTCACATCACTGGGCCACTGACCAAAAAGGAGTCTCAAAACATTTTCTTGCCAAGGCTGGCCTTGCACCACAGAGCTGTGATCCCTGATCTCTGCCTCCCACAGGCTTTGACGTGTGAACTACTGAACAGGTGCACTGGAAGGGAGGCTAGACACACAAGAGCCGCTGTGCGGCGACTCACGGGGAAGAAGGCTGACCTTCCACGCTGTGCACTGAGGTTAGCAGAGGACATAAATTCAGCTCTATTCCCTCTAGTCAGGAACCTTGCTAGGGAAGCTACGTGCTGGGACCACGTCCCAGTGCTGAGTGGGCATTGTCCTCAGACTGGCTGAATGCTGAATGAATGTGAGGCTGTGCCCAAGTGTGTGGCCAGGGTGGGCGGAAGTGACAAATCTGTTTAGGAAGTACGGATGGAGCATGGGTTTTCTCACAGCACACAGTGAGCGGGCAGTGGACTGCCTGGGCACGGGCGAACTCCACCTTGACCACACATAGGCTCCTTTTGACTGGGCCTGCCGCCACACCACTCATTCCCCCAACACACACACACACACACACACGCACGGAAAACACCGTATACGGAAATCATTTCCATACTCACCCACACAGGGGTGGGCACGGCACCGTGCCTCCTGTACACACTCCTATGGCCCATTGTCTAGCAGAGCATAATTTTAAAAACAAGGCCAACGTTCTTTTGCTTACCCCGCAGACCATACAGTGCACCGGAGGGAACATGAGGTAAGGGGAGAGGTGTGAATGATTAAAAGGAGGTTCACCTCCCAGAGGAGAGAACAGCCAGCACAAGACACTGCCGGTGCAGTCTGGTTTTGAGGGCGTGTGAGCCCCGGGCCACGCCTCTGCACCACGCACAGCCACTGCCCCGTTCCTTGGCACTCACCATGGCTGCACTTCCACAAGTGCTGGCTTCACAGGTAGCCTGAGCTACTTTCAGTCATTCTGACAAAATGCTCAGGAGCCTGCGTGGCTGTCTCTTCCTCTGCCACCTGAAGAGCAGTTTCAGGAGCCATTTCACAGGGAGGCGGAGGCGGCAGCGGCTCTCAGCCGTGCACTGCTCGTCTTCTCTGCCTGCCCTGGGCTGTGCGGGCTCTTCTGCACCCAGCTCACCACTATCCTGCCTTCTGACACAGCAAAGGCGGAGGGGGCAGCCCGCTGGCAGGTGGTCCAGTCCCCCCTTGCCCTCAGCCTGAGGGGTTTGGAGAGCTCCAGCCTCAGTTTGACAAGACCACCTCCAAGTGCACAGGTGACATGAGAGGCCACGTAAGCACATAGGATAGGGGAAAGAGCCACAGTGCTGAGCCACTGGTAGCCGTAAGGCAAGGCTCTGCCCAAGCCTGGGGACACTCATGGCAGGGGATGGGATGGAGAGAGAGCAATTCCTTCCACACAGCGCCAGAGCCCCGAACCTACATCCTTAAAGAAGCCGAGGTGGACTTGAACCTGACAGCAGCGTTCAGGTCACCCACCCAGAGGATGGGGAGCAGAGGAGGTCTCCAGGGAGAAGAAGCCACTTGTGGGTGCTAAACCCACACATCCAGACCCAGTCTTCTACTGTGGATACCCCGTAAGGATGTGGGACGGCACCCTGAAGTCCTGCAAACACCTTCCAGGAGGAAACACAAGGCTCGGACTTCGGTGACGCTTCGTCTGATGCACCGTGCTTTCAACTCGTCATTGGTGGGTACTAACCCTCACACAATGCCCTGCAGTGCCATCATCATCATTAGTGCACACAGGCTGCAGCAGAGGGTCCTGGGGGTGTTTGCACACCGCACTCGATGCGTCCCAGTCGACCCTTGTTCCCTCTGTTCACACTTCCCAGTCTTAAATCATTCAAAGAGGTTGCAGCACTGGTCTGCTGTCACCACGTGAACCACATTCATCCTCATTCTCCCCCCCTCCATTTAGGTCTCCCTGTACTGAACTGAGGGCTTTCCAGGTGCTTAGAAAGTGCTCTTCCATTTGAACCACACCCCAGCCCATCCGTGGCTTGTTCTGTGAGATAAGAGCCTCACAATGTTTGCTGCCTGAACAGCCTGGAACTGTGATCCTCCTATCTCTACCTGCATGGAGCTAGGCTTGTAAGTGTGGCCACCAGACCAGGCCTACTCCAGATCTTTGAAAGTGAGTATCTGAAATGTACCCAGTTCACTCAGATGTTTAGCCAGGGTGGGAGGGGCAGGTATTTTGAGACTAAACCTACATTACACACGGACATTTCTACAAATGCCATCAGTAGGCAAAAACACCCTTGCTCTGTAAGACCTAGAAAGGTGACAAGGGTATTTCCTAGTTCAGTCCCGCCCCAAACCCAACAACAATCTCTTCCCAAGCCAAGGCTCTGTTCTCTCACTGCCAGCAGTGCCAGCAGGGCAAAAGATGGGCCTGGGCCCCTCGCCAACACTTCCCTTCAGTGCCGTAAGGTCAGGGCTGGCCTTTTCCATGGAGCAGGCAGAGGGTGGCCACACGATTCCAAAATTCACCTTCGAAGTCTGCACTCTTGGTATTTTTATTTAATCCACATGAGCAGAATGCTGCTTTGCCTGCTTTACATAGGAGCAAACCCACCAGTTAAGAATTGGCAACACTGGGGCCGGGAGTTTGGCCTAGTGGTAGAGTGCTTGCCTAGCATGCACGAAGACCCGGGTTCAATTCCTCGGTACCACATACATAGAAAAAAGCCGGAAGTGGTGCTGAGACTCAAGTGGTAGAGCTCTAGCCTTGAGAAAGTCCAAGGACAGTGCTCAGGCCCTGAGCTCAAGCCCAGGACTGGCAAAAAAAAAAAAAAAAGAATTGGCAACAATGCCAGCTCTGGACACTCTGCCTTCTATTGCACATTTGCTTTCTTGCAGGTTCCCCCATGGCTGTTTCATTAAAGCACAGACAAAGGCAAACCTTACCTCCCGCTGATGCTGTTTGTACCTCACTCACAAGTCATGTTTTACACTCTTCCTCATTTGAATTTCAAATTCTCATGGGTTCAAGCAGAACCTAAAAATACTGGCAACCCTTCAGGACTGAGGCACATAAGTGTCGGCTGGTGTGGGGCAGGAGTGTTGTCTGGAGGCCACAGCCCTCCAGCCTCAACCTGTGCTGGGGCAGCCACAGCAGCAAGGCCTGGGCCATCAGTCCACATCCACATCCCATCAATCACATGAGTGCCACGCATGCACGTGGATGCCAGGGAACAGAACCAACCCACCTCAATCTTCCCAGGACTTCCTCTAAATTCTAACACAGCTGACAGTACCACCTTCTATTTAAGAAGTAACAACCAGACACAAATGGTTCATGCTTGTAATCCTAGCTACTCACGGGGTCTGAGATCTGAAGATTGCAGTTCAAAGCCAGCCTGGGCAGGAAAGTCCAAAAGACTCATCTCTAACCACAAAAAGCCAAAATCAGAGCTGTGGCTCAAGTGGTAGAGTACCAATCTTGAGCAAAAGGGCTCAAAGACAGTGGCTAGGCCCTGAGTTCAGCCCCAGAACTGAAAAGAAAAAAGAAAAAAAGAAAAAAAAAAACATGCCTGGCTCATTATGTGTGAAATGACTTAGCAAGCTCAATGCAAAAAAATAAAAAAAACAAAAAAAAAAAACGTAGCAAGCTAATACAATGCTTGCACATGGTATGGTGTGGGGTATGGTGCTGGGGTTTGGCCCTCTTGCTCTACCTTTGAACAATGCTTCCAGCTATTTTACGATGGAGGCTTGCTTCCTGCTCCAGATCACTCCTGCACCTGGATTTAGGCTTCTCATGTGCCACCATGCCCAACTTCTTCAGCGAAAGGGAGTGTCATGGACTTTTCTACCCTGGTCAGCTGGGAACTGTGACACTCCCTGTGTCTCAGCCTCTTTTCCATGAAAGCATTATATTCTTTCCCAAGACTCTATTTTTATTCCATTTTACTTTTTCACAGCCAAACCCTGGGGTTGTTTGAAAAGAGCTTGCCAGCAAAACGTCTTAGCCGTTGGTTCAAATGCTTAGCCAATCACGAGACACTGTTAACCTGAGCTCAGCCAATATGAGTGGAGGGCAGAGCTCACTGTTAGGCGCTGGGAGTTTGGCCTAGTGGTAGAGTGCTTGCCTAGCATGCACAAAGACCTGGGTTCAACTCCTCGGTACCACATACAATTTCCTCCATTTTTTTTTTTCCAGTCCTGGGCTTGAACTCAGGGCCTGAGCACCGTCCTTGGGCTTTCTCAAGGCTACAGCTCTACCAATTGAGCCACAGCACCACTTCTGTTTTTTTCCCTATGAATGTGGTACCAAGGAATTGAACCTGTATCTTCGTGCATGCTAGGCAAGCACTCTTACCACTAGGCCAAATTCCCGGCCCCAGCATTTCTTTTTTTTCAAAAGGGCTCTCAAACTTTTCTGCCTAGACTGGCCTAAAAATGAAACCTTCCTACTCTCAGCCTCCATTGTGTGCATGGGCCATAGGCACATTGATAAGGTAAAGGTTTCCTAACTCTCGGGTTCATTGGTAAGTTCTTGCTGGACAGGGCCAGTGGTTACAGAAGGGCTTGCTGGCCACTGCTCCCTCCAAGAGCTGTCCTATGTTACATCACTCCCCTCAACCACATGCCCACGGTGGAATTTGTAGCACAGAAAGGTATTAAAGGATTGTAATGAATTTATTTCATCAGGCCTATAGCACAGAGAAAACACCTGAGGTGTTTTCAGAATGGACTGTGTTGCTTTACATTCTCTTCCACCCCTAGCTTTGCCATGGTAAAAGAAAAATCAGTACACTCTGAGTAACAGAACTGGGTCCCAGCTGAATTGGCTGGCACAGTGTTCTGCTGGGCTGGAGAAGAAATCTGTGGAATGGGAAGAGGTCAGCTATTCAGGGTCCTGGGAGCAGAGGCACAGTGACTCACCACATGGGCTTCCCTCAGTTTTCCAAAGGGAAGGTGAGAAATTCAGAAAAGCCCACTTCACTTTTTTCTTGACCAGTCCTGGGGCTTTAACTCAGGACCTGAGCACTGTCCTTGAGCTTTCTCAGGGCTACTGGTCTGCCACTTGAGCCACAGCACCACTCCAGCTTTTTCTATGTATATGGTACTGAGGAATCAAACCCAGGTCTTCGGGCAGGCTAGGCATGCTAGGCCAAACTCCCAGCCCCCCACTCCACTTAACAGGCTGATAAAAAGCATTCCAACACAGTGAGGTGATTCCACAGTGGGAGCAATCATCTTTCTGTTCTGCTCCCACATCAATTAGAATATCAGCTCCTTACAAGATGAACGCCTGAAGAAACAGCAGACAGGAGGCCAGGCATCCCGGCAGCGCTGTGCAGCACAGACCCCAGGCCCCCCTGCACGGGCCAGGCAGGAAATGTCACATTTTAAACTAAAACTTCTGCACTGCTGAGATGCTCTGGTTTGGCTTCTCCAGAACCCACTCTTGCCACAGCCCCCAGGGCGGTTCACCTCACGGGTGGGAATGGCTGCCTGTCCCCATTGGGATTTACCCTGGTTACTTTGGCATCCACTAGGCAAAACCTATTTTCTCTACCTTGGCGGTAGAGGGCGCGGGTTGTGAGGGCACTCCTCTGTGCAAGCTCCTCAGCCCTCTACATACAGAAGGGGGCAGCTTTGCCCCAGGCACGGTGGTTCATTCTTCCAGTGCCACTCTAGCCCTGCACAGCACGGGCCTCTCGGAAGCGGGGAGGGGCAGTCTGGCCTACAGCTTCCACAAGTGCCTGTGCTACTGGTCTCCTTGCTGTCCCCTTCCCAAATGCACCTGCCACCTGAGCACTTCCCCAAGGACCTGCATGTGGCAGGAAGGCCAGGAGAGACCATAGGAAGGGTCCCTTCTCTTCCAGGTGCTGCACCCAGAGAGAAGGGAGAAGGGGCTTTGTTAGCAGGAAACCGACTTCTCGGGTGAGCTTTTTGTCCCTTCAGGAGGTTCCTGACTGGTTGGGCCCTCTCTCCTGGCACTGATCTTCTGAAAGACAATGTTCTCAAAAGCACAGCTTCCTACAGGACGAGGATTCACAGGGGAGCTCAGTGACAGGCTCCTGGCAACAGGACAAGAGCAGACACCTGTGCAGGCCAGAGCCAGTTCATCCAAGTCATAGTGTCCGAGTGACATCAGCTTCAAATGCCACAGCAACACCCGGAGGACAGAAGCCCCTTCCCCAGGACTCTACTGGCCTCTCCTTCTGCATGTGTGAGGCACGGAGGGCGCAGGCGATGCAGCCGGCAGAGACACAGCGCCCAGGGCCACCCCTGCCGCTGTGAGGCCCTTGCAGGTGACTCTTGGGCCCTCTTCTAGGATGATTGAGGAAGGAGTGTGTGCCTCTGACTCCACAGATCGGACTGAGGTTCCCACTGTGTGCTGCTCAGGAGGTGACGCCTCAGCTTGAGGACGCTGCCCGCCCCTGGGGGACCTGACAGTTAACCCCCTTCCTGCTGGCCCCCGCCTACCTCCCTGCCTCGGGCTAGACCTGTGGATGGGGTTCCCGTTTCCTGTAAGACGACACACTGGAACGGAGAAGATCACGGAGCTCTGCTCACAACTAGTTTCCTCTCCTCCTCCACACCTGGGGCTTTGTGTGGTATGGGGGCTTGAACTCAGATC